>NC_043012.1:18134985-18269985 GCF_006345805.1 Octopus sinensis
TTTTTTCAACTCCTTTCAAAACAAGTACTAAAACAAGACTTAATAAATATGAGACACATAAAATATCCTCTCCGTTCTCCATAAAAATTGCATTACGTTGATCACTGTTGATGGAAATATTTGTGTTAAATGTGCCCGTATAGCATTGTTAAGCTATACACAAAGAAACTAGTGGAGACGAGGATACATTTATCAAAGTTTTTATTAGTTTACGTACAACAAGGCTTAATTCATCAGTTATTTCTGTTTAGTTCACTCAGATTCGTTACACACTCACTGTTGACATTCTGTTGACATTCTTCTGTTTTCCTTTTCTCCAACCAGAAGTCCCTTCTTCTTTTACTGCTGACCAACTTCCTAGCTAGCTCCAACGAAGGTTCTGTTACATTTCGTCTGTCACGAATCCTCCTCTACGCCCGGTTAGACGTGCAACAGCTTCATTAGCAGCTGCTGTTTTTTGTTTAATTGCCCCGCTGCTGCTGTGGTGGCAAAATTCATTTGACTACTACTACTACTACTACTACTACTACTACTACCATTAACACCACCACCACCACTACTACTGGAATTTTGGAAGCACTCTGTCGGTTACGACGACGAGGGTTCCGGTTGATCCGAATCAACGGGACAGCCTGCTCGTGAAATTAACGTGTAAGTGGCTGAGCACTCCACAGACACGTGTACCCTTAAAGTAGTTCTCGGGATATTCAGCGTGACACAGAGAGTGACAAGGCCGGCCCTTTGAAATACAGGTACAACAGAAACAGGAAGTAAGAGTGAGAGAAAGTTGTGTGAAAGAGTACAGCAGGGATCACCACCATCCCCTGTCGGAGCATCGTGGAGCTTTGGTGTTTTCGCTCAATAAACACTCACAACGCCCGGTCTGGGAATCGAAACCGATCCTATGACCGCGAGTCCGCTGCCCTAACCATTGGGCCATTACGCCTCCGCCACTACTACTACCACCACCGCCACCACTACTAATACTACTACTACTACTACTATTGTTGTTATGTGGCTGTGGAGTGTGAGATTGTTGTGCGTATGTGTGAGTGTTATTATTATTATTTTTTTGGCTGCTGGTGACGATTTTTATGAAGACGAAGACAATAGTGATGATAACGATCGTAAAACTATAACTGCGTTCAGCCTTGAATTCTTTAATATATTTTTGTAATTTCTGTTTATCCAGGAAAGGGGTAAAGGGTCTGATAGTGGCTGATTGGTTCCAATATTTTAAAAAAGAAATATCATTATATTATACTTATTAATAGTTGGCAGAATCGTTAGTACGCCGGGCGAAATACTTAGCAGTATTTCGTCTGGCGCTACGTTCTGAGTTTAAATTCCGCCAAGGTCGATTTGCTTTTCATCCTTTCGGGGTCGATTAAATAAGGACCAGTTACGTACTGTGGTGGATGTAATCGACTTAATCCCTTTGCCTGTCCTTGTTTATCTCCTCTATGTTTAGCCCCTTGTGGGCAATAATGAAATATAATATTAATATTATTATTAAGGTGGTGAGCTGGTAGGAAAAGCGCGAACTGGCAGACTCGTTAGCACGCTGGGCGAAATACTTAGCGGTATTCCATCTGCTGCTACGTTCTGAGTTCAAACCCCGCCAAGGTCGACGTTGCCTGTCATCAATTCGAAGTCGATTAAATAAGTACCAGTTACACACTAGGGACGATATAATCCACTTAATCCGTTTGTCTGTCCTTGTTTGTCCCTTCTGTGTTTAGCCCCTTGTAGGTAGTAAAGAAAAAGGAATAGGTATTTCATCTGCCGTTACGTTCTGAGTTCAAATGCCTTTCATCCTTTCGGAGTCAATAAAATATTACCAATTACGCAGTGCGGTCAATGTATTCGTCTGAACCACTTCCCCTAAATTTGAGGCTTTGTACTTGCAGCAGAAAGGATTATTATTATTATTAGTGTTATTGATTGAGAAAGCAGTGCATGCTATCAAAGTGACACTAGGGTACAAATATACGAAGCCCAGTGTATCCATCATGACTATCCGTCTGATAAGGGTACACCAGGCACATGCATCACCGCCATATTTGCGCGACGTGGTGATCTCATTACAAGATAAACAGCACATGACCTTGCAGGTGGGGCCCAGTTAGAATTTTCTTCTGGTTGGGTAACCCATCCCACTCAAAAGGTCCCTGATTAAGGGTTGTTTAAGGATGTTGAATGAAACACCCATGTTTCCAGGGGTGAATCATTCAAACCCCCAAGAATCCATCTCAACACATGGCTATGATGCTCCCCACTACTTCTACTCGTAATCAGAGATGCACATATCGTCAGCCACTAAGGGACATACTCAACTGGTTACGGTCAGACAACTGACAAGCAAATCTGTGGTATTGAGCAGAATATTTGTTGTAGCCCATCTTTATACCAAGACAAATCAATGTACATGATAACACTTCCAGTCAGTTAGATCAGAAGCCATGAGAGCCGCTGCCTGGTACTGCATCAGGGCATATTATTATTATATTATTATTATTATTATTATTATATTATATATTATTATTATATTATTATTATTATTATTGAGTGAGAGAGCTGTGCATGCCATCAAAGTGACACTGGGGTAGTAAAAAACATACGAAGCCCAATATACCCATCATGACTACTAGTTGATATGGGTCCACTAGGCACATGCATCACAACCATATGTGCGCGACATTGTGATCTCATATCAAAAATAATAGCACATGACCTGCAGGTGGGGCCCAGTTAGAATTTTCTTCAGGTCGAGTAACCCATCCCACTCGAAAGGTCCCTGAATAAGTGTTGTTTAGGATGTTGAACGAAACACCCATGTTTCCAGAGGTGTGAATTATTCAAACCCCAAAGAATCCCTCTCAACACATGGATGATGCTCCCCACTACTTCTGCTCGTGATCAGAGATGCACATAGCGTCAGCCACTAAGGGACATGCTCAACTGGTTAAGGTCAAACAACTGACAAGCAAATCTGTGGTATTGAGCAGAATATTTGTTGTAGCCCATCTTTTATACCAAGACAAAACAACGTACATGATAACACTTCAAGTCAGTTAAGATCAGAAGCCATGAGATCCGCTGCCTGGTACTGCATCAGGGCATTTATTATTATTATTATTATTATTATTATTATTATTATTGTTATTTGTAGTAGTAGTAGCGGTGGTTGTGATTCAGATTCAGCGTGACACAGAGTTTGACAGGGTTGGCTCTTTGAAATACAGGTACAAGAAAAACAGGAAGAAAGAGTGAGAGAAAGTCGTGGTGAAGGACTACAGCAGAGTTCGCCCCAACCCCCTGCTGGAGCCTGGTGGAGCTTTTCGCTCAACAAACACTCACGACGCCCGATCTGGGAATCGAAACCGCGATCCTACACTGAGCCATTGCATCTCCACGAGTTGCATTTGCAGTAGTAATATCATCAAGAGGAGTAGAAATAGCACTGAGCATCATTAACAGTAGAATCCATTCCAGAACATGCTTTTCACTTAGGCACGGGTCCATGGTGTTTTTTGGGAATAAGCTGTTGATTATAGCTAATCTGATTGTAGTTTTATGCGTATTTCTCCACGCTGGGACGGTGTCAGGGAAATGTCAAGTTAACGTGTGTGGAGAAGAAACTCAAGAGCTTTAAAGCCTTCAACAACAATGCAAAATATTAATTCAGGACACACCTCAATAATGAGTGACAAGATATAAACGATGTGCATTTCACAATAAGTCGTTTCACCCTTTGTTCATCCCGATTAATAACAGAAGCCTAATATATAAATATATGTATATATATATTATATATATATATAATTATAATTATATATATATAATATATATATATATCATGCATACATACGTAAATATATATATAATATATATACATACATATACATGTATGTCTGTGTATATATATTCTATATATATATATATATATATATAATATATGTAAATAATATATAATCATATATATTTATACATGTATATATATATATATTATATATATATATATATATATATATATATATATATATACATATATATATATATATATATATATATATATATATATATATATTATATATATATATATATATATATATATATTATATATGTTTAAACTGGCAAAATGACCATTCCGAAATAAACATATTATATATATATATATATATATAGATATATATATAGAGAGAGAGAGAGAGAGAGGCGCGCATCGGGCCAGTGGTTAGGGCATCGGACTCGATTCCTGGACCGAGTCTGTGAGTGTTTATTGAGCGAAAACATCTAAAGCTCCACGATACTCCGCAGGGGGGGGTGAACCCTGCAGTATTCTTTCACAACTTTCTCTCACTCTTCCTGTTTCGGTTGTACCCGTATTTCAAAGGGCCATCCTTGTCATACTCTGTGTCACGCTGAATCTCCCTGAGAACTACGTTATGGGAACACGTATCTTTGGAGTGCTTAACTACTTGCACGCTAATTTCACGAGCAGGCTGTTCCATTGATCAGATCAACTAGAAGTTTTCTCGTTGTAACCGACGGAGTGCCACGACGACGAATTATCTACTGGCATGTCGTTGACCTTGCTATATTACAAAATCTAACCTGGCGCTTGATTAAGAAACCAATATTTGGTGATACCAGAACAATGATAGCCTAAAATGTAATATATCCCATTCAACCGAAGCACGTCTCTTTTTCTTCTCTTCGCTATTTTGCTATTACTATTGTTTCACTTTTAAATAATATATGACTTGTGGCCGTTTCTGCCAGTCTGCGATGATTATAACCCATGGCTATTAATTAAAAATATATTCATAACCGTTCAGACTTTCAAAAATATGCTAGGAAACCTTCCATTATTCATATTCGTCTCTTAAATTTTAAATATGGCGTTAATGGCCATTTCAACAATTTCTTTTTCCTGTACGATATTGCAGTATGAAATATTACAGAGTGTGATAAACTTACAGACGCCGTTAAATTTTGCCAGTGTAAAGAGAGTGGTTTTATAACAGCCATATATAACCCGTATATTTGTTTCCAATGTAGAACAGGAGAGATTACACAACAGCTTCATTTTACATGTTTCAACCATTATATGCTATTTACTCTTCAGGGAAGTTGATCATCTATTATATGTTTAATGATATGGCAATTCGGTACGCAATCTTATACATAACTCAATTTGCAATGCAGTTCGCTTATAGGACAAGTTGTAAGCAGAGCTGTCAAGGGACTAATACTGCTTTCCCCGTTGTTATAATTTCTTCGTGAATTTGTTATTGTTTCTAAACTAAAAACACTGGTGTATCTATATTTGTATTTCTTTATGTTCGCAATTTAAAATCTGTATTGTAATCTTTCTTTTACGAATGTTAGAAATCAGTGCTAATATTGGTATTTGAAACATGAAACTTTCGTACTAAATACTATAAAATATTTACGTTATATGTCTTTAAATTTGCATGCTGCTTAAATGCAAATTGACTCATTTGCTATTCATTCCACCGAGATCTATATAAAACATGCTTTTAATGCACTGTCATTAAATAGAATTGTCTATAACCTTCAACTAAATATGTGTATATGTCTTGCAAACTACTTGCACATGGAAGTGCTACCAGTCAAAAACTGCGCATACCAAAGCCAGCAAGTGTATGGGGTCATCAGGAGAGAATGTGCGCTGTTTCGGGACCTACCTCTCGACGGCATCAATGCGCACCGGCCCCCTTTTCACTGATATGAGGCACCGCTTGCTAGATCAGCTGGTTATTAAATAAAGCTCAATATCCTTCTTACCATCATTCATCGTCTCTTTTTAACCAAATCCAGTGGCTAGCCTTCTGCACTGTGGATTGGATATCGGTCATAATGGTATTGACTTTACGATGAGTTAGGCCTAGCGATAACAACAGTCGTCTAACACTGTGTCCAACGAACCCTCTACATCCGACTTCGATTGGAAAATGTTCCGCTTTCCAGCCTGCGTCTTCACATTCCTCGAGAAGGTTTACATAACGTCTTGTGCAAATGCATGCATTGGAAAACATTTCTTGGGCTGCAATCAAGAATTTTATTATTTATTATTATTATTTATTCATTTTGTTTTCGCTTTCTTGAAATGACTTGATGTAGAAAAAATAGTGGATATGAATGCGACATGCGAAACAGTACAATAAAAATAGCGGAAATTAAGAACCCGCACATGCGTAAAAAATAACTACAGGTAACGTTGAAGAAATACTATATAGGACGGAAATATTAATATACGGACATAATATACCCTCTCTATATGATATGAGCTTTGAAAACGGCTGATATTGTTGTCAGATGGTCGCTCAAAGTTCCATATTAATTTGGCATCTATATTAGGTCATCCCATAAGTTCTGTCCGAATTTAGAATAAAGAAATCAAGTGATCAAATGTTATATTTAATTGAAATTTAATCATCAATGTACTTTTCCTGATTATTTATGACATCCTTCCATCTATTTACAAACTTTTTAATCCCATCAATGTAAAGCTCTTTTCAAAACAAAGAACTCTGAAATGTCAGTTTCGACCTGCTCCTGGCTTGCGAAAATTATGTCCCACAAATGATTCGATGAACTGTGAAACAAATGATAGTATGAAGAAGCAAGGTCGGGAGAATAAGGTGGATGAGGAATTTTTCCCACCCAAGCTCTCCGATATTTTGTGAGGTGATCTTTGCAGTGTTGGGTCATACCTTGTCCCGATGAAAATCACTCCTTTCGTTTCACTTGTTTTGGTTGAGCTTTACTAAGCCACTGTTTACAACGTTTAACATTTCGATAGGAGATCCATTTTTCATCACCAGTAACAAGTCTATCGAATAAGTGTGGAATGAGTTCGCAAGAATGAAGAGAAGAGCAGATTTCCACTCGAGATTTGCGGTTGCTTTTCGACAATTCATGAGACACCCATTTTGCGAGATCAGGAAACTTTCCAAATTGTTGAAGATGACGATGAAAAATTGCATGGTTTGAACTAAGCTTTAGTGCCAATTCTTCAACTGATAATGCAGGATTTTCTTCAAGTAATGCCTCAAGGAGCTTATCAACAAACTCAACTGGACGTCCTTTTCGAATTTCATCTTCAAGGTTGAAATCTCTGAATTTTGCAAACCCTCTTCTGCACTTTCTTTCATTCAAGCTTTCTTTCCCATAAATTGAGTGTATGTTTGGAGTTGGATCGGCTGTAGAGTTTCCTTTTTTTTTACTCACAAAGTATTACGTGCCTCAAAAGCTCTGTGGAAACTTCCATGTTAGAAAGGGTTTCAATCAAAGAAATTTTAATTCTGTTATTCTGTAAAATAATATCTCATTAGTTTAAATGTACAAAAGTGCATACAGATAATTTTAATTCCATTAGACTTTCTCAAATACTATTAAATTTCATTCAATTATTAAAAAAAAATGTAAAATCGAACAGAATTTATGCGATGACCTGATAATTGAAAATTCCTATTATTATCAGGAATAGGTAATCTTGGATCATATTTTTCTGCTGGTACTTGTACATTTTGGTTTATATAAACAGTAGGGCTATCATACGGAGTGTTTTATGTTATTTATCGCACTACGGTTTAACTGCCATCAGAAGAGTGTAGTCACATCGTTGTTAGTTAAATATCCGTACGATATCTATCCTTCACAGTAAAATGCACGATTATTATCGTTAAAATATGGCAGCACGTATGTCACTGTCAAGTCACTTGAATATCATTAGATCTTACAAAGGAATTAACGCATTGGTTTAGCTGAAGTGTTTCAGAAAGTGCGGAGTATTTTTCGCCTGTAATCCGCATTTGCTGCTCGTTCTCTTGATTCAAATCTAACACAAATGCTCATCACCAGAAAACAACAAAGACGAAGACTACGACTATTATTATCACTGTTAAAAGCTCAACTTCAAAGTATTTGGTAGCATTCGTTGGTAATACGAATATTAACATTATCAATATTATTTGACAGGTGGAGGCGGCGAAATCGGCACCACGCCAGGCAAAATGTTTAGCGACATTTCGTCCGTCTTCATGTTCTGAGTTCAAATTCCACCGAGGTCGACTTTGTATTTAATCCTTTTGGGTTGGATAAAGTAAACATCGGTTCTACGCTTGGGTCGGTGTAATCGACTTAGCCCTCCACTCCGAAATTGCTGGCCTTGTTCTAAAATGTGAAATCAATATTATTTGACAGGTGTGCGACGTTAACGTGTCTACTTTGAGACTGAAATCCTTTCAACAGTGTCCGACGAAAAGCAGACATGAGTCCGGATATCACGTTTGTTATCCATAAGTTTAAGCATGAATATGATTGCGCGCTCGGCATTACAGACAACGCTATAATCACCCCATCCACATTTCCATTTCAAAGAACATTTAACATTGAGAAAAATAAATTGACTTGGTTTTCAAATTCTAGAAACAAAGATAAAACGTCTCCCAGCGGTTCCAAAAACATTATGACATATTCACAAAGCTGGTCCATCGAGCTGGTTCACCAGACAGTTCGCAAGGAAAAATTAAGAGGAAGCCACACGCAATACATTTCTGACATTCATGTTCAAATTACCGTATTGTATACCAACAGTTCCATGAATCCGATCGCTTTGCTAAAAGTAATATCAAAGTGGGTGAAAGACGCATAACTTCGTATCAGAACAGCGACAGCAGAATGGGCAAAATCTGTTAGATCCAACGTATATAATGAAAAATGGTAAAATGAGATGAAGCAACGATCCACTTATCCCAACATGGCAGCAATATACCATAACCGCTGGACATGTTAGCACCAGTTGCTACAGAAAATCGACCAATGAAGAGTTAAGCTCAAAGTTAGGTCGTCAAACATCTCCAGAAGCTCGTGGTTGACTAATCCGGCCACCTTTGAAAATCTTACTATCAGTAGCGGCAGCTTAAATACTCACAAAGCCATCGGACTTGATAATATTAACACGAAAAAGATCAAGCAGTTGAGATATCTGACGCAGAATTAGAATCTTAGAATGAGTTACTAAGGAAGTGTAAGGGAGAAAAATGCAGCCTAGAACAAGCCAACCTCTGCATCTCACTCAACCGATGGAGATGGTGTTTCAGAAAGGACTGACAACAGGAGCCGTTTTTGTTGATCAGTGTGCCGCATATTACACAGAACGCCAAAGATTCTGCTACCTCACAACTGTCGCTGAAGTTGTAATATTGGCACCAACTATGGCGGCAAGTTGGGAGAATCGCAGGCAAACCGGCCAGGAATGGTTAGTTGTATTACTTCCATCTTTAAGTTCTGAGTTCAAATTTCATCGAGTTGGTCTTTACATTTAATTGTTTCGGAGGTGACGAAATAGGTACCAGTTGAGCACTGGCTTCGATCTAATTGACTTCCCACCTCCCACGAAGCGCTGGCTTTGTGTCAAAATTAGAAACCCATAGTATTACTTCAGCTGAGGCATCGAGGTGACAGAATCGTTAGCGCGTCGGAAAAATGATTAGCGGCATTTCGTCCGGCTATATGTTCTAATTTCAAATTCTAGCATTGCTTTTAATCCCTTCGGGGTCGATGAAATGGGTACCAGTTGAACACTAGGTTCTATGTCATTGACTTATCCCATCTGCCGAAATTCCAAGCTCTGTGCAAAAATTTTAAACCAATATAACTTCTTCAGCTGCAACACATTTGACAAAATGACAACGCTTCATTTCCTCTCCTCGCGCGCACCTATATCATTTCCCTTATAAAGCTTTCAAGCAAATAAATAACTGTTATTAGACTTCTTTCTGTTTTGCAACATCAAATACGGGGTGCGTAAGATATTTAAGGAGAAATTAATGTTTATAAATAAACAGATATTATAATAACAGATAATAACTTTACGCTATGAGGATGAAAATAAAACTTCTTTTCGATAATGTTATTCAATAAAGCCACCATCAGCTTCAACAACTGCTTCTACATGAGATCTAAATCATCTACATGCTCGAATCAAGTGATCCTGGCTCATTTTGGATATTCCTCTGACTATAGCAGCTTTTAAAGAAACTTTGGTGTTATGGGCGTCTTCATTGAATTCGTTCTCTCTCTCTCTCTCTCAACTACGCTCCACATGCAATATTCCACTAGATCGAGATCGAGGCCAAATGTTAAGAGTTATGTGATCAAGAACATTTTAAGCCATATATTCCTGCGTTACTAGAGCCTTGTGTGTTAGTGCTGAGTCTTACTGAAACACAAACAGCCTTCTATTGCGTACACTGCCTATCCAGGTGTTAACAATTATTTCCAGGACCTCGGTATAGGCAACAGGGTTAATTCTAAGGCATTGTGGAAAGAAGTAAGTGGGGATCATACATCCCTCATTGCTCACAACCCGTTAAACCATGACAATTGCCGGAAAATTTGTATGGATAACACTTGGAACTTTAGAAAGGTATGCACATAAACAACTATCATTTCTTCTGTTAAATGTTTGATATTTGTCGAAGTTTTTCTCGTTTGAGAAAAACCAAATCAAATCTTCTTCTGCATTTTTCAGTTTGTTTAAGAACCTTTTAGATCTGATGTAGTGATTTTCATTTGCATTTTCTGACTAATCGACCTTTCCTTATCACATAAGACTTATGTCTGATATTTTCCTGGACAACATTTCTGACTGTTCCTTCTGACACATGGAGATGTTTTGCAATTGACCTCATGGACTCTCCGGTATTGTAATCTCTGGTCCGTTGAACTTGCTGGATAAATTCAGGTTTCTTGTGATTTCAGAGTGTTTAGAATGTTTTTTTTATGCTTTGATACTGGTGATACGTTTCTATCTTCTGTCTCTAACTCCTTACAAACTTTGTAGACGAAGGATTGGGTACATTTTAAAAATCGAGATTTTTCTAAATCGCTATGCCCAGCCTTATTAACCACAGTGGTAGTGTGCTTCTTTATTTCTTGAGTAAGTTCAGTGTCTGCCATTATTATTTTCTGAAATAAAGATTATACAGAGTTTGCAAACAATGCAGCAATGGCCCAAAATGTGCATGTCCTCAAATACCTTACGCACGCTGTATTTGATGTCAGTGGTAGTTAGGACCATGTCAACTCTGGTGGATCTGACCTAGAGTCAAAGTTATTCGATCACTGATCAACTTGCTGCTTTTAAGTGTTTGCCACACTACATTTGCCAATATTTACATTATAAACAGAATATTCTGACGTAATTTGAAGGGAAACTTGTTCGTTAACTCGTTCTAACACCAAAATGTGTGTCCTGGTTATGCATTTAGTGAAGTGCGTTCTTGAAACTAGATCTGAAAATTGTTTGGCATGCAGACAGATTTGCGATCGGTTCATTAATATTCATCTCTCTTGTGGCTATTAAAAAAGGAAAAGAGCAGTTTTATTGACAGTTCGTGGAGACTATTCGCAAGTGGCTCACATGTATTTTTTTAATCTCTTATTCAAACAGAATCTGTTTGTTTTCCTTGCAAGTTTTAAATTTTGCCAAAGCATGATGGCAAAAAAAAAAGAAAATTAAATCGGGAAATTCTTAGCAATGTAGTCACCGGAGACGATGCCGTCTCTATGGTTCGCATCAGCAGTAATGGTGGTGTTGGTGTTAGTGTTGGTGTGGGAAAGGGATTTTCAAAAATTTCGAAGAACTGTGTTATTTTTGTTCGATCAACGGGAATATATACACAGGTACAATAACAGACAATTCTATCTTTTTTTCTATGTTGATAGAATATTTCAGCTTAGTATTCTTTCAATTACCCTTTAAAGATATTCCAATTTTACACTCTAAAAGTTCTACATTTACATAAGGAAAACCAAATAAATCATAATGTGGCAATTTTTTTCTCATCTAAAATTAAGGAATTTCGTATTTTTTTCACGCAGTATATTATATTTTCTGCTTCCTATTTTTCGAAGTTTATTTCTCTCTCTCTCTCTCTCACACACACACACACACACACGCACATACACACGCACACACGCACACACACACACACATATATATAATATAGTGGAACGAGCATGTGCAGAAAGAATGTTACTAGTTAAGCGTAATTCGAATGTGTGACAGGTTTCAATTCCCTGTTTGACGAGATTTAATTTCCGTTATTTCGTTTGCAATCTATCGAAAAGACGAACGAAAAAGCATCTGAAACTTTAAAATATAGGCCATTAAATACAAACCAAAATGAAAAAGAAAGTTAGTATTTCCATAGAATGGGAAATTACAGACTACTTACAAAATCAGATTAAGCGAAATATTTTTGTAGGTTAATTTTGCACCTTCTCAGATTTGACGTTCGCTATCTGCTTTGGATTTCAAGTTTCCACAGTCGAAATATATAACCTCTCTCTCTCTCTCTCTCTCTCTGTCTCATTATATATATATATTTCTTTCTTTATACATATATATGTATAAATATATATATATATATATATATATATATATATATATATATATTCATAGATGCAGATGAATATGGTACTTGAGTTGAGGCACCAGAATTTAGTACAGTATTATCCATACAATTTCAAAGTAAGGTGATTAAAATTAAAATAAGCAACAAGGATACCCAGAGGTAATGCAGTACGATCGTTTCATGAAACTCCATTTAACTGAACAATGCAATCATTATATAATTTAAAATGCATAGCAATCCTCAGCTGCACGAAGACAGAATTTAATTAAATGAGAACAGATGGATTATTTAGTATAATTATACCTAAAATCTCCAAAAATTTAAGGAGATAGACAAAGGACATGCTGCTTTCACTCCAACATATAAGATACAAAGGTATCAAGAAGATATACATTGTTACAGACTCTGACTGTCACTGTTTTTTTTGTTTTTATGGGGTCAGTTTTAATTTATAGACTAGTTTATCAATTTCTAAAGATCATTTCAAATAAAATTGTCTTATAGTATAAAGTTAAAATTTAGGGTAATCAAGAAGATTTCAAAGAATGAAATTATAACCAACAGGATAAAACTTCTTTGAATAATTTGTGTATATACCAAATTTTACCACAATAGAGGGAGGAAAAGAAAATTGCAAAGAAATATTTTAATTTTTTGTACTTATTATTTATCTAAATATTAACTTATATGGTTTTTATGGAGATAATTAATCAATTGGATTTAACTGATATACATATATATATGGAGAGTTTAGGAAAAAAAATAACAAAAGACGAAGACATGTGGTGTACAAAACAAACAGATGTATTAGTATAACGCTCAGGAAGAGAAAAAGTATTTTATGTTTCGAGCCTACGGTCCTCTACAAAAAGGGACACAGAAAACAAGGAGAGAAAAAATGTGTGTAGTGGCTAACGATTATATATACCTATATATAGATATAGATATAGGCACAGGAATGGGTGTGTGGTGAGAAGCTTGTTCCAGACCACCGCATGATTTTGCTTTCAGTCACTCAGCGAGGCACCTTGGGCTGACCAAAGTTTTGTAAGTGGATTTGGTAGATGAAAACGGTAGGAAGCATATATATATATATATATATATATATATATATATATATATATATAATATATATATATATACATATATTAACAATATCATAAATAAGTATTACCCCGAAGTAGCAATAGCATTAACTTTATTTCTATAATTATATTCTGCCTTGGAAAGACCAACACATGTTTCAACTGCACCAATTAGTAATCGTTGTAATGTCAACCTTACTATAAATCGGTGCAGTCACTTCACAGTACTAACTTGATATCCGTCGGTAATGCCGTTTAATGATTTTCTTTTACGATGTAGTGTTGTCAGTCAAGTTCTTAATTTTAAGTCCATCACTTCAAACCCTTGTATAGTTTAAATGATAATTACTTATTTATATTTCGTAAATGTACATGTCGTCTCATGCAAGCATCACAATGCTTGCTCCTGGCTAGAATCTATTACATGCAAATGTGAAAAATATTGTAAAATTCTTCTAAACATAGATCACATATATTGGTTTCAGTTCTGTATGGTTTTGCCGTTCAAATTAACTCCCTTTCAATCATAGAGGCCTTCTTACTGTGCTTGAAAGACCCAATTAATTTGCTAAGACTTGTTTAGAACCTTTTATTTTTGTCCTTAAACGAACACAAATGAATAGCTTGTCTACTCTTCAAAATTAATTATGTCCCACCGACGTAAAGGAATTCCTTACCCTCAGATGTAACTATAAATCTACGTATTACATCTTTAGTCTTACATATATTTTCCACGTAACAGGATTCCCGTTTAGAATAATTGCAAAGATAAACTTTTATATTTCCGTCAGATTTGGTTTCAATTTGATCGCTGATGGTAGAATTAAATTCATTTCCGCCAAGTTCTCTATTACTATCTCCTCCTTCGGATAACGTTATCTTTGCTCTATTTCTAGTTGAACATCTATTTGATTTAACGCTATTATTTATGTTAAATTCGGTTATTTCCCTTTCTACAACATTTAACTTCTCAGCATTCTTTTCTATTTGGGTGTATTTATACCATTTCACGTTATTATGCTTCGAATTTATTAAGTTATTCTAACTGTAATCGATTAATTGATATTTCGATATTATTTTAATATTATGTGCTGCTATAGTTTGTGTAATATTACGACTAAAACAATAACCCAATGCAAACTTATGCCGATTAAAAATTTTGGAATATCCGTGGTTTCTGGAAAAATATTTTAAATTGGTATATTAAACAATTTAGAAAAAACTGAAATTGACCTGTTTACGAAATGGAACGATTAATATAAAGTAGTCTTCGAGTTAAGACCAAAGTTTTGATGTTTATACTCGTTTTTCGAACTAGTAAATTGTCTCTGATCTTGATCCATTTAAAACATTGCGTTTATTTTACTTTTATTTTCTCTTCAATATTTTAGCCGATTTTATATTAAAAGAATCTGAGATTTTATTAGAGAATACTACATCCACATTTCCATTAGCAGAACAAGAATTTTTAACCCGGTTAGCAACAATCTTACGATTTTTCCTTTTGTTATAAATATAATTGTTGAATTTTTTCAATTCTCACTATTAAAATAATCTACTCTCGTTATTTTATCAACTTGAATATTTGATTTTAAATCTCCATCTATAAATTTGTCATAAGTAGATTTGTTTATAGTTGTAGATTTTAGGTCCGCCATATTAAAATTACTATTTAAATCTGATTCAAAATTTTGACTTATTCAACTCAATTTTATCATTACATCCAGCTTTTCTCAGTAACAAGTTATAGTAGTCTTCATAAAGTTTGAAAATATTCTCATTGTCTGAAAATTTGCTTATTCTAGACTAAGCGTTCTTTATAAATGAGTTCGTTGCTAACATGGAATGATTATTTTTAATATTTATAAATTCTATGTTTTTATTAGATTTATAAAAGGATTTATAAATTCATTTTTTAATCTCCAACTTAAGGGCTGAGACGTTTACAGTCATCTTCATCTATAGTAATAGATATACATCTATATTTAAAGAACCTTAAACAATTCTGTAATTTTTCAATGTTATACATCATGTTTACATCATCGCTATATAGACCCCCTGCTATTTCTGGAATTCCCTATTTAGAGAAAACAATATATAAACTCCTACCAAATCAGGAAATTGTCCCAAATTCGTAGACCCCATCGTAGTGTCACACATATTCGGCCTCTCCTTCTTAATCCATTATTTATTCTCAAATGTAATGCTAGATTTAATGATAGATTTAATAATAGCAACTAAAATAAAAGGTTTCATCCCTAGTTATTTCCGAATTTTCTTTTGCAAAATCAGCGCCATATTAATTAGTATTAGGATTATAGAAGCATAGTAATTAGAAATATCTATCGGGATTAATTAGTTTTATCCTTATTTTGCAGTTATGTAAATGAGTTAATCACTTCATTTATACTGTTTCGGTATATATTTATCTAATATGATTTTACTAATTCTAGCAAGATCGGATTTAGAAGGAGATGTAAGTGTAATAGTTGGATTAGAATAAAATTAGATTTAAGGTGCTTAAGAATAATTCTTGGAGCTTTATGTTAATAAGGTTCCGGTTTATTTTCCTAATTTCGTTTGCTTGAATGTTTAGTTGCTTCAGGGTTTTGGAATCCGTAATCTTATAGTTTTTAATTATTTCTTTCTTTAGAAGCGAGTGGTAAATGGAGTAGTTATCGGCATAAACCAGAATACCACTTAACCCCAAAAGTTCATTAGTTAAAGTATGCAGTTCTTGAAGCTATTTGTGTTTCCTAAGGAGGAATATATAAAAGTTTACATTTTTAACAATTCTCCGGGGTTCATCTTCAAAATTGGGCCAAAGATTAGTCAGCTGGTGGATATCGTCTATTTTTAAAATTTTGCTAATTGCAATCAATCACCATATTGTTAAGATCTTTATTATCATCAAAGACTTTCCATCTCATACAGTATATAAAGGAACTTATCTTATATATGAAGTCTTTAATATCAGGTCATCCCATAAGTCGTGTCTGAATTTTGAATAAAGAAAACAAGTGATCAAATGTTATATTAAAATGAAATTTAACCATCAATGTACTTTCCCTGATTTTCAATGACATCCTTCCATCTATTTACAAGCTTTTCAATTTCATCACTGTAAAACTCTTTTGGTTTCAAAGCGAAGAACTCTGAAATGTCAGTTTCGACCTCCTCTTGGCTTCCGTAATTTATGTCCCCCAAATCATGCTGTAAACTAAGAAACAAATGGTAGTCTGAAGGAGCAAGGTCGAGAGAATAAGGTGGATGAGGAATTCTGTGATGTAATCTTTGCAGTGTGGAGTCGTGCGTTGTCCTGATGAAACATCACTCCTTTTCGATTCACTAAAGCGGGTATTTTCTCTTCAAAGCTTGGTTCACACGTCGCTGATTGCTGACAGTAGACTTGAACATTGATTGTTGCATTAGATGGTAACAATTCAAAGTGAATTACTACTTTGCAATCCCACCAGATAGAGATAACTTTTTCCTTGAAGCTCCCTTGTCCGTCGTGGATGAGCATTTTCCTCTTTTACTAAGCCAATCTTTATGATGTTTTACATTTCGATAGAAGATCCATTTTTCGTCACAAGTCACAAGTCTATCGCAAAAGGTTGAAATGAGTTCGCGAGAATTGGAGAGAAGAGCAGATATTAACTTGGGATTTAAGGTTGCATTCGGATAATTCATGAGGAACCCATTTTCCAAGATTAGGAATATTTCCAAGTTGTTGAAGATGAAGATGAACAGTTGTATGGTTTGAACTAAGCTTTATTACCAATACATCACCTGGTAATGCTGGATTTTCTCCAAGTAATGCCTCAAAGAGTTTATCATCAAACTCAATTGGACACCTTGTTCGATTTTCATCATGAAGGCTGAAATCTCTATTTCTCCAAGTTTTTCATTGAGGCATTCTTTCCCATAAACTGAGTGTACTCATAAAGCATTATGTGCCTCAAATGTTCTTTGGATACTTCCATGGTAGAAAGGGTTTTAACCAAAGAAATTTGAATTCTATTATTCTGTAAGATAATAGTTAATTAGTTTAAATATACACAAATGCATAAAAATAATTTTAAATTCCATTAGACATTCTAAAATACTATTAAAGTTCATGCAATTTTAAAAAATGTAAAATTGGACAGAACTTATGGGATGGACTGATATATTCGTTCCATGGTGGTAGTGGAATGTCCTTCAAGGCTGCTTCAATGCTTATCGTATCCCAAAATTATAACCAGTTTGCTCTTAGTTAGGTATTCGAAATATGCTATTCAACAGTTAACGTATAAATCCTACGAAGTTCTAAGAGGAAACTGGCAATCATTTTGGGGTAATCCCTTACTTTTTAATAATAATACATATATATTATATATATATATATATATATATATATATATAATATATATATATATACATACATATACATATATATATATGTGTATGTGTGTGTGTGTGCATGTCTGTGAGCGTCTGCCTTTATCCGCTCTCATTACCACTTGACAAACTGTGTTGTGTTTACGTCTCCGTAAATTAGGGTCTCGGTATAGAATAAATACTAGGCTTAAAAATAAGTACTGGGGTCGATTCCGTCGACTAAAAATTCAAGTTGCTGCCCCAATATGGCCTCAGGCTGATGATGGAAAGGGTTATATATATATATAATATATATATATATATATATATATATATATAATATATATATATATATATGTATATATATGATAATTTAACTAATTAATTCTCTAGTTATTCTAAATGGTGAAGTTGTATCTATATGAAAAACTTCAATGTATTTTTGCTCAAAATAGTATCCTCTGTGCCATGGGTAGTGGCTTGTGAGGGGTTTTGTCTTTCGCCTATCATATGTCATCTGGTAGACAATCATTTGCTTTAAAGATTCAGTTACCCGCGTGGGAAGTTGCTTGTTTTTTATGAAACGGTCACATATCGTCTACAGCAACATTCCGATAATAATGGTTTAAAATATTTGTACAAAGCCAGAAGCTTCGGAGGACCGGGTGTAAGGCGATTCTATCGACCTCCGTGTTCAACTGGTAATTATTTTATCGACCTCGATGGGATGAAAAGCAAAGTGGCCCTCAGTGGAATTTGCACTCAGAACGCAAGGAAGGATGGACTACCATTCAGCATTTTGCCAGCGCGCTAACGGTTTTGCTTGCTCGCCATCTTACACCTATTACACCACCTTACAACGTCTTACACTCTAAAAATATTGACACAGAGTCAATATGGAATTTAGACTGTTGCATCTTTCGGGAATCATCAAATTTTTGCTCTAGAATTTTCTCTTAAAAACATAACAGAGCCATATATTGGAGTGTGTCAATAACCTAAAATTAGGTTTGTTTTTCAATACAACCACTTTCCATTCAGTTTTAAGCAACAGGATATAAGTTAACTACGGATGTACCAACCCGTATAAAAGGAAAACAAAATATCATAATATCGTGCATTCACCGTACGCATTGTTTTTGTTATAAATTTTTCGCAGTCCATTTTGAATAAACGTATATATCATAAATCCCAAATCTTAAATCAATAATTAAGCTTGGTAAATAACACCGCCTTTGGATACTAAGATTGAATTTCATCGAGGTCGGCTTTGATTTGTTACTAGTTCGAATCAATCAACTTGACCTTTCTGCCATACAAATTGGCACTGTGCCTACTCAAATGAAAATATTAAATGATAATCAGAGAAACGGTTTGCATGCTGGAAATATAATATGACTAAAATGTATAATCTATCAAATTACAAGGCGTTTTATATCGAATAAGTACTGAAGTAAAATCCTTCATCAGTCGGATTACAAAACGCTTCGTTGTCTATCACGATTCGTATATCTATATGCGTGTTGTTTACTTCATTCTTGACTTATTATCGAAGATGGAGTTTAACTCACGCCATAATGAAAACACAATGGCTATCTTGACATGAAAGAGACAGCATAAGGTAAAAGGAGAAATAGAAAGGCTGATAGTTTGGATACATTAACATATAACTAAATTTATTAATCGTGATTATGGGAATTTGTGTGACACATCAATCGAATACTCCAAATATTCTATAAATGCCTTAATTAATTAGCCATTCAATATACCTTTCATCTTTCCTCCTTTGCCGCAAGTTGTCTAACCTTAATCAAAAAATGACCCAATCATTAAGGGTAGAGGCTGACACAAATAAAAGTATTAAGAAGTGTGACATTCATCGTGGCGCTTAATTGTAGATACAATTTAAGAATATCTCTATTGAAGGACAACATGACTTGTTTATTATTATTATTATTATTATTATTATTATTATTATTATTATTATTATTATTATTATTATTATCATTATTATTATTATTATTATTATTATTATTATTATTATTATTATTATTATTACTATTATTGCAATAATTATTATTATTATTATTATTATTATTATTATTATTATTATTATTATTATTATTATTATTATTATTATTATTATTATCATCATTATTATTATCATTATTATTATTATTATCTTCTTTCACTTGAAAGTATATCATAGTTTCAAATTTGAGTTGATATTCATTGACCAAGTTGAACCTTGTGGCTATCATTTAATTATCCTTTACATGTAACAGTAAACGTATGGAAATTAACAGTGGCTTACTATTCTCTTTTTGTTATTTCACGCATAAAGAAATCATTGTATAATCGATTTCATTCATTTCTTAACATCTCTAATGCATTCGTTAGTTGAATATATAATCTTGTCAAATTTTACTCACGTTTTATTTCATTCACTCTTTAACGACTGCTAAGGCAACTTACATCTATATAAAACATTTGATTTTACAGGCCTATACCAAATTTCCTGTCAAACTAAATGTAATTAGTTACAGACCAATGTTCCGATCCAGTTCCCTTCAGTAAATACCCAGATGAATTAAACAGGCATGTCTTTAATTAGTCTATTTTGCGAAGTAAGCTTGTATTCACATGGAGTGAACATAATCAGATTATTCCAGTGATTCCACCCATGACATTACACGATCAGTAGGATCAAAAAACAGTCTTTCAAACAGCGGCAAGTTCGATGTTATTGAAGTTGTGAGAAAACAGTTACAGAAGAACAATAAGCACAATTCATCAGAATCTTCAAGGGGCAAGAACAACCACATCATCAGCGGAATAACGATGAGCGTTTATATTGTAACTCAGCGTACAAGGAATTGCAGTTGAACCTCTTTATTGCATTTTGCAAAATGTTCTATAGTTTGGTCTTAGATATTCCATTTACGTAAAAGAGAATTTCATCATAGAGAGAATTCCGTTGACCCTAGATATGCTCGATCATTACTGAACTAGTATCATATACCAGCACTACAACATATGCATTGCTATTATCACTACCATCATGATCTGTACAGCAGCACGTTCGCCTCCGATAGTAGCAACGTTACTATCAACGTCGTTACTCCCAACATTTTCACTGCCACTACCAATCACACTAACAATCACTTTCAACCCAATGAAGACGGTATATTCATGAAAGTATAACTAAGTCTCCCTCAAATTGCAGTGTGATTTATTTATGTATTTCTGTGTCAAATATCTAAATTACATTTTACAGATTTCAACGCCTCAAACTTTATCCATCTTATACTCACATACACGTTTATAAGGCAGGATATTCGCACATTTTTCCGCATTACAAATTCCTGTAATAAAACATTGATTAGTTCGAAGCTACATTACATGCCCCATTCACAAAGTAAATTAGTGTACAATTGAACCAAGTACAGAATGCTCGAGAAGTCGACGTTTAAACAAACAGCTTTGCTTTCGCCATATGGTACTATTGTTATCTATATGTATTTCATTCGTTAGGTTTCTGCCAGAGAGTAAGGCTGATATATACACTTGCGTCAGAAATTAATTAGCACTTCTCAAATTTCTACATTAAATAGGTTAAATCAATTAACCTATGAGCTGTTCAAAACGTCTTACGCGATTAGAAAACTTAGTATGGTGTGATTTCGGTCCTTGCGAGGCGCTACTTATATCTATTAAACAAAGGAAGTTTTGTCTGCATCCGCACTCCAATTTGTTGCACTGCTATTCAACATCATAAGGCTGTAGACTCTCAAACTGCTCTGCAAACAAGTTACGTCATCGTTCTGCGCAACAGTGAACTCGCAACAAAGAATAGTTCGAGATATGGCCACTAGGTGACAGCACATACCTTGAGTGAAGAGCAAATCAAGGGTGCTAATTAATTTCTGACGGGAGTGTATGTAACTATAAAATTGGTTTAAATGAAGGTTTCAGAAATAAATCAACAGATATTACACGTTTTTGCATATCATACTCATTGCACTGTTTTAGGCGAAATCATTACTGTTCGGATAAAAACGTCATCAACCAAAGTTTTGAGGCAGCATTTGTAGCTGCACTCAACTGCATATAAATATACACGTCTATACACCGGTTTCAACAATACTAAGAAGAAACATTTATCACTATCTCTACTTTATGAACTTGTAGCAAAGGACAAGTTGCGTTCTCCTTTCACTTTCATTCATTTGTTTTTGTCACGAAGCAAAATTAGCCCACACACATGAACGCACACGCACACGCACAAACGCACACACATACACAAAACACATATACATCCGTTTAGTATTAACTGTCGGGAAAAAAGAGTTCTCAATATCATTGTAGAGATTAACATATCTTATATTGGTCCATTCCCTTAGTAATCTGTTTTGTCTTTAGACGCTATGGGTTTTCGGGTCAGTTAATACAATCATAACTTGCCTGAAAATCCTGTGTATCCACAGGTGAAAGTGAAAGCATCAAGAGATTGCCCAAAATAATATATATGACTCTAATATTTATACACACGCATGCGCACGTGGCCATATATCTATACCTGATTTTCTATCTTTTATATATGTACGTGCTTATCCATGTATGTATGTATGCATGTTTGCATGTAGGCAAGCATGTATGTATGTATGTAGGCATGTATGTATGTATGTATGTATGTATGTATGTATGTATGTATGTATGTATGTATGGTTGTATATATCTATCTATCCAAATATGTTTTTGTGTGTCTGTGCATATATGGTGACCCCCTTCGGTCAGACACTGACCATGGGTTTGCACCTAGAGAGTTACTCTCTAAGGCACAAGTCTGGGCAAGGTTGTTTTTTTTTTTTATGGAAGACCAGCAGTCGCCCATGCATACCGGCCTCCCCTCTCCACGTCACCGATGTTGTCCAAGGGAAAGGCAAGGGCCGATACAGCTTGGCACCTGTGACGTCGCAACTCATTTCTACAGCTGAGTGAACTGGAGCAACGTGAAATAAAGTGTCTTGCTCAAGAACACAACACGCAGCATATATATATATATATATATGTGCATACATATATATAATATATATATGTGCATATATATATATATATATGTGCATACATATATATATATACATATACATATAAATAGATATAGATGTGCATACATACATTTATATATATATATACACCCACCCACACCCACACGCATATATATATATGCACACACACACACACACACACACACACACACATATATATATATATATATACATGCAAATCTATATTTACATGCTTATTTGTGGATCATGTGTGTGCACACGTGAATGTGCGCTGACATGGGCGTTTGCTTGCAGTGTTTGTAACTGCATTATGTTGTGTATATCACATGATATATTTCAGTGCACTATATTCCGTGTATACATACGTGTGCATGTCGTGTGTCTATGTACATGTGTGTGCACGTGTATATATCTATATATATTTCAGAATGTCAGTTACATCAAACTCTGTGGATACATGATTTAAATCCCATTTCATGTCTATATATTTTTATGTTCCTACCCTTTAATATATGTAATTTACACAAGGTCTGCAATGTTAATAGCTTCCATCATATTCTTGGAATTTTCATTATAGTCCTATTTACTCCGATAGCCTTATGATAATATTCTTAACAAATGTTCCATTTCCCAATAAAATACCAAACATCGATCCATTTTACGTAGTGCATTTTTCTCTATTACAAAGACCATTCACATGCACTCAGCTCCTCAATAACTGTCTCTCACTGCTTCTCCCTCTCTCTCATTACATCTCTCTGTCTCTTATTCCCGTATTTCATTCTCTGACTCTCTCCGCTACACACATACGCACAGACCGCTCATTGTTTTCAATTTACGTTCTCTTTTATGTCTGTCAACAATTTCTATTCTCGGTGCAAGGAAATGGGTTCGATGAAAATTCTCACTTCATAAAAGCGAGATATCCATAGTTTTTTCCCGAAAAAAATCAATTGTTTCGCCATAGGCTTTTTTTCCCCCATTATTACTCTTATTCAAGCAAAAGGACCTTTGAGCCGTGACGATATACAATACATTTGTGGTAATCCAATACAGTTTTCAATGATTCCTTTGAACATAATTGGCGAATTTTATATTTGAGTTCAATATTCATATTTAGTAGACCGATACGAAGTTAATGCATTCGATATTCATGGATAAACAAAAAAAAAAAACAAGAGTAAAAAGGACACCATTTACATTTTCAATTTTACTTCATCGCTCTCAAATGAAAGCAAATATAACATTGTATTGGCAAATATTCATTAGAAACGGGTATTTTTATATGTTATTCTTTAACTACTAAGTACCAGGGTAAAAAAATGACTCTTTTGTTTCATACATTTACTATGGTAATAAATTTCCTTTTTTTTTCTTTCGCTCATTCCGCGAGAACTCTGTATCATACAGATACGATACTAGTAGATAAATGATCTGTTCTTGTATTTAATTAAATCAGTCATTGGAAAAAAGTAATTACTAAGACAGTCATCCCTTATCATGTAATTTTATATTTTATTTTCAAAGAAAGACTATTCCTTTTGATGTAACTCTTAATTATTCTTTTTTTAGTCGAATCCACATTCAGAGAACAGCTTTGATCAGGATATGTTAGAAAAAAATAACGGTTCTTTATGTAAATAATGAGATCTTATTTTATCATATGTTTATTAGGGAAAGAAAATAATTGTAAAGATGCCTCTAATACACTAAAGAATTACTAAGTTCTTGTAATCTTTTCAAATCATGCAATGTTCTATTTCAGTTACATTTACAAGTAACGAAATAAGTTTTATGCTATCAGAATTGCATATAGTTCTACTTCTGATTGCGTTCAGATCACGAGTCCTGTCGCTGCGTAAGCGCATGGTTTTCAGTCACTAAATGATAAAGTACACATTCAACCCACATTCGGAGCCATTTTCAGTTCATTAAGAGAAACAAATAGTTTATTTTGCCAAACGTAACTCACATGCACCTACCATACCAGTCTCACACGCACCAACAAATATATACACACATATACACGCACACACACACACGTACACACACCCGTACACACACTCTCACACACAAACACACACGCACACACACACACATAAATGCTTCATCTGTCTGAGAATAGAAATTCTCGAAAAAAGGCATGGCTTTGTGATTAAGAACGTCTCTCTGCAAGCATGTGGTTTCGGATTCAGTCACGCCGCATTGTACTTGAGTAAGTGCCTTGTAGTCTCCTACCGTAACACTGGGGTGACCGATTACTTGGGATCGAATATGTCTTTCAGAAAACTATCGTATATATATACCAGGTGGAACATATCTAACTATATGAGTTAGACATAGCCTGGGCCAATACTGGCCGAAGCCTATCAAAGTTTTATATATATATATATATACTCGTGTGTGTGAGTGTATGAGTGCTTTCGTATTAGAGCTTATAAACCACTGTTTGGTAACGGGATTATTTATGTACCTGTATATTAGCGATTGGGTCAAGGTTATTGCTAAACGAAACATCTGATTGAAAACTATGGACTGGGGTCAACTTTTTCGTACGTGTCCGCAATTGGTAGTGATTTTATAGACCCCAAAAAGATAAAAAATATAGTCGACCTTGCCTGCATTTGAACTGAATGTGAAAGACCGGAATTAACGATGGTACATTTTTTGTCGGATGCGCTAATAATTCTGCCAGGTCATCGACCTAATGAATATGAAATGATGATTTCTTTTATAACTTTGTTTTTATAATGACTTCTATGGAACCGAAATGATATATATTTGAAGATCGTAGGCGCTTTCTCAAAATAAAGCGGATGCGATCGTAATTAGCGTCCGTTTATTTTAACGGCAATCCATGTTGTTTTACACTTAATCACTTGACTTTCATTTCATTGCTATTCAGAATGTAAATGGCATAATGTCCATGCAATTATTTACTAAATGGATATCAATATTTGACAGGTTTGCTGTTTAATAAAATTCTAACGTTAGAAACTCTACTATGTGTTCTTCAACCTGAATATGTGTAAGAACTTCATCCTAGAAGTCGAATATAATATTTGTCAATCAAAACTAATAAATGTGTAACTTCCAGGGCCCTAACTTTGAGATTGGATGGCTATAAGTGGGAGTGAGGTAACATATCGCATTCTAGCTAAGGTTATATTCTTCGGCATCTATTTTGCTTCGTAATTTTTTGAATGTTCGTTATTGCGCATGAAAAAAATTCTATCCTTGCACTCACTTTCCATAAAATATTTTTGTTTTTAATAACTACTTACGACGTCAACTAAAAAATCATTTGCGTACGTTTTAAATAAATTTCTGTTGCTAATAAAATAGTAAAAATAATTTTTGTCGACATAAATTACTTAAATATTCGCACATGCACACATTCACATGTTAGTATGTGTGTGTATATACGTATGTGTGTATATATGTGTGTATATGTGTGTGTGTGTGTCTGTGTGTGTTTCGCACCACATAGTGGATTGTGCTGTAAGGTGCTCTGTTGTGAATAATTATAATTTTGTCACATGTGCTCTATATGTTTGGGTAAACTCAATAAAGGGATTAAAGTAAAGATTTGTAGAGTAAAACAGAAAACATAAATACACACACACGCACACATACACACACGTATATATAACAGTATAAAAATCAATGTATTAGTGTATTACAAATGAAATCTATATAAAAATCGCATCTTGGTGTCGATATTTCGATACACAATTTTTTCTTGCCAGGATACTTTATTGTATGTTATATCATCATCATCATCATCCCCATCATCATCATCATCGTCGTCATCATCATTATCATCATCATCATCATCATCATCATCATCATCATTAAGTGAGAGAGCAGAGCATGCCATGAAAGGGATACCGGGTTAAAATATACGAAACCCATTATACCCATCATGACTACCTGTCTGATAAGGGTACATCAGGCACATGCATAACAACCATATGTGCACGTCATAGAGATCTCATATCAAGAATAACAACGCATGACCTTGCAGGTGTGGCTCAGTTACAATTTTGTTCAGGTCGAGTAACTTATCCTGCCTAAAAAGCTCCGTGAATAAGGTTTGTTTCAGGATGTTGAACGAAACACCCATGTTCCCAGAGGTGAATTATTCAAACCCCAAACAATGCCTATGATGCTCCCCCACTACTTCGGCTCGTGATCAGAGATGCACATATTGTCACCCACCAAGAGACAAACTCATCTGGTTCTGGTCAAGCAACAGACAAGCAAATCTGTAGTATGGAGCAGAATGTTTGTTGTAGCTCATATTTTATTCCAAGACAAAACAATATACTTGATAACATTTCCAATCAGTTAAAATGAGAAACCATGAAAGCCACTGCCTGGTACTGCATCGGGGCATTTCTTCTTCTTCTTCTTCTTCTTCTTCTTCTTCTTCTTCTTCTCTTCTTTCTTCTTATATTATTATTATTATTATTATTATTATTATTATTATTATTATTATTATTATTATTACAAT
This sequence comes from Octopus sinensis, assembly GCF_006345805.1. NCBI lineage: Eukaryota > Metazoa > Mollusca > Cephalopoda > Octopoda > Octopodidae > Octopus > Octopus sinensis. Next base: position 18,162,473 of record NC_043012.1, read on the forward strand.
TATTATTATTATTATTATTATGATTATTATTATTCTATTATATTATTATTATTATTATTATTATTATTATAATGTTGTTGTTGTTATTTTTACTTATATTTATTATTATTATTATTATCGCTTTTATTCAGTAATTCGTCCATTCATTCATGCATTCTTTTTTTCTTCTTGTGAATCCAACGTGTTTTTGCTGCATTCCCAGACATTGCTGTGGCCCCGGGGTATATGCAGAATCCTAACTTTTGATGTTTACTGGAATTTTGCGATTATTATAATTTTGTTCATAACAACATCGACTTCGCTATAAATAGAAATATATTTAGACAGCAGAGAAACTATTTACATGAGAATTATAAATTGATGTGACATAGCTTGTAGCTGTGTGATGTTAGATAAATTAAATTCAAGAGAATTATTAAAATAAAGTAGAATTCTAGGTTGCCAAATGTAATAAAATTACTAAAGGTGAAAATTTGCTGGAAGCAGTTAATCAGTGTAGTATATGATTTACAGAAATATACCTTAATACTTCTCCATAATGAATCTAATAGCGCGAGGCATAATTTCAGCTTTCATCGCTTTGTGGTGTAAAAATACAACCTATCATGCATGTACGTAGGTCGACTCACTGATATTCAATAGATGTTACGCTATCGTTACCTTTATGGCGTTTTTCGCTTCGTGTCTGTTTAAAATCGTGTTTAAAAATCATTAAGCGTAGAAGGCTGCACAAAGGACAAATCTCAAACACCTTTTTTAAAATCAACATAAATTAGCACCTCCTATTTCTGGATATCTTTCTATATCTTATCAATTCCCAGTTACACTCTCTTCCGAAATAAATATTATATAAATGTAATGTATCTCATCCGATATATTTGTTATTAGTAAAAGTCTGTAGAAACTCTACATTTATGAAAAATATAAAACACATTAAAATACACCGACATCAAAACTGTACAAAGGAAACGTAATGTTAGTAATACAAGGCTCTCTCTTTGGTTATATTGTAAAGATACTTTAGATGTTTATTTCTTAGGAGGAACGGTGGAATTTCCCATTCGTCACGATTTGGGGTTAGGAGGAGGATTGTTTTTAGATTTAAACAATGTTTTTGGAATTCAGAAGCTGAATGGTTGTCCAAAAGAATATCTAATCCTTACTTAACATTTAGGCATATCAATAAACATAACAATACCGGTCTTACTAAATAAATTTGGTATCGAAAACATCATAATAAACAATTTAATTTGGAATGGAATGTTCTCTCTATTTCTTTACCTTATGAAAATTTAAATCTCTTTGGTCGCTTTGTAATAGTGGAATGTTTTTGTATCCTATTCTCAAAGAATATATATATATATATATATTTAGTGTGTGTATGTGTGTGTGTGTATGTATGTGTGAGTATGTATACATATGTGGAGCTCAAGTGAGTTCTGTTTATCAGTAATGGGAGGGAAATATGTTTCAGTACTCTGAACTTAAACGGGCCTGTTGCAAAGGAACAATTGCAACTGTAATCAGTAGTGAACATTGGATACGTATTATATGTGAACATGTTCTTTTGTGAAAAGCAGGATAAGTGAATGATATGAAGTCACATGAAAATCGAAATGCTCAGGTAGGTAATGATTTTGGACATCGACCGCCTCTTACAACTTGTGTCATATATCAAAAAACATGTATCACAATATCTGGACTTAAAGATATATGATACTTCACAAATTCATTCCTACAGCATCAGATTCCTAAGGGCAAAAATATGAAAGAAACTTGAATAATATCTGTCACTTTTGTTTTATACCCTGTCACTCAGCAGCTGATGTTAAAGTCATCTAAGGGATCATCAGTTGGGTGATTGTACTGTGTGATGGAGTGCGGATTGAACGACACTCATCTGTCAACATGAACCAATATATATATATATATACAAACACACACACACACACACAGATATATATATATATATATATATATATATTTATTATATAGAAGGAGCTTCTACAGGACTAGTACTGTTTCTACCTTACTTACTGTGGTTAACCCCGGATCAACCCGGGACCTACATATATATATATATATATATATATATATAATCAAAATAAACAACAAGTATATCCGAGGTAATGTGGTACGATCGTTTCATGCTATTTCATTTTATTATACAATGTAAGTATTAAATCAGTTTTCGAGCAATCTTCAGCCACCAATAGAAATTTTATAGGTGTCTGAAGATTGCTCGATAATTTAAAACTGATGTAATACTTACAGTATTTAATAAAATGAAGTAGCATTAAAACAATCGTTCCACATTACCTCGGATATAATTGTTGCTTATTTTGATTGTAATCACCCCATGGATTTATATGGATAATACCATACCAAATTCTGGTGCCTTTGACTTAAGTACCATAGTCATCTGAATCAAAATTTTGCTGAACTTATATATATATATATATAATATATATATATATATATATATATAGATATATATTTATATATATTTATATATATATATATATATATATATTATATATATACTTACAGTCGCAATGACTGAAACCGGTATTGAAATGACTTAGCACTTTCTACCTTGATATTTTTCCATATACATATATATATATATATATGAATATATGTATATATATATATTCTTCTCTCTTGTTTCAGCTCAGAGCTGCAGAGCTGCGGCCATGCTGATGCACCCATCTTCTCTCCAGGGAGTAGAGTCTTAGTTGTTTCAACCGTTCCCAGTAGCTGAGCTGTTGCAAAGAGACGATCTTCTTTGTGAATCTTCTCTGGATTGCTTCAAGATCCGCTGTTAATTTTACACTGGTGGGTGACTATAGCTGTGAGCAGTATTCCAGGCGGCTGAGGACGAATGTCTGCCAGAGGATCATCATGGTTTCCTTATCTCTGGTTCTGAATGTTCTTAGGATCCAACCAGCTAGTCGTCTGCACTTTTTCGCCAGCCTGGCAACGTGCACTTGGAAAGAGGTATCATCACTCATGTCGATACCCAGGTGTCCCTCACAGACTTAGGCTCTGGCATTGAAATTCTCTGTGGACCGGTGTATCCTGTAAGTTTAATATTCAGTTTTGGATGCTGGTAGCGCAGGACCTGGAACTTTTCAGCATTAAACTGCATATTATTATCCTCAGCCCATCTATAGATTGAGTCCAACTCCTGCTGCAGGTATATATATATATGTGTATATATATATACACATATAAATGTGTGTGTGTATATATCTGTGTGTTTATATATATAGAGGAAGTCAACGAGAGTTCAGTTTGGCGAAGTAATTACGCGGCTAAGTATATATATATATATATATATATATATATATATATATATATATATATATAATGTTAGGGTACAAAATGTATCACTTTGCTCGAAAAAGAATAAAATTCTCCAAAGACACGTATCTCTCACTATATGTAAACACACACTGAGAATGTATGAAATACATTTTGAAACATATTATTTTCAGTTTGTAAATCTACAAATATGAGCGTAGCTATCCCAGTATCAATTGATTTCGCTTTCTGTGAAAAACTGACACTTAAACTCTTTTGAAAAAAATATTTACCTTCCCCTGCGCGTTTTTCTAACTGAAGTCTCCGCGAATTCCTAACGAATATTTGCGAACATATATAAATTCAATATTCAAATTAATTATCATTATGTTTAAGAAAAACAAACAATCGTAAAGTGGTTTAGCAAAGATACCAAATATGCAAGAGTATATATTTTTAGCATTCATTTGTTCAAAATTTAGCCAACTGTATAGCCAATTGGAAAAATATATTTACCTGGGGCTAAAACAAAAGTAACATCGTCCTTTATAGGACTACCATATTCTATTGACATGAAAACATTATTGTACACACACACACACACACACATACATACACAATTATATGTGTATGTATATATGTGTGTGCATGTAGACTTATATCTATCGATCTATCTAACTACCTATCTATCTATCTGTCTGTCTGTCCGTCTGTCTCTCTGTCTCTCTCTCTCCATATATATATATATATATATATTATATATATATATATATATATATATATATTATATATATACAGGTGCACACAATCATGTGTAGGTATGTACGCACAGTACTGACTGTTTACTTCAGAGGTTTAGCTGATATTGGCTCTGTCGAGAATGTAGTCTCTATGAGAATTTTACATAAACACTTAGTATTGAAGACCACCATTATTTTATATCGTCAGTCAGTATTTCACCCATTTAGTATTTCTGTGCGTGGTTAATGTACTTATATACTCAAATCTATAGCGCGTGTGTGTGTGTGTGGTCTGTCTGTGTGTGTTTGTGTCTGTATGTTGTAGAAAGTGAGATGTAAAACTCATATCTATATGCTGATCATGTAGTTTCGTTTTCTATATACCTGTCTAATCATGCTAATAAACTTATCTTTCAGTTGAAACGGATAGAACTATGACATATGACTGGAAATGGGGAATATCTTCATTTTGGCATTTAGTTCAGTCTTAAGTAGTAATGGAATGTGTTTCTTATGCTATTTCCTAATCTTCACTTTCGTTTGCGTATTACAGTTTTTTCTTTAATTTCATTAATTCTTAAGAAGTTCTAAGTCTGTACTTGCACTAATTCTTTCATCTCTGTTTCGTTGTTTAACATGTCATTAATGTTTTTTTAATTAAATTTACAGTCGTCATGTGATGCCTCCATAATTTTTTTCGAATACATAGTTCATGTCTGTTTTTCTACGAAACTTCTAGGATTTATGTATCTCTCGTATTGATGTTCAAATGAAATGTAATGAGTCAAAATAACCCTATACAAAATATGGTTAAATTATCACTTAATATAATTTTTATCCAATCTACTTTATTTCTTTGAATAAAAGTATTAATTCTGGGCCGAGTATGAATCAAGGAACGTAATTGCCTGTTATTCTGCTCGTCTAATATAGTTGGTATACTTTTAGCTTTTCATTCGTTCCTTTTGTTTATATATTTATATATAGTCACAGGTATGATTGTGTAGTAAACAAAAACCTTGGCAACCACTTGGTTTCTGGTTTAATGTGCAGCGGTTCGTCCATTGGCACTGATAAAATAATTACTAGGTGTGAAATAAATTCTGTCATCGATGAGTTCCACTAAATCCCTTGAAGGTGGTGACTCAGCATGTGTGCAGTCAGATGACTGAAACAATCAAAACGATGTCACAACACTTTGTAGATTCGCAAATTGCTGTTTCTTTATTTTGACCTCAGTAACATATCCACATTCCTGTGTTTATTAAATATTTCCACCAGTTCTTCCAAACTACATTTTCCTAATATTAACGGCTTGTTTCTTTGGTTTTCTGTTCTACCTATTTACAACGTAGACATTGTTTCCTTTGATTGCTTTGTGCTGCCTATAATATTTGGACCACTGATTCTCAATGGGAATCACTTTTTCCTAATAGTTTTTCAATTGATACCTCTAATTCTCATCCTGTTGGAGCTGCATTCATTTCTGCTATGTTATTTTTGGCTGCAATGCAATATTGCCTTCCGTTTGAATTGAACTCTTCGTTTTTTATTTGAAAACATCATTATCACAATTTTGTCACTACAAATTCATTGGAAATAGTGGTATATTAGATTTGAGGAAAGAAACTGGAAGTTGGGATGGCAGAGTATTCCGGGATATTTGCGCGGGATTTACCCCGAATTACCCGAAGTAGACTGTTCCATTATCGGGGATTCTTATTATTTATTGATACATTATGTATTGCTCTAAAACTATAGATAATCTTTGTTATATCATTTAATATGGTAGGTTTTCTCCCTTAATCGATGTAAAACCACCTATTGTTTGTTTTTGCATTAGTTTGTAACTCCTCCTTTGATATCATCCGTCATGTCTTGCGCCCTTGTGGCCAATAAAAGAAATTATTATTATTATTATCATTATTATTATTATTATTATTATTATTATTATTATTATTATTATTATTATTATTATTATTATTATTATTATTATTATTATTATTATTATTATTATTGTTATTATTATCATTATTATTATTATTATTATTATTATTATTATATTATCGAATTCGACAACAAGGATAATCCATATATGATGGTGATTCGCTGTATCTTTCACACGTAAAATTTTACTCTAGCAAAGCTTTATTAGCCACCAGATAACTTGAAGAATTCAATAAAGGTTTTAAGCAAAGAAGAGCCCATCCAGGTTCCGAAACACTGCTCAAAAACGTTCTGTAACTACATGAGCGAATGCTTTATTATCTTCAAGTATCAAACCTAAACTGCATAGAAAAAGTGTATCGAACGAAGATGGACTTTGCTTCATATCACGTCGCCATCCTGTTTATGAAATCCAAAGTTTACAAAATATCAGCAGGACATGAATTCAGATTCGGAGACAACCTTGCTGATAGTTTTGGTAATTCAATTATATCAGAAACAGAAATCCAAGGTAAGCGGGTGGTACTCCTGAATTACAAACTGAAGCTAATTTTTTGTCAGCAAACCGGGTTTGAATTTCCTTAAAATTTACTATTCTATCTACATTCAGATGTCTGTAAAGCGGAAACTTCTGGTTTCCTGTTTATATGCAGTATGATGAGATCGACGAGGCAATGTCCTTGAAAAATGTGAGCAATGTTACAACGATCATGCATGAGACAACACTTCATGTAACTGGATACCAAAGTCTATTCTTCTGATAAAACGAATTAGCCAAGAAGCAGTTTCATGCAACATATATGGTTGACGTATTTTAAAATTGATATGGACATGATGAATAAAAATACAAGACGTCTCAACTTTGTGAGTGTGACAATCTTCGAGAAATATGATCTGAATGATTTTCTTCGGCTTTCTAGTTTAGAATTTCTGACACAGGTCAACATGTGCATTAAATCAAACGAACGTTTTGTGTTTTGATGATTTCATTATTATCAGTCTTTTGGTTTTGATGACACATAATAAAATGATTTGGCCCTTCCCAAAAGAATAAAAGATTTACTATCCATTGAAATAAAGATTGCTACTCGGATTATCTTTCGATTAAATAAAATAATTCTGTTTCACAAATTATTTCAATAATTGCCATCGTCATAAAATAAAGTACATATTCTATTCAACTCTAGGCACAAGGCCCGAAATTTTTTTTGGGGGGGTGTCAATCGATTCGATTGTCCCCAGTACGCAGATAGTACTTTATAATATCGACCACGAAAAGATGAAAGGCAGAGTCGACCTCTTCTTAAGAAAATAATGGAAATATAATTGGAGTACTGGACAAAATGCGCAACGGCATTTCACCAGTCTTTACGATCTCAGTTCGAATTCCGCCGAGCTCGACATTCCATTTCATCCTTTCGGTGTTGGTAAAATAAGTATTACATGTCGTGTACTGAGTCTGAAGTAATCGACTTAACCCACCTCTGAAATTGCTGGCCTTGCGCCAAAATTTAAACCAATTTTACTGGAAGCCATTTCGAAATAAAGTAAGATTTGAAAAAGTTTGGTCACATAGGGTGGGGTGAAGTAGATAACCCACCTATACTCTTATACAGAAAGGTCTTAAGAAATAAATTCATACTCTCTTCTATGTGTACACACACGTACAGAAACAAACACAAATATATACACCCTCTAGTATGTGGTAAATTGAGCGAGAAATAATCCTGGTCTTGATGATATTCAAAGAGAGTCTTATTGTATAAAGTCTCGCTCAGTCAGATTGGAACAAAGCCACAGTCATTATTCAAAATGGGGAGGCGACGAGCCGGCAGAATCGTTAGCATGCCGGGCAAAATGCTTCGCGGCATTTCATCCGTCCTTACGTTCTGAGTTCAAATTCCACCGAGGCATTTCATACTTTCGAGGATCGATATAATAATATCAGTTGAGTACTGGGGTCGATGTAATCGACTCATCCGCTCCCCCCATATTTCAGGTTTTGCGCCTATAGTAGAGATTATTGTTGCTGTTAAAAAAATATTATTCGTACTGTTTATATTCTGTATGGCCGAGTAAATTCTGTGCGCCTTGGAACATTATAGGGAAGTTTCCATTTCACTGACGGCACATTCCGAAGCACGCGAACTGTTATATTGGTTGCGATATTTTGTGCTGCATGAGTATTACTTTTGTCCTGGATAGAATTGGAGAACTTCCCGTTTCTCTTTCCATTAGTCCTGTTTTCAAAGAACAGGTGTATCCACTTGGTCAAATTCTCGATCAGTTTTACCGAAATGTTTCTTCTCAAACGGACTGAAATGTCCTGCTTTTGTATATACACAGCTTGTGTTGATGTCAAGATTGTTGGTTTTTAGTTCTCTGTTAGTGTGCGGCATTATATCTGAGACAATGGTACCATTGTTTTTGTCAGTGATCAAGATTGGTTGGTGTTTATACAATGTCCATGTTTAGCTACCTTCATTTTATAAACCCTGCATATCATCCGGTGTATGTGCGTCACTACTGTGCTATGCATATAGAAGTCATTTCTATAGTGAAAGAAAAAAAATGTTTAAACAGACTAATTTTGCACCATTTCAGCCTGGCAACAAGAATTGTTTTGCTTATTCTACATTAACATAGGAAAATCTGATATAGTATCGCCATATTTAATTATAAGGAACTTTATCATGCCATTATTATCTAGCAACATTACGCAAATACTATTCAGGTCGTGTTAGGTCGATTATGATATAAATCTATTATAAATAAAGTTAATTTGAAGTCATATGTTACGCTTGAACTTAACTCCCGAAATTTACCAGACTCTCACTTGGCTTACGTGTCACAGCTATTCTATTTTTAATTCGGTCAGTCATACTAGTAAAACACAGCAACGTTTTATATCGAAACAAAAATCTATGGCGGTTAAAGGGATAGTCGAGTTTATACCGATGAGATTGTGGTTACTAATTGTTACTGGCTTGCATACGAAAGTCAGACTTTCTTTCCCGCTAACAGATGAAGTAATATTGTAAGGTTATTTTATACCATATTGAAAAATAAGTTTCCTTTTCTAACAATCACCTTTAGTTTTGTCTTTTTTTTTTATTTCTCAAGAAAAATTATAATTAATTAGGGAATTTTTTTCTTTCTTTTTTCGGCTCAGAATTCGGTATAACGCTCTTTAACTTAATCATCAAAATTAATTCTATTAGGCCAGTTGAGTTATTTACCTTAGCTCATTTTATTTCGAATGATATATAGATCTTCATAAATTAAACGGCAAAACACCAAAAACATTATTCGGATGAAAAACAAAAGCCTCGAGACGCTCTAGAAACTGAGATAAATTACAGAAATAACAGCGTTCACTATTTGTTGACTAATGATCAATTGTAGAAATTTATTTCCGATATACAAACAGAATGGATTTGTTTTTGCAAGTCTCGTATCCAGCCATTCAGACATTGCCCACTTCACTATCTTTCAGCTACTGTCTTATTTACAATCGATCATTTTAGATGAGTAAATATCTTCCGCTTTTACATATTAGCAAACACCACGTCTGACAGTGGTGTCTTCTCATATATTAGTGCATTGATTATACTCTTGAAAACGAAAAGGTCGTGTTTCTCGGTCATCTAATATCTGTTTCTAGGAAAGTATATGCCGCTATACACAAGTAGATAACCCACATATATTCTTACATAGGAAAGTTTTACCATGCTCTCTTAAATGTGAGCACACGTACAGAAACAAACACACATATGTACACATATACGCATATACAAACATACATACATACGTACACACAGTGGCGGTTCAATAACGAGAAGAATGGAAGCACATTTTGCTTGCACTATTATTGCACGGAACAACAGAGAAGGACTCATGTTCTTAAAGAACTCTTTCATGTCTGAAAGAAGAAGACGATGCGGCTTTCTCCTTCAGACAATAACATAGTTTGGCTGCTTATGACGCGGCTAAAGTTCCATAGCCGAATTTCTATATTTTTACATTTGAAGCTCACCATTTGTTAAACGTTATGTATTTATGCACAACACAGTTTAAAAAAGGAACATAATTAACGGAGTTTTAAAAAGTAGAAAGACTCATATTTAGAAAATTGATATATAAGTGTAAATCTAATTTCTAGATATTATAGATATGCAGCAAAAATAGTGTAACATTCTCGTCATAGGCTATTTCACAAGATCTACTGATTAATAATGGAAACCGGGTATGTCTTCTCTGACGACAGTTCGATAAGCCGTGAAACAGTCCCTTAAGTGTTTCCTTTCCTTCTTCTGTTCCTCACAACAGCATCTTAGAACGGATATGTTTTTATCATTTTTATATAACTCATATTCGTATCTATCTATCTATATCTATCTATCTATCTATCTATCTATCTATCTATCTATCTATCTATCTATCTATCTATCTATCCATCTATCTATCTATCTATATATCTATCTATCTATCTATCTATCTATCTATCTATCTATCTATCTATCTATCTATCTATCTGTCTATCTCCCTATCTCTCTATCTATCTGTGTGTGTATGCGTGTATGTCTGTGTGCATGCGTGTGCATGTGTGTATGAGTTTGTATATAAATTCTGAAAATATATCAAGTTACAAAACCATTATCTGTTTTCGGTGATGCATTAATATTATGCTACGTAGATTCGTTTGATTATATTACAGTTTTGTACACATACTTGCCCGGATACAAATTACCTTTTCACAAGCAAATGCACACTCCTATATCTAGCCATGTATGCAATTGTGTCTATCCAGGGTGTTCGGGCTAATGTTGAAGATATGTTTATGTCGCCTTCTTTCAGGAACAACTTAATGGACCGGTGACAGTCAACGGCATTGGACAACATAAAGACCAAAATTTAGTTGGGAAAAAGTTACCTCACACGAAACACTGAAAGACACATGGAAATTGAAAATGAGTTACGTGTCTTGTGATAGCGGGTATAGCGGGTATAAAAATACCGACATCATGATTGCTACTCAATACACTGTGTACGCTAGAAATGAAATAGAGAGGTGACAAAGACAGTTGCAACGGAGTGTGTGTAGCCATGGTAAGCAAGAAGCGAAAAAGCAGGCGTTCTGACTGAATCCATTCTCACATATTCATCTCACAGGCTCGCAGACTCAATCCAAACGGCTATGTAAATCTGCTGGAGCCGGTGCTCAATCTCAAGCGGGAGTGGTTTGTTGTTGGTAGTCCCTATGTGTAGTACCGAGATTCGGTTACTTGTCATACACCCGGAAGGTGACAGAAATCTTGGAGAATTTGAACGACTACGCTAGTCCCAGTATCTGACCCACACGCACACACGGTTCATAAATTGTCTGTTTAGTTTCTAAGCTCTTGACGGAAATATCTGCCAGCAATTCCACACTGACACCCAGGGCATATTGCCTTCCGTTATAATACCGAAATGAACCAATGTTTGTTTATTTGTATATGTATTTCAAAACTTACAATTCAAGTGACGGAGTCATGTCTACTGGATGCTAAGAGATTTGAAATGCTGATCAAATGTAATTTCAGGAATGACACGGATATTTTCTTCTGCAATTTTGATTAATGGTGTATCAAACTTAGATGTAACTTTCGTACGTATTACTATAGCTACAATTCACAATTGATATTGGTTACCAAAGAGGAAGTAGTTGTTTTGTAGCACCAATCGAACTATAGATTGATTTGGAACCTCCCCTGAACATTATGTGCGTATTTGTGTGTCCAGAACTCTACTGCTTCAAGGCCTAATGCGTAGAAGATATTTGTGTAGAGAGTGGTCACATTAAAATTAAACAGGACTGTCTTTATAGGTACAATTTCTGGAATCTGGTTTCGGAAAGCCTTGTGATTTCCGATGAGACTCGGTACCAATGCGCACAATGGTTTTAAAAGTGTCAAGCAACTTGTTAATATATGCAATATGAAGGCCGGCGAGCTGGCAGAATAGTTAGCACGCCGGATGAACTGCCTTAGCAGTATTTCATCTGCTCTTAAAGGCGGTGAGCTTGCAGAAACTTTAGCACGCCGGGCGAAATGCATTGTGGTATTTCGTCCGCCGCTGCCATCTGAGTTCAAATTCCGCCGAGGTCGACTTTGCCTTTCATCCTTTCGGGGTCGATACATTAAGCACCAGTTACGCACTGGGGTCGATGTAATCGACTTAATCCGTTCGTCTGTCGTGGTGTGTCCCCTCTATACTTAAGGTAGTAAAGAAATAGGTATTTCGTCTGCTGTTACGTTATATGTTCAGATTCCGCCGAGGTCGACTTTGCCTTTCATCCTTTCGGGGTAGATTAAATATGTATTAGTTATGCACTGAGGTTGATGCAATCGACTTAAACCCTTTGTCTGTCCTTGTTGTGGGCAGTAAAGAAATAAATATACCTCATATGATTTTGAATACGCATAGCAACGCTAATCATCAAATGTTAAAAACTGGAAACACACACGTTTTAGACTAAAGCATTATGTAAATATGAATGTCAAAAGCATAGAGGTCCTGTTATCAATTTTATCAATTCACAGCTATATCTGCTCTAGAATGCATTGCATTAAAATCCGATGGCTCGTGCTATATTTTGTAGCGTTTCCGAAGGTTTTTAATTGAAGCGTATATTTAACTTTTATCTCTTTATTTAGTCAGTCATCGAACTGCGGGATTGCTGGAGCATTCATAGGTACCGAGTAAGTCACAAGATATCGCATCCACACTCAGTTCCAGTGCAGTGCATCTTATTGTAGAAATAGCTGTCTTATGATAAAAGTAATTCCGTAACTCCTGTTCTTTGGAGTTCAATATGAGAAACGACAAATATAAGAACACCAATTTGCAATAAATTTGTTGACAAAATAATGAGGGGTTCTCTGATGGATTAGTTTCCCTTCTGTTTTGGTATCTCATCAGTGAGGAAATATCACTTTTTTTTTTCAATCTACGGAGAGTCTGCTCAGCATCATCACCACCACAGTTGTGATGGTCTTAAGCAAAATGTATTGGTTAGTAGACATATACAAGGTACACTTGGCGACCAATTCCATTAAGAATTTACTGAGGCGTTACCATTACTTTGTCCTAATGATATACTTACAATGCTATAGAATATATTTGTATACACAGTTCCAGTTAACATCATATGCACAGACAGATTCTACACGCGTCAGCAATTTATATATATACATATATATGTATATATTTAGATACATACATGTACATGTATATACATATACATATATATATACATGCTTTATATACACGAATTCATATATACAAATGTATATGTATATAGATACATACGTGCATATGTATGTATATATATATATATAATATATATATATATATTATATATATATATATATGTATATATATATATATATATATGTATATATATACATGTATATATACACACATGTATAATTATACACATATGTATTTATATATATATGTATATATATATATATATAATATATATATATATATATTATATATATATATATATATATATATATATATATATATATATATATATATGTCCACATATGTCTGTATATGTATTGAGGATGTGTATTTTGTGGCAATATATGTAAGTTTGCTTTAACTTATATTACTTTTAACGCGTAACAACTTATTTTCTTTCTTTCACCTTTCTCTCTTCGGCTATGTGTGTTTTGATCTTCTAACTTAATGTTCATTGCACAACAAACGCACAATGGCACACACACATGCACGGACACCCATGCACACTCATATGTACGCGTACACACGCACACACACGTACCCACAGACATCCACCCACACTCACGTACGCATTTTATTTTTCGAACTTTGCAATTCTGTTGAGCTGATGTTCTTGACGCATACCACCATTAACTTCCTTGGTCTCTGAGGTATTGTATATAAATATATATATATGCATATATATATGTATGTGTGTGTGTGTGTGTGTGTGTTTAATTGCGGATGTATATATATATATATATGTGTGTGTGTGTGTGTGTGTGTGTGTATGTGTGTGTAAGCATTTGTATGATTGTTATATTATAAAGTTATATAAATGTACTGAAGTAAATATATTTACAATATTTTAAATGTATAATTGGAGCTGGACGGAATCTCTGGGGGTAAACTATTGGCTGGTTTAGTCCACTAACGCTTATTTTATTGTTTACCAAGTTCATTTTACGATCGCACTAATGCTCTTAGACAGTCCTATTATAAAATTATATTTTTATATTAGTATCGTAGATAAAAGATACCATAATGGTGATTCTAATATATTATAGATAGATAAATCAGTTAAAACCAACATCATACTTCATCTAATTGAATACATGATAAGAATACTACTTAGTTTATCGATCCAAGTAGTATTAACGTCAATATTTCTCCGATGTTGTTTGACAAATCATAAGCCAAAACGTGGATACAGATATGGCAGAGGGGCGAATCTACCCCTTAGTTTCCACGTATGGGGGTCCAACAGAAAATATAACCCGGTTGTCTACCCATGCATATTAAGCTTCAGTCTTCAGAGCTTGTTTAGGGCCAGTCACACGTTTTGAAAATGATGTAGTAGAAGTTTGGTGCAAACGTTTGTCACAAAATTTAATGAGCAACACATCCTCGCCTTCTCTATTAGAGTATTCAATCACCTTGGTTATTTTATCGCAACAGTTTAGATCTCAACACACTCTAGATGAATGTATGCGTATCTTTTTAACATTTATTTTCATTAAGTGGCGACTAAAATATACATGTAACATACTCGGAAATCCGTTGACTCTCCAGGTTCATTGGCCCTCTGGCGGGTCTTGTTTTCCATTCTACAAATTGTCCTAACGTTACCCTGTAGAACAAGCGTGCGGACATACAACGGCACACCAGTTAAGCAAATCTTCCGCATTTCTTCTTTAACGCTCTAGCATAAACATTTTTAGGGTTTCATGCCTTTAAATTTTCTTCTTTTGATATATATATATTTATATATATATAATGAATATACGTATACACAAACAGGTATACCTGTGTATATAAACATACATATGTATTTTTTCATATACATGTATGTATGTATGTATGTATGTATGTATGTATGTATGTATGTACGTATGTATGTATGTATGTGTGTATGCGTTTGTTTGTATACATGTATGAATGTTTGTATTTACCTATGTATATTTTTATTTATCTATATTTCTCTGTGTGTCTGTGTATGTGTGTCTGTGTGTATGTGTTTGTCTATACACTCAATAATAGTCCTGGACTGTCAGGTCTCTATTTTTACATCTGCCAATAACTGCATTTCCGCAGAGTCATGTTTATATGTGGGCCTTGAAGGCGTGTTTATTTGCCCCTGATTTATTTGCTCCCGATTTCATAAGTATATGCTACGAATGTATACTTGATTGCGAAGGGTGATTGTGTTTATATCTCTCAGATGACTTCATAAACCCACTGACCTTTGGAAACCTTTAATTTATCACTCTTTTATTTATCTACATGAAGTAACATTTACAGAAATTTATATTGTGTGCGGAGCTTTATAGCTGCCTTGGTGCTATAAGAGTGCAAATGAGCATATTACTTAGACTATACAACCAAAAATTGATATATGTTTCACGTATACTTCCACATAGTTATATTTCTGCCGTAGGGTATAGTTGATTTCTTTCACATAGTATTTATATTATTAATTTAATATCTTTGTGTTACATGTGTATAAAGGCGAATGGCAGCTTTAGTATAATGTTGATGATAACAACGAAGAGATTAGTTTATGAGAGTCGGCTTGTAAAATATTTCGGGAAACACTTAAACCTACCCACGACCACCACTGCCGTAACGTCCACCAGAGACAAAGTACCAGTATTCTTTTTTTTGGGGATTTATTGTAAATGTGTATAGATTTCACCGATAAATACGCCCCCAAAAAAACACAACGACAAAAGCGCGAAACTGGCGTGCACATATACACGCTCGCACACGCTCACAGAAGCACAGAAAAAATGGGCAGAGAAGGGAGAAGACAAAATAATAGAAAGTATATGGCAAGATTGCTCATGGTTTCTCTCTACTAGGCTCTTCGGGCAAAATCTTCATTTGTTTGAGGCTATTTAAAAACGATATACGATTTACTACACACTGGGTTCAAAGACGGACCCAATTGGATACGAAGCAAAGTGCAAAATTGATTACTAAACAACCAAGCGAACGTCCACTAGACAGAGTTTAATATATTTCCAATGATGTTTTATTCCGACTTCGATTAACAAAGAATGGTACCTTATGAATATAAAATGCGACCTCGTCGAAGAAATACATTTCGTTTAGTATCATTTTTTTTAACACCACTACTTCCAATGTAAATATTTTGTGTAAATCATTTAATTTCCTCTGCGAAAATCTGTTCGAATCAAGTTAACAATAATTATTTCATCTATGCAATATCTTGTTTTTATTTTGCCAAATTTCTGCACCAAATTGTGTAGCGTTTATCTATTTACTTCAATTCCTACGAATACAATCCTGCGCTAAATCAATCGAAATATACCGACATTTTCGCAGTTCTTAATGAAACGCTGTCACTAATTATCATTGTTTTCCCAAGTCACGATTATTCCTAATTAACTATTCAATACACTTTGAATTAACTAAATAAACGCTGATGTATATTAATAAATACTGATGTGTCGCAATAGCTACACAGACTTATGTATAGTATTGTGTACAAAATTTTTCTAAACAATATTTTGCCAAGTTGGTAGAATATATGCTTTGCTAAGGAGGGTTAATATGGCAGAAACATATCCGGAGTTATTATCTGCAATTACACGAATAATTAAAATAATTTTAGTCATTAAACATGTATGTTATTTCTGCAGCGAGTAATTATGTCCAATTAGCTCTAATCTAATTTGCATTGCATTAAATGACTTGGTACATCATGCAATGTTCTGTAAAATATTCATTTTACAACCTGTGAGTCTTCAGAAAAATTTCAATGTTTCTCTCCATAGCATATCGTGCACAACGTTCAGAACATGACATTAATTGTAGAAGCTACATACGCACAATGAATTTGCCGGTAATTTTAGCAGACGAGCGAAATAAATTATGTGATTCACCAAATTAGGCTCATTAATCGATGTATAATAGAGTAGACGAGATTGTTTCAGCAAATCATACAAGTAAATGAAGAAAAAAAAAGAAAAACACAATGCGATATAATTGGTTAATCCCTTTAGTATCTGCCACACCTGAAACAAATCAATAATACAATTTTAATTGTAACATTAAACATACGGTTTAAAGTGGTGCTTTCTTTTCTTTTTAATTCAATCAAATCAACGTGCTTTAAATGTAGTGACTCACATTATTGACTAATTTACAGCAAAAAAAACAAAACAAAACTATCTTGTATTTTCGGTAAAAAGTTTATCAAGGTCTTAGATATATAATAAAGAATAGCAATCACGATGCAAATATATTTAAATATTACTTCCAGGTGTTAAAATGAAATATTTCAGTATATATCTTAATAATTTATAATAATTTAATTGTTTTCTCAGACTCTTTCTGTCTTGCTCTTTGCTAACGTTTTCCAACTTTCCTTTTGTTTTTCTTATTATTCTCGTTTCCCCTTTTACTCTCACCATATATCGTTAGATCACAAGATCTAAAGACCCTGATACACTCACCCTTACGCCTCCTCTTTTTGGTTCTCACTTTGAAAACTGCCCCTCAACAAAATATAATATTAACTGTAGCAAATTAGAAATAATTTAGTAAAATTTAATAAATCTGGCTCGGATCACTTTTTCTTAAACTCTCCCGAGAATGTAGAAGCTCTACTCTCAACGTCACCATAAATACTAAGTGCATTTGTACTAAGTGAAAAATATTCGACATACCTTCTCCATATAAATCTGGCATCATACTCACAAATCACGCTGGTAAAGTTGCAACAAAATAGTTTTATCTCAATGTTGCTTATTCAATATATCTTATAAAGCATCAAAGAGAAAAACGGCAACGTAATTAAACGGAAAGAAGATTACTTTCAACAAGAAATAGCATAAAAAACAAAACAACGCAGACTGTCAGGTGGAGTTTGGGAAAAAGTAAAAGACTTTTCGAGTGTTTGTGGTGCTTCGAAATATGATGCAAAATCTTTCACCTGGTGCTGATATTACTTTTGTCAGAGTCTCGGCTAATAATTGTCATTTAACTAAATCTAACTATTTACATAAAAATTTGATGCATACGTATGACTACACACACACACACATACATACATACACACATACATACACACACACACACACACACACACACACACATATATATATATATATATATATATATATATATATATATATATATATATTACTCTTTCTTTTTACTCTCGTTTACTTGTTTCAGTCATTTGACTGCGGCCATGATGGACCACCACCTTTAGTCGAGCAAATCGACCCCGGGACTTATTCTTTGTAAGCTCAGTACTTATTCTATCGGTCTCTTTTTGCCGAACCGCTAAGTGACTAGGACGTAAACACACCAACATGGGTTGTCAAGCAATGCTAGGGGGACTAACATAGACACACATACACTCACACACACACATATATATATATATATATATATATACATATATACGACAGGCTTCTTTCAGTTTCCATCTACCAAATCCACTCACAAGGCATTGGTCGGCCCGGGGCTATAGCAGAAGACACATACCCAAGATGCCACGCAGTAGGACTGAACCCGGAACCATGTGGTTGGTTAGCAAGCTACTTACCACACAGCCACTCCTACGCCTATATATACATATATATGCATAGGAAATAGTGGCACAACAAGGTACCAATGTTTGCTGGATATAGCAGTCGATAACTGTACGATACTATTGAAGAACTTCATTGACTGCATAGAAGCAAAGATGTGCGCAGGCAGCGAACATAATAAAGTTTCATCTCCCCTCTGGGAGAGAAGAGACGCCAGGGGTAATTATAATTATTACTGCGAGTATTTATAATTCAACTTTTATGGTCTCCATTGCTGGAAAATGATTCTATTGTCTTATAATAATGCTTATTATTTTATATATGTACATATATATATATATATATATATATATATACACATATATATATATATATCTTTCTATGTATGTATGTATGTATGTATATATATATATTATATATATATATATATATATAGATATATATATATATTTTAGTATGACAACAAAAAATGAATGAGATCTCGATATTAAGTGAGCTGAGGACTCTATCTGTAATAAAATGTGTGCCATTATTCGGTTGCCATAATAAAACTCCAAGTGTCAGTTGTGGCGGAAAACTGCTCCGGCATCTCGTCAGTTACTGAAGCAACGAAAAGATGCTATGAAAATGACCGTAAAATAAGGGGAAAAACCAAATGGGAGAAAGTAATATAAGTAAACAAGCTCATAGAAATGGCGTATATATATATTATGAGAATTGAAGCTCCCCAAAGGTCAATCACAAAAAAGATAGATGGCATGTCAGACCTTGACTACTGGGGTAGACTAGAGAAGCTGAAATTTTATTCACTCCAACGACGCCGTGAACGCTACATTATCTGTATGATGTGGAAAATATTCCATCAGCACTGTCCGAATGATGTTGGCATCACCTTCAAAATGCATCCAAGGCTTCGACCACGTGCCATCCGTCCACAACAAAAATCTAAATCGCATCACATAACGACAATACGGCACAACTATTTCACCTCAATTGGACCCGCTCTCTTCAACATTACACCAGGACACGTCAAAAAAGAAACTGACCACACAAAATTCAAGAAGTCTTTGGACAAATTCCTTCAAACAGTACCGGACAAACCACCCACACCGGGATATGTCTCCGCAAACAATAACTCTCTGCTCGAATGGGCCTTGGTGCCCAAATCCTGAACTGAAAGACTTCGCCAGCTGGTGCTATTAAGTTAGACATGGCCTGGGCCAATACTGGCCAAAAACCTTTCTAAGTTATTCTAAGTTATATATATATATATATATATATATATATATATATGTAGTGAATTCCCACAAAGAAGAATAAACCTGGCAAAACAACGCGAGGACGTGATATAAGTAATGTATTATCAGACGCTCAGGAAAGGAAAGAAAGAGTATTGAACGTTTCAAGCAAACCTCTTCTTCAAAAATATAGGAAAGTCCAAAAGAAGGGAAGACAGAGGAAGAAAATCGCCAATGATTCACACGTGCTTACATTTTGAAATGACCGGAAGGGAGTGGGTGAAGAAAAGTTCTTTCTAAGACAGGAGAGCTTACTATTTCTGGATATGTTTAATATGGACTACATTCTGTAACGTTGGTGGTTATTGAAGTTTTGCTTAGATCTTACAACTAGTAGACAATCCTGGATAATTCCATGTAAATATTCATGTAGTAGGTTATATAAGTGGGCTGAATGCGCACTTTCTTGATTAGGGACATACATGACAATCCAGAAGTTAGTAAACTTGTTTACAATTTTCATAAAACAGAAGCATATATAACTTCAATGTTCTCGATTCGCTATTCATGAAAGGTTAATAAAATTTTAATGCTCGCGTAATTATATAAAATGTCAAGGACGTATTGTCTGTCTATGTATCGTAAATTGTGTCTAGAGAGATAACGAGTGTCATAACAAAAAATATTAATTATTAATTGTGAAAAATATGATTGCTCTCTCTTGACTTACATATATAGGGAAGTGGTATGAGCATAGCAATTATTGAAATGGGTAAGTATCCCTAGACTCATAGAACTAATATCAAGTGGGTGAGGGTGTGCACGAGATGAATAGATCATAGAACTTGCAGTAAGGTGATTATGTTTGTGTCTATTAGAAGAGGCAATTATAGATCCCTAGCTTGATGTTTTGATTTTCGTTATTTCTTCCTTGCCTGTTTGAAACCAATACATTGCAACTGTTGCAACAATTTTAGCCAATTTAATTTTATAAGTTTCAATTTTATAAGAATAACGTAATAAATGAGTAATGGCTAATGATACGTCCACGAATCCATGGATAAGAGCACAAGCAACAGTCATGAGTACACATAACTACCCCAGTTATATCTAAATGTAAAATCCTTTAGCCAGCCTCAGCACACGTGTGAACTATTCTGAAGCAGAGCTTATAGTGGTTACCAGTCCCTAAGTGAATGGTAATATATATACTACTAATGTAGGATGAAGTATTATTCAGACAAAAAATTTATCAAAAAGTGGCAGCATGTTAAATTACCTTTAAAGGTTAAAATTATAAACAACTTATAAACAAGGGCAAAATAAAAATTATTTACATGCCAATATGCTGATAACACTTTAAATCGTCCATTTCCATATATTATACACTCACTATAAAGTCATGACGTGCTGAAATCGGGGATAGATAGCCAACAGAATTTAAAAAAAATATAGTTTGTTATTACGGAGATGTATTTGCATAGCAAGTGATTTGATCTGAGATCGTGTGCTGAAATGAAAACAATTGCAGCGTGGAAGGTGTTTGTAAGCCATTTAAGAAAAACACAAAAGCCGTTCGATTCACTTCAAGATCTAAGTTTAATTTGTCAAAAATCCGGGCTGCATCCGTGCAGCACGGATTTTTTTCAGTGAACAGGTCGCGGTCTTAAAGCGACGAAAATATTTTGACAAATTAAACTTAAATGTTGAAGTGAATCGAACAGCTTTCGTGTGTTTCTTAAATGGCTTACAAACACCTTCCACGCTGCAATTGTTTTAGTTTGTTATTTCTGTATTGAATCAATTTCTACTGAAGAGGGAAGAATCCATAGGATCACAAAGTCTTGTCAGAGAAGGTCCGATTATTTAGCGACAGCAGCTTCTTTATTCGTGAGTCTGGATACGAGAGTCTGGGTGCGGCAGCAGTAAGACCGGTGATTACATGTGTATGTGCGTATGTGTGTGCACGCGCGTTTGCATGCGTGCGTGTATGTATGGGTGGGCTTATGTGTATGTGTGCCTGTCTGAGTGCGTGCATATTCGCGTGCACTGGTGCCTACTACATATGCGTGCATGCGCGAACACGTTTATTGAGTTAGTTTGGGTGTGTGTGCGTATGTACAATCTTGCATTTGTTTGTGAATATATGAGTGCGCGCGTCTGTATGCGTGTGAGGATGTGTGTGCATATAGAAGCTTGTATTTGTATGTTTATGTTGTAGGAGATGCATGAGTTTGTTTGGGTCAAACTTATTTTAGGGGTTGTCGTTAGTCAGCGGTTGGTGCGCCAGCATTTGTGCTTTGAGAGGGGATAAGTTTTATGGAACTTAAAGGTAAAGTGTTTGTGTGGTGGTTACGTGACCCTCAACACGATCCTGTATGTTAAGGTGAATATCTAACACCTTCGTTTATGTATTTATGTCATTGAATGAGGGGATGCAGGTTCTCTTCTATGTCTTGGAGTCTTGAGCTGTCTTGCGTGTGTGTGGGTGATTTTATCATAAATGTTCTTTGTTTTGTCTTCGAAGATATGTACATTAGTCGATTGTTTAATTTTTGCCAAGTAATCATTTAAAGACTTGAAGAATGGGTTAGAACCATGCCGAAAATTTACTTTCTTTATGATGTTCCATAATACTGCCTCGAAGCACTCAATGTTCTTCATCGGGTAAAGGTACTTTCAGGATTTGAAGTCGACCTTCTCTGCAGATGTATTAGTGGATGCATTCCCGTTGAAGAAGGCCTTCCTGTGCATGTGCTTCATAACGATTTAAGTTTTCTCCGCGAGACGCCTGGAGAAAAAATTCATTGGGGGCATTCGAATATTTTTCGGCGAGTACAACATTGGTTGTTTCTTCATTGCAAACTGTCAGCCAGACATTTGTGGGTGGAGTTCAAAACAGCCTGGAGTACTTGTAGGAGAGATTGGGCAGAATAAAGAAAAAAGGCAATCAGATCATTTAGTGGGGAGTTAGGTATCATAATTTAAAAAGTGTTTCATTCGGTATTTTCTTTAGAAGCCCGCAAAACTGAAATCGCGTGGAGCCGAATCACACTGCTTTAGATAACAATAACAGTAATGATAATAATAATAATAATAATAATAATAATAATAATAATAATAATAATAATAATAATAATAATAATAATAATAATAACAATGAGGATGATGATGATAATGATAATGATAATGCAGAAGAAGAAGAATGAGGAGGAGGAGAAAAGAAGAAGGAGGAGGAGAAGAAAGAGAATAAGAATAAGAAGAAGAAGAGGAGACCGAGGGTACTATACTGGTAGCGAAAGAGCAAGCTTTGGCCACGAACTGGAGAGTGAACCTTAGGAATGTCAAATATCTTCGCTGTGTAGCATCTGCAATAGAGCGGATGAAACCATTGCCCATGTCACGAACAAAGGAAGTAGACTTGCCCAAAACCACAACTTGTGGTGGCATAATCAAGTAGCGGAAGTGCTAAATTGGAGACTGTGCGAAAAGAAGGGGCTACAGAGAGGCAAGACGCAGAGAGTGGTGGAGTCGGAGACTAGCAAAATCCTCTCGGATTTCCCAATCGAGATAGATCATGTGCTAGAATATAACAGACCGGATCTCGGGTTGGTGGACAAGATGCACCACATATATTATATAGTTGGTGCTGCACGCCCCTCTGACCCACGAATAGTCAAGAAGGTAGGTGAAAGAATAGATAGATACAAGACTCTTAAGTATGAAATAGACTGGAAAATGAAAAAGGTGAAAATAGTGCCAACTATTGTTGGGTCTTTAGAAACAGTATCAGAAGGTAACAGGGGGAATACAAAGACAATTGGAATCGAGTGCCCAGTAGATCTGTTGCAAAAGCTTTGCCTCCTTGGCATGGCCAGAATAAGCAGAAAATTATGAGATCACATAAAAAAGAACGGATAGATGGTACCGTAGGCTGCAGGTAGCAATCACGTTGCATCTGCAAGACTCCAGGAGCCCCAACAAAACCTGTTATAAAGAGAAATAATAGCAATGATAATATACAAGCGCATGCTTTTCGAAATAGCAGATAATACGTTCACAATTCAATGAAATGTATTTATAATTTGATTCAAGTTTTCTTGTGTTGAAAATATTTCAAATTTTTTATTCATTTATATAAGTTTCTCTGACTTCTAAGGTAGTCAATATATTTCACACGTAGTCGATTTTAACATATCTCGGCTCCAAACGACAGACATAATTATATGATCGTATCTATTGTGTGTCGCAAAGAAACAGATGCATTTGATAATATTTTTGACAAGAATATTCTTTTGGGAGCATATATTTATTCAACATCAGTTAACTATTCTGATTAAATACAATTACAAAATAAGGTTTGTCTCTAATGATTTGAAATACGTTACTTTCCTGTTATGCTTATCCGATTATCAACAACAAAAAAGTTATTAGTGTTGGCCAAACATATCTTCAACTTATTTACTTAGTCAATATAGTAAAGTCATCTTCGCTCAGTAAAGAACATATAAAGATCTGCAAATAAGTGTTCTATCTAGGAAACATCTATGTTGCTATCTAGCCTTGTATGAAGTTAAACATACACATATACATATCACGAATGCAGGTATGCGCATATGCAAATATACATATATACATATATATATATATGTATATATATATATATGTATATATATTATATATATATTCTGTATATATGAGTATGAGAAAGATATATATGTGAGTATGAATGTAGATATATATATATCCATATGTATATATATGTGTGTATGTATATACATACATACATATATATGCACGTGTATATATATATATATATATATATATATATGCATGTGTATATATATATATATATATATATATATATATATATATATATATAATATATATATATATATATATGTATACATATATATATATATATGTATATATATATATATACAGATACAAACATATTTATATGTATGTATATCAATATATATATACACACATACATATATATTTATGCTCACGAATGTTTATAGACAGCGCTCACGTAGCAAAAATTGATTCCCGTTTTCATGTAAAACTTGAATCAGTGGAAAATTATTTTGAATTATTATATAGTGTGTGCGATGGTGTCAAGTATATATATTTACACTAATCAGTGCTTGATTCTACACTTTTTTTAGATGTAAACTTTGAAAGCATGCATAACATCCTTACACAAATACAGGTATTTAAATGAAGTGGAGTTGAGAAAAGGGACGCCAAATATTTGAGGGAGGGAAAGTGTCTAATTCAATTGCACTCTATGTGCGTTGGATCTATTAATATAAATATCCATATATTTCTACTTAAATATTAATTTTTCGCTTTGTTTGTACATATATATATATATATATATTGTGTTTTATGCCATGCCTATCATATTATATTTAATATATCTAACTTGATAATCCATATAACAGCCTCTCGCACACTTTCTCTCTCTCTCTCCTCTCGTTATCTCTCTCTCTATATATATATATAGTATATATATATATATATATATAGATATATCACTGTGATCACCGCGACCGACCAGGCTATCAAATTTTGCTACACAGCGCTGGTCACAGTGCGCTTCGCATTGTTTTAGCGTTTAAATAACACCACCCCGCTGGCTAAGCGAGCAGGCCAACAGAAGAAAGAGTGAGAGAAAGTTGTGGCGAAAGAGTACAGCAGGGATACCCCCTGCCGGAGCCTCGTAGAGTTTTAGGTGTTTTCACCCAATAAACACTCACAACGTCCGGTCTGGGAATCGAAACTGCGATCCTAAGACCGCGAGTCCTCTGCTCTAACCACTGGGCCATTGCACATCCACACACACACACATATATATATATATGTATGTATATAAATATGCGTAGCTGTTGGGTGAGAAGTTAGCTTCCAAATTACACGGTTCTGTGTTCAGCCTCACTTGTGCCTTCTTGGGCAGGTGTCTACTACTATAGCCTCAGACCGACCAAAGCCTTGTGAGTGGGTTCGGGAGACGGAAACTGAACGAATTCTGTCGTATATATAACTCGATGTATGTCTCTTAGTCTGTATGTGTCCCAACACGATTGCTTCACAACCGGTTTTGCTGTTTTTACGTCGCTGTAACTTAGCGGTTTGGTAAAAGTAAACGACAGAATAAATACAAGGCTTTAAAAAACATCCTGCGCCGATTTATCGATTCATTCGGCTAAAATTTCATCAATGCGGTGCTGCAGCATGGTCGCAATCTAATACACACACACATACATACATACAGTTTGAGAAGGTAATTTTTTTTTTTATTTGTTTCAGTCATTTGACTGCGGCCATGCTGGAGCACCGCATTTAGTCGAGCAAATCGACCCCAGGACTTATTCCTTGTAAGCCCAGTACTTATTCTATCGGTCTCTTTTGCCGAACCGCTAGGTGACGGGGACGTAAACACACCAGCATCGGTTGTCAAGCAATGCTAGGGGGACAAACACAGACACACAAACACAGACACACACACACCCACACACACACACATATATGTATATATATATATATATACGACAGGCTTCTTTCAGTTTCTGTCTACCAAATCCACTCACAAGGCATTGGTCGGTACGGGGCTATAGCAGAAGACACTTGCCCAAGATGCCACGCAGTGTGACTGAACCCGGAACCATGTGGCTGGTTAGCAAGCTACTTACCACACAGCCACTCCTGCGCCTGTTATATTTACATATCGCCATGTTATAGTTTTAATTTCGCGCATGCACATTGTTTGTTTATAATTTTGTCGAGTACACAGGGTGTTAAGTTTAGTTGGATACCGTCAGTGAGAAAAGCAGTAACATGGCGTAATTCACTCACACAGAAATTTGGTAACGGCATCCTGTGCTGCTTGGCACTCGCGCCGGCAACTTCAACGTGAACAGATGGTGAATACGCAGAACAACCATTGGATTACCAAGTCCCAAAAGATGAACCGACAAAAATCAAATATTCAGTCAACGTTGTAGTGGTAACTACGTCTGTTAAAATGAGATGTCAGTGTTATATTTATTTTGCGTAATTTAAACAACAATTTATTCACCGCTCTTTCTCTCTCTCTCTCTCTCTCTCTCTCTCTCTCTATTTGTATATATATATATATATATAATATATATATATATATATATATATACACACATATATATATATTATATATATATATATATATATATATATATAGATATATATATATATATATAAAGGATATTATATATATATATATATAACATATATATATAGTATATATATATATATACATATAATATATATTATGTATATATATATGTATATATATATATAATATAATATATATATATATATATATTATACATATATTATATAATATATATAATATATATATAGAAAGATATAATATATATATATATACATATATATATAAGTATATATATATATATACATATATATATATATATATGTATATATATATGTATATATATATATATATATATTATATATATATATATATATAATATATATATATATATATATATATATAATATATATATATGTATCTATAGATAGAGATAGAGACAGATAGATGTGTGTGTGTAAATGTCGAATAATGGCAATGAGTGCTCAACGCACCATTCTTGAACAGAATATGTTTATTTCGCTATTACGGCTATCATTGGTTTTATATCAAGAAAAATGGATACAAACATCATTACTCAATATGATCGGTTTGAGAAATTGGTAAGATATTAAGATATTTTTCTTAACATGAAGCCAACGTTGGCAATAACACACAAACGTAGATATAATCTAGATACAGTCTTTTGAACAAACGCCGTCTCTGTGATTTGTATACTTTCTCGTTAGGTTGGATAATATATTCGGCAGTAATAAACATGAACAACAACTAGGTATTGACGTTATTAAAATGAACATCAATATTATCAATTTTTCCATCTCAGACATATATATCTGTGAGCTTAATAATACACCAACCGAAAATAATTAGGAATGAGACTGTTATGAGATTTAATACCTGTGCAATTTTCTCTGTGAATAATGAATAA
Organism: Octopus sinensis; assembly: GCF_006345805.1. NCBI lineage: Eukaryota > Metazoa > Mollusca > Cephalopoda > Octopoda > Octopodidae > Octopus > Octopus sinensis. Next base: position 18,190,624 of record NC_043012.1, read on the forward strand.
TGTGAGTGGATGACACTAACTGGTACAAATAGACGATGAGGTGTGTTAGAAAAATGATTATTTGACGGAATGAACGAGAAAGATGTTCGTATATCATCACAAATATTAGTTCTGTAAGTAAATGCCTTATGGCTTCTCCAGTAGATGTCACTTCAACGATGTAGTGCATTGTAGTATTGCTCTCTTGATTCATTTGTTGAGAATAACATTTGAATCCTAAATAAAGATTCTTTCAAGATGTTGAACGAACTACCCATGTTTCCAAAGGTGAATTATCCAAACCTCTAATAATTCCTTTCAACACACGGATATGATGCCCCCCCACTGCTTCTGCTCTTGGTCAGAGATGCACATATCGTCAGCCACTAAGGGACAGGGTCAACTGGTTAAGTTCAAACCACTGACACGCAAATATGTGGTATTGAACAGAATATTTGCTGTAGCTCATCTTTTACACCCAGACAAAACAATGCATTATTTTTATTATCATTATTATTATTATTATTATTATTATTATTATTATTATTATTATTATTATTATTATTATTGTTGTTATTATCATTATTATTATTATTATTATTATTATTATTATTATTATTATTATTATTATTATTATTATTATTATTATTATTATCATCATCATCATCATTATTATTAATTTCCCCAAGACCCCTGATGAAGCTGGAGTGTATATCAGCCGAAACGTTGTGTTAGCAACAAACAAGTTGAGGACAAATGTCCCTCAAATGTAAATAATGTAAATAATGTGCACAATTCCTCATCTCCTAAATATAGAACTATATATAACTTTAAAGTTTTTTGGTATAATTACAGTAGTTCATATTTTCTATGATTAAATGGAATTTATATTTTAAAACGATACCCCATTTGAAGCTTGCTAAGTACAGAGTATGTAGAGACAAAGCTTAATCCGAAACATTGATATTGTCTTGACCATAATTATAATTGTGCCAAACATGTGTATAAAGATTTCCATTACGAAATGAAGTGTTCAAAATTCTTAACCGCGAATGGTGCGTCATGCTTCGTATTGTTCAGTATACTTAACTCAACAATTTATAAGAAAAAGAAAGAAAAACATTGATAGCCAGAGAATTCTTTTTTTTTTATCTTTATCAGGTTCATGCCTAAATCGGCAGCGGACCAGTCATTATGTGTTCTTCGACGCATGAAACGCATTTCAATACTAGAGTAAATTATAACATTTTTCTATTTTTATTTGATCATAAAACTACTCATGCAACGTGCCTTAGCAAGATTCCTCTGAATATAAAGGTCTCAGCGGAAATACTTTCTGATCTCAAACATATTATTAAATAAGTAGATTTTTCAATCTAGTATTTATGTCCAAAATGATCGGTGGATTGGTCCAGCGAATAAGAGATCGCTATGTTAGTGAAAACGATGTTGAGTTTACGATAGAATAATAATTCAATAGGTTTTATTAATACGTCGCTAAGCTACGGATCCATGAATTGCTTCGCTTTTTCAGCTATGAAATCAAGAAATTACTTCTTAATGCATATCACTGAATATCGCTTTGTGCCATCTAGTATTCATGTGACAAAGCAATTGTGTTTTCAAACGTTATATTACCACTCCTGAAATTGAAAATATGCCGTTTCGGCATTTCATACGTTAGAATTTTCCTAATCGTTAAAGGTTGATCCTGCTTTGAAAGAAATCATGAGGGCATTTTCTCCCTGTGTTGAACGATTTTATAATCAATTGATGACTGATGCATGCTAGGATAATGATTTTAAATTCCTAGTGAACGGACAAAAATTCCCGTCCTTTGCCATGCTGCTCTCTCAAAGAAGCTTACTTTGAGGGAGCGGTAGCTATAGGCTAAAACCTTCTTAGTGAATATTAAAACTTCATAAATAGAATGATATGAGGTATGACATTTCTTTAGAATTTTGGCGACTTGTCTTGAAATTTCTTACACATAAAAATACAAAAGTTTGAAGTAGGTTAACTTTGAAACATGTGGTGGAGAAGGTGCTTTTCATATCATTCCGAAGAAGATTCAAAGGAAGATACATAAAATTGCTTAAAACATCAACTTTAAAAATAGACCACGAGGTCAAGCTCTATATTCCTGTTCTTGTATGTTTTCTATTTCTACGACTTGTTTGTCGTTTAAATGAAATATATTAAAAGTTAAGCTGATGTAGTACATGCAAAAAGTAACACACATACACACACACACACCACACACACACACACACACACACACACACACCACACACACACACACACACACAAACATGTATGCATGAATACAGTTGTAATGTTTACATGAGATACCTGGAGCAAGTTTAACATTTGAACTCTGTTAGAAATAGGTGAACATATACGAAATAATTTCCTTTTTCCATCTTTGAATAAACTTTTTCCATATTACATTCGGACGTCGAAAATAATATTCGCTTGCTATCACTTTCGTTTTCCAACAATAATTGTATTTGTAATACAAATATCGGAAATATGTTCATATGTGATGTTGGCAAAGGGCAAAATAATGCAGTATAAGTGTTCTGATTTCACAGAGATAATATATAATGACGGAATTGCATGATGAAAACAAAAGAGCGAAACACAAATCTAACACATATATATATATATATATATATATATATATATATATATATATAATATATATATATATATATATATATGTGAGTGTGTGTGTGTGTGTTTCCTGATCGCAATATTAATTTATTTCACCATCTCACAAGCTGGTAAAAAGCACAAAATTGTTCGTTTACTATCTATCTATCTATCTATTTATCTATATCTACTGAAGAAATTTTTAGCAACCTTAATAATGTTTAAATATCTATTGGGTGCTCATCAGAAGTGTCCACATCACTTGACCAATGCTAGATAATCAAGCAGCCGTTCTGTTTATATACAGAAAAATCTAATTGCTTCAGAGTACTGGGCTTTATAATTTGCATATTAGAAGTAGTTAGCAGTTTACATAAACCCCTCCTCGAATTTATAACTCTGTCTAGTTCATTGAGCCTTACTGAACTCTCCAATAGAGAAATATCTTATGCGCAGCACCTATCACTTATTCTAGGCCACATCAGAACAAAAATAAACATCGTCTGATTCTGGTTGGAGCTGAACACATTTCCATGTATTGATTAAACAAATAACATGTGTTAAACTGTTTTCGCTAATGAACTTCACTTCTCCATATATTTGAATGTTTTAACTTCTCTAGTTGACATTAGCATTTATAAAAGCCATCTGCTCTAACATACTAGCATTGCTATCAACCATTACATAAATTGAGATCTGTATAAAACGCTACCTATAAATTAACGTGTTTTACATTAGTTTGATTTCATTCAATCATATATTCCTATAGTATATATGCGTAAGTATACATGTGGCACGCCTGTGGCGGGAATGCTGGCAAGATAGGTAACATGAATGAAGCTCCAACATCAAAACAGCTAACCATAAAGTCAGCAATTCGATGAAAGGCAATTATGTTAAAAGAACGTATTTATAAAGCATTTATAAAGCAATAACAAAATAAAACCTAAATGCTGCCAACAAATTTTAATACATATGTATATACACACGATGCGTTTTAAATACAGTTACTATCCGATACTAAGCATAATATCATTGTAAATACCACTATCATATTTACAGTTATCTGCTGTGGAAAACTGAGGCCGCCTTATTCACATTAGTGTCGCACTACTGTTGCAAACATAACGAAAGAACTATACTTTTTGTTTGTATATAACATACACGTACGCGTTTATATATTGCTAAATATAAGAATTAAATTGAAGCGAAACGAACTGATAAGTGGATGCATAATAGCAATGAAATCCGAGTAATATTTATGTTAAAGCAATGGACATACGTACACAAATGCGCCCCACCGAATTTGTTTCCTCATAACTTCCAGAAAAAAAAAGAATTTTTATTCTGAAATTTTCTTCAGCTACGCTTCAGATTGTATAGATTCCAATTATTTGGGAATATTTTGTGGAAATGTATTTTCGTGTGTGTGGGGAAAGGAGTTTCATAAAATTCACGCGCGTCGTTTCCGTATAACTTTTGATAAAAATGGGTCTTTTCAATGATTTTGACAAATATATTTCAGAAAGTGTAACTAAAGATACTATCGGAAATTAATAGGAAAATAAAAGTTAGTGGGAAAGTACACGTACAAAGTGACACACACCATATGTTTTATGGGAAACTTTATTTCACATCAAATTCCAATGAACTACGCTACAACCATCTGAAGCGTATTTCTAGAAAATTTCATTAAATATCTATTTTTCTTAGAGTTATGAAGAAAGAAGTTCATTTGGTCTCATATGTATAAGTATGTTGCAGCTAACTCCGGGCGGTTACTGTATATCAATGAGCATGCGTTGCCGTGCGTCCGTCGTAAACGTGTATTAGTTTAGATAATACTCGTAGATATAATCGTTATTTAGCCCCGGGAAACAGCGGCTGCAGCTGGCTATACGCCATGCTATCTGCGTCCTTATATTTTCGAAAAAGGGAGTCTAGAGTGCCTACTCAGCTGAGAGCAATATCTGCGCACCAATGCTTTCTGGGTTATTTCCCCTCATCAACACAGAATAACAGCTCGGCGAGAGATGGCACCACTAATCCCTTGTTTCGAAATATATATATATATATATATCTTCAAAGGGACACACAGTCACTGATCAAAGAAACAGGAACTTATTATTTCTAAATCTCTAAAGGAGAGACATTCAGTAGCAGTACTCTAGAGTAAAGATTATTTGCCAACATAATGTGGCAGTCCTGCTTAGGACGATTGCTACTGTTATTTGATCCAAGGCAACAACGTATCCAGCTGGCTATACGACCCACTATCTGCGTCTTTATATTTTCGAACGAGGGAATCCAGCGTTCCCACTCAGTTCAGAGCAATATATGCGTACCAATTCTTTCTGAGTTATTTCTCTTCATCAGCAAAGAATAGCTGCGCGTCTAGAGATGGCGTCACTAAACACTTGTTCGAAAGCTATCAGAAGACGATGTTTCTTGGGGCTAAATAACAGTAGCAAACGTCCTAACCAGGCCTGTCCGTGCTTTCAAAACTGCATTAAGTCTTCTGGGCATAAAGTCGACTAAATATCTGCATATAACCGATGAAATCGACCTCCATTCATTCTGAATGACATCTTTCAACTGTGTTTCATTGCGGGGTTTTTCCCCTCAATCTTTCTTTTCAAAACATCCCCACAGATGTTCTATTGTGTTCAAATCAAGCGACATGGTAGACCAAGCTAATACCTTTACCTTTTTATCTGATAAAAAAAAAACTAAGACGTCATCTTTGAAGTGTGTTTAGGGTCATTATCACGTTGGAACATGGAATATCCTCCTAGTTCCTTGATGCTTTTTAACATTGCTTTCTGCAATATGACACAATAAAGCCTTGCATCCATCGTTCTCTCAGTAAATGAGAGTCTTCCCACACCAGCCGCACTCATGCATCCTCAAGGCATAATACTCCCGCCACCGTGTTTCACGGTAAGCACGGTGCATTCGCCGCTTTTATCTTCACATGGTGGTCGCCATACTCGTTTAATACCATCTGTCGTAAGCAAATCGATTTTAGTCTCATCAGGAAAAGAATTTTATTCCCAAACTCTTTCCTCTTACTCACATAGGTTTCGGCAAAAGAAAGACAACTTCATTTATGACTGGTAACGAGGAGAGGCTTTTTTACGAGGAATGCGTCCCTAAAGATCACACTGGTTCAAACTTTAGCAGAGTGTTTGGGCGGATACTCTCTTCCTACTGAAACAAGACGCTTCTCGGGCCAAAGATGAAGCGTTACGACGCCTGTCGTCCATTAAGCAACGTTGTATGTGGATAGTATCACGCACAGTTAATACAGAAGGATGACTTCGACGTTTATTATTTATTGCTTTGCCGTCCAGCAGCTTTATAGTTCTGAATTACCTGGGCAATTATCTGAAGATGTGAAGAAAATTATTTCTAAATTGCACAAGAATGATTTAGAATACAAGTTCATTAGCAATCGAATACATATTAGCGTTTGAAAATAAATATTTCGTCCGTATCATTGAAAACTTTTATTGTTTTGTCTTCCAAACTTGTATGATGGCTGCATGTAAATTTTATTCTGTATAAAATTCGTTTCATTCCCTTCAATATTATCATAGTAATGGCAATTTTACAGAATGCTTTTGGAGATACATACTTCTATGGTTAGGGCAGCAGACTCGCGATCGTAGGATCGCAGTTTCGATTCGCAGACGGGGAGTTGTGAGTGTTTATTGAGCGAAAACACTCAAAGCTCCACGAGTTCCGACAGTGTGTGGTAGCAAAACTTGCTGTAATCTTTCACCACTTTCTGTCACTCTTTGTTCCCGTTTCTGTTGTAACCTGTATTTCAAAGGGCCAGCCTTGTTACACTCTCCCTGTGACCTACGTTAAGGGTACACGTGTCTCTGGATTGCTTAACCACTTGCACGTTAATTTCACGAACAGGCTGTTCCGTTGATCGTATTAACTGGAACTCTCGCGTCGGAAACGACGGAGTGCCACTACTATATATATACAGATCTATAGATACGAGCGTAGGAAGTTTATGAGTTTCAAGCAATAGGCTCCTAGTATAGAGAAGAAGTGAACAGTATACTATTGGCATTTGTAGTTATACCTGTTTTTCCACAATGTTACAAAGAATTGCAATCAATTCTAAACGGCTTACGACAAAATAAAGAATTTGTATGAACTGTAGTAGTTGACAAGTAGTTGACGGTGTAGATCGTCTGCATTGATTACTGTGTTAGTTTAATATCCTAAATACGTTGGAAGTGGGTGAACATATTAATCCTGCGAAAGGTTATTCTAGATGACCATTTCCAAATATTTATTTGGGTAATACGATTCTTAGACCTGACCCGCACATCTCAAGTTATAACACACAAGCACACACACAGACACACACATATGTATATATACGTATATATATATGTATATATATATATATATATATATATATATATATATATTATATATGTCTGTGTATGTAAGTATGTATCTATGTGTCAAACCTAATTGTGTTTATCGGCATTACTACCTCTGTATCAGTTAATTTAAGATTTTTCTTAAAATCACTTGGATGAAGTAGGAGTTTAAGTCCAAATTCACTTGAACACTACTACGTGTTTTCTATACTAAGTACATCTAGCTCTAACCTAACGCGTGTATACACACACACACACACACACACACATATATATATATATATATATGTATATATATATATATATATTATATATATATATATATATACATATATATATATATATATATATATATATATACATACATATATATATATATATATTATATATATATATATATATATATATATATATATACATATATATATATAATATATATATATATATATATATATAATGCATGTATACTAAATTATATACTATTTTCTAAAAATGAGATGAAACTTCTCGTAGAGTTACATGCTGGAAAGAAGATCATTGTTTACTTTGTTTTCCTGCAATTTATTCTTTTTCGTTACTGACAGGAGAAAAAGTGTAAGAAACTTTTATACCCGAAAGCTATGCAATAAACACTGAAAGAGTTACTGATTAGAAAAATAATTCAGTTAGAGTAATTATGTAAATTGGTGCAGTATTTTCTAAAAAAGTAAATTATCTGCTGAGAAATAGAGAGAATAAGTAAATAAATAAATTTGTACTAACGTATAATTTCATTTTAGTTACTAAAATTCTACTTTTCCTTATAAATTGTTTATAAATCTAAACTGAAAATTTATTTTCTGAATTTCTTTGATGGAACAAATTTAAGTAAATTCTCATTCTCTTATGAACGGAATAGTCTATTATGTGTTTAAAGCAGTTGATGAAAAAATACGCCGAATTCAACTGATTATATTCATGTTGTGTTTCTTCGAGCATAATGGATTACTCCATGGATTCACATAGATTTTTGGTTCGCAGAGGGAGATGTCATCATTACTCCCTTTTTCGTCTTTGTAAGGCCACACTTAGAATGCTACTTCCTCGGTGGTTTCTCCACTTAAAACAAGACATTACGAGAATTGAGTCATTAAAGATAGAGCATTCGCTAAAAAACAATATGGGCAAGAATGATCTTGAGGATTGGGACTGCGTTAGAAATTTGAAGCAACATGTTTTGCACGATGTGGAGAGTATACCACCAGTACTGTCTAGACGGGCTTAACTGTCCTAACTCACCAAAAGCTCGGACCACATGCTATACGTCACCCACACATTTCATGATCACAACACATAAACTCACTGCAAATATAAATTTCTTTTCCGTAACAAGTTCCTGCTCTGTCTTAAGAAAAGATCTCATCACCTTCAAACGATACCTGGAATAATATTTTATTCGTCGGGGGATACCAGATAAGCTACCTATACCTGGATACATCTGAGTCAACAACAAGTCCCTCGTTGAATAAACCATAATACTACAAAACTTTACTTAAAAAATGTCTTCGCAGATCCTACCAGGTGGTGGTGCTATTAATTTATATATGAATTGGTCTCATCTTTGGTCGAAACATAAACATATCTTAGTTTTTTATATATATATATATATATATATATATATATATATATATATATATATATATCTCAACATCTATCTATCTATCATCTATCTATCTATCTATCTATCTATCTACTATCTATCTATCTATCTATCTATCTATCTATCTATCTATCTATCTATCTATTATCTATCTATCTACCTACCTATCTATCTATCTATCTATTTATCTATCTCTATCATATATATATATATATATATATATATATATATATATATAGATATATATATATATATATATATATATATATAATATATATATATATATATATATATATATATATATATATATATAATATATATATATATAATATTTTTCGGTCGGTAACTGATGAAGTATTAGGGTTCAAGTTAGTGTCTGTCCTACGTGTACGGTTTGTAGCATTTAATGCATTCTTTTTATTCTCTTTATGGAATAACTGAACGTCACTCATCTTGACTTTTGATAACAGTATGTTTATGTATTCATGTTGCAAAAGCATTACAGCAGCTTTAGCACGTTTATTCCGATATTTTTCTGAAAATTTGAAAGATCAAAAAGAACAATGCAAGCCAAACTAAATAGCAGTATCAAGTGTAGACATTGTAGCTGAAACTTCTTTATGTTATATCAACTAGCAAAGCCCGAAATGTTCTAAAACATTACTTAACATTTGTCACATTTTTGTGGGACGTTCTGTTCAATGTAACCAATTCCATTTGATTCGCTCGCTCAAATAAAATAACCAGACTTAATCAGCCAACATGACGGTATATAAACTTTCTTCATTTTCTTTGCAAGGTAGAACGCATGAAAACGCTGATTACAAACTTATGGCCGTATTTCATATAGACTAACATATTTTGTTCCCTAGTTCAACATAAACTAGCGCCTAAAATATGGTGCAATGCTTATTTTTATATATAATATCTAATAGATTAGTCAGGTAAAATAGCTAATTGCTGACGTCACTAATCCCATCAGAAAATAAAGCGTAATATTGTGACAAGACAGTCATTATTTTCCTATCTTTAATAAGACAGTCATTATTTTCTTATCTTTAATCTATGTTATTTAATCCTAATGCGCACAAATACAATGGACAATTCATATGGAAATAAAATATAAGTTAGGAAATTTATATTCGGTTCATGACAAGATTAAATCTAGCTAGACAAAGATCAAAATATGTTGGCACGATTTTGAACATTGCAACACACAAGCATCGATTCACTGCTACGCAATTCTTGTATTAAAGATATATATATATATATTTCACACAAACGTTCATGATTGTGTCTATGCTTATGTGTTTGTATTTGTGCGGAGACAACTGTGTGCGTATATATATATATATATATATATATATATATAATATATATATATATATATATATATATATATATATATATATATATTACATGCGCGTATGTTTGTATGTGCGTATAATTAACATTTATTATGTGTGTGCGTACGTTTAGGGCACCGGCTCGGCAGAATCGCTAACACGCCAGACAAAGAACTAAACGGCTCTTCGTCCGTCTTCACGATCTGAGTTCAAATTTCGCCGTAGTCAACTCTACTTTTTATGCTTTCGGGGTCGTTAAAATAATAATCAGTAGTGTACTGTGGTTGATGTTATCAACTATCCTCTTCCTGAAACATTTAAGGCCTTGTGCTTGCGTCTATCATAGAAAGCATAATCAAATACACATATGTTTATGTGCCTGTATTTATATGTCTTCTCTATATAGGTAATTCTTTAATTTTGACCCCTGCCTATCCCTCTTTGTTTCCGTTGTCCTCCCGCGCTCTCCCCATATATATATATAATATATATATAATATATATATATATATATATAATATATTATATATATATATATATATATATATATATATATATATACATATATGTGTGTGTGTGTGTGTGTGTATTTGTGGTGGGTGAACATGTTTGCGTGTGGATTCTGCTAGACGTGTCATTGCATTTGGTTATACATGGTCATTTTCATTTATATTTTCTTGGTGTTTTTCATTGTTGAATTTCGTTAATGTAAGAATGATGAAAGTTACTGAAGGCAGTGAGCTGGCAGAATCGTTAGTACACCGAGAAAACTGCTTAGTGGTATTTCGCTCGCCTTTACGTTCTGACTTCAAATTCCGTAGAGTTCGAATTTGCCTTTCATTCTTTCCGGACAAATATAATAAAATACCAGTTGAACATTTGAGTCGATGCCATAGACTTACCTTCACCGAAATTGCGCCAACATTTGAAATCAAATTTATGAAAGTATCTCAAAATATGATTTCCGGTGGAATGGATGCTATCCTAAGTAAATCCCGAGGATATCAACAGCTTGTCATTGTAACAATAAAGCAATAAAATTCTCTTCTATTTAAAAGGGAAGTTAAAGCTACTCGGATTGAACTTGGTACTCGAACATAACGCTGTCTTATCGGGGTTCGAAAGTGATCAATTACACGTCGCCTCTTTTCTTATACGTATTGATTCTTTTCTTCGACGATTTCTCAAAACATGTTCAGGCGTCGATATCCGAAGGTATAACAATAACCTCACCTTCACTATTTGTCTACTGAAGTAGCATTTCTGAGGAGTTCACGAAATTAATAACATTCTGTGACTAGTTATAAGCTTCTTCGTCTTCATCTTGGAGTACCACTTAGAAGCTTAGATACGTTTTGAACTCTCCTGAAAAGTCGTTAGACAATCATTACTTTTAGGCAATGATATTTACTGTCATTCCATTTTTCTCATTGCGGCTTCCTTGAAATACTTCAATGATAATGGTAACATAAAGGCTGCAGTGTCTTGAGATAAGGCACCATTAATTAATTGAAGCACATTGAACGTCTATGCTGCCTTTAATCTAATGTCGTACGAAAAAGTATATTTTCTGAAGTAACTGCAATGTAGAAACCGTATTTTGTAACTACGGGATGTACTGTGGCACTAGTGGCAATAGTAGTTTGAATTCTACAGCATAAAGTATTATTCAACCCTAAATGCACTCTTACATCCTGTGACATGCACTTTTTGTTGAGTGCATTCGGAAAAGTATACAGAGATAACGGTCCTTCATTATCGGTGATAAATATGAAACTATTGTTCAAACACTCTGTCAAGAATATGGCACCATAACGTAGCCGCTTGTTTCATTAAGCAAAACTGGTAATTGGATGACGTTATGAGTGTGGAAGCTTATCCTGTATAAGCTGCACTGGATGCGTGGTACCCACATGTTTCAGGGTATAAGTTATGATATCAAGTAAAACTATTTCAATGCTTCAGAAACATCTTCATCAAAAGCAGTTACTGTCCATATTGCTTCAGATGTTGCTTTATATCACTTCTGATCTTGCTTAATGTAGTTCTTTCCTTCTGTCTTGGCACATCTCAAGGTTGTGGAGGTTAAAAGAAAAGAAATAACAGTTTTTAATTAAATCCGCAGTAGAAATGACAGACATACTGCTGTCTGTTTTTGAATGTTGAAAATTACGAAGATAATATCCACATCAGATTCGGCGTTTAATAGACGACAATGTCTTGATTAAAGCACCAGTGTCTAACATTCATGATGTTTTAAACTTTAACGTTCAGTCGAAAAACAGAATAAAGATTTTATCACCATCACCGACTTACCGCATTCACGGCCAGTATAGGCATCTATTTAACCAATACGTCTGCAAATTTCCAAATAACTAATACGTACATACTCAAGCACATATCCGTATATATCATCTACTCTCAACATATGCCCTTTACAGGCGTAAATGACAAAGGTATCCATCATCAAATTCACATCATATGTGTATCCCAAACATATATTACAGCAGAATTCTTTCATGAATTTTGTCACGGACCTTCTAAGTGCATCTTCAAATTCAACAACTTCGTCGCGCATTTACCGCTGTCCCTGCCTTACATTATTTGTAACGTTACGAACTTCTACCTACAAAATCTCCGTAACAAATAAAATATATATTTTGTTATAAAGATCCCCCAAATATATTTTAGTGAGTTGTAACTGTAAATGTTGATGATACAAGCTGCAGTAGTTATCTAGTCTATGGTAAAAGTACTAAAGTAAAATGTTGGCATAAATCACCGATTACAGCTAGCAGACAGAGAAAAATGTCAATAATTAAACATTGTAACATCAAAATTCCTAGAAATATATCTTTGCTCTCGGGGAATAAAATAATATCTAAACCAATGCGCAAATACAGAGTTTGCTATCCAGCCTTTCCTATTGACTTTCCAATAAACTGGTCGAGAATCCTTGCAGAACCCTTTATGAGAATGCGGGGTTTCCGATCGATAGATTACCATGAGTATTAATTTTAAATCACCTAATAAAACTACGACTGAGAGAAATGTGTTTGACGATTATTAGCCAATTTTAAACTAGGTTGAAATTTTTATTTCTTCGCCAAGAAAATTTTATTAGCCATTCGCTTCCAACACAATCCTGCTGTGACAGCATTTATAATTTGTTCGTCAACTCAACCACTATATTCAATATTTCTTTGCAGTTCAGCGGGATGTCTTGCTGCGGCAATGGTGATCACGCCTGCTCTTTCTTGACAGTTTTCACTTTATTGCTTCAAGTCGGTTTCTAAACCCATGATATGATACAGAAATTTGAGAAAACACTTCAATCGTTTTCACCCTGTCCTGGTTTTCTCACTTTACTTTTCATTCGAATAATTGCGTAGTGACATCTTTCGTTTGATGATCATTCGACTTAAATGTTCTCTTCACTGCTTTTTCTTTTAAATTGAAAATATTTCATTTCAATTAATTCAGTCTTGTTTTTTCGTTGTATGGATATATGATAAAGGATTACTTTCTCTCTCTTATTTATAAGGCTTGTGGCTCTGCATAATATTACGCATTATGCATTGCCGTTTCACCATGCACGCACTCGGTGGATTTTTGATTCAGTAGCAACGTTGTTATACTTACTATTATTTATTTTAGCCTGACCGTATAACGCTTCTCCCGACTCTTCATTCAACATTTGCACTAGAAGCATTCACTAGTTAAGCTCTTACTATAAGGAAGTGAAACGGAAATAATTGAGACTTCGTGTAGCACAGGTGTATATTAATCACGGTTTATAAATTGAGATGAAATCCCAAGAAACGTAGAGCATATAAATAAACAGTACCTAGTGGTATCTGAGAACAAGTTCAGAATGATGATATGTCTAAAGCAATAAAGCAGAGCATTGCATACAGGAGAAGCGAGAAAAAGTTTAAAACAGTGGCGGATACCTTGCCGCTTTATTCTTCATTTTCTAGACACATATATCGCGGTGAATTTAATTCTCAAGCGTAGAAAAGGAATTTTTATTGTAAAATGCAAAGAATAGAATGTGACCGCCACTTTAGAAGTAAGGAAATATCATCCTTATATAATATGTTTGGTGTCTCTTGACTGCTGTTGTTGACGTACTCAAGGTGACTGTTGGATAATCGGGTCATGAGTGATTAAATCGGGAACACTATGAAGGCCGCTTGGTGAGTGTGGTGAATTTTGGACACCTTACTGAATGGAAAATAATATTCATCAAAGGGCAGATGAAGTCAGAAGAGCCAACGCTCATCCAATTACGTGATGTGTGTGTGTGTGTGTGTGTGTGTGTGTCTGTTTGTGTGTGTGTGTGTCTGTGTATGTGTGTGTGTGTGTGTGTGTGTGCGGGTATATATGTAAACGCGCGGAATTAAAAATACTGTGTTTGGTACCCAGGTAGCATTTAATCTATCAGAGGTGGTTGAAATTTAAGCCATAGTGAAGGCAACCATCGAAGAAGCTGGAACGCTGTAATACAAGAGCCCGACGTATATTGTTAATTGAGTTTCCCAGCAAACATATGCACCAAAGTTTAGCTTTCAGGATTTCCGAACGATATGACTAGTCTCACACAAGCCTTTACCGATAAATACAAAACACTAGTGTGGATAGTCCAACGACAATAATACTAGGTGTTAGACCCTCATATTTCGACGCTAAGGGCAGAATCCACTATAGATATGGACGTGTGTGTGTGTGTGTGTTCGGAGAGAGACAGAAAGAAATAGTGGAAGGGGGACAGAGAGATGGGTGATAGCCAAGTTACATTTATCTAAAGTTTAGATTAAATATTGATTTACAATTAATTTACGTTTGCAAAGGGAGCAGTTTCTTTAAAACTTTGATTTAATAATTATATCTCACTGACTGAAGGTATTCATACTCATTAAATTACGATAGAGTATATATTGTATAAAATGTAGTGTCACCTATGCCCTATGCCTTTATACATGAATTATATCAATGGTTTCCAAGAGTTTCGTCTCAAACGTTAATTTTTCTCCCCGTACAACATTAAATTTAGGCCTACGGTTGTATTAATTTATGTGCTTTCAATATTCGTTATGCTATTATTTTAGAAATAACCTTGGCGTCAGGATGATAATGCCAGAAATACGGAATGACGACTGAGGGAGAGAGAGATAAGAAAGAATGTGAAAGAAAGAAAGAAAGAAAGAGGGGGAGGGAGAGAGAGAGTTGTTTTCTGGCAGACGAGAGTGTCGTCTGGTGTCTGCCTCCTGTATCATTGTCTAGCGATATGTTCTCCTGTGCCTGACGACGTCACTGTGTTTCGGTCTCTCTCAGCGGATCTTCAACATGGTCACTCAGCCTACAAGAAATAGCAGCCAAACATCACCGAAAGCCTAACCTTCTCTTTAATAAAGCTCATATTGAACAATGTAGTTCCTGATAGAAATAATACACGATAATTTTGTCATGCTCTTAAGAACAAGTTCGATTAAACATTCCATCAAATTGGACTCGACGAAGCAGATCATGTGATATAGCATTCTACATTTTCACATATATAGATTCACAAATGAAAGGAAACTATATGAATTTAAACAGCAATAAATATTTTAAAATTAAAAATAAATTTGCGAAAGGAAAGTCACAACGTCTTACACGATTGGAATATATTTAGAGTGTCGTACGAAGTAGTTAAAAGCATTGTTCCAAGTTTTATCATTATTGTATAAGATTATTAGCAGAACAATCTCAAGATGCGGAGAGCAATGATGTTGAAAATTAGATGAGTAAATAATCGTGGTGCAAAGTTAAGTGTAATCCTGCGTGTTTCATATACTTATCGGTCTGTTGGGTAAATATATGAGATATTAAGCCTGTCAGCTTGATTATTCAATATATTCGATATCTTAATTGATATTTGTCCACATAACAACCTAGTGAAAACTTACATACTCTTCGTATGTATGTATCAGAATAAATATAAGAATCCTTGTGGTGTAAGTTGTGCTGCGTATTTGTGATCAAGATTCAGTTTGTCATAAATGGATGATATAATGTTAGAGTAAGACCCCCTTGCGTTATAGCATGTTTTCTGATATTTCTTTAAGACCTGTTGATAAGCAGGACAGATTCCAGTCTAACAGGAAACAAAAGATACCAGTGCTTGTGCCTTTGGTGGGGAAATTGCAGGTTGGAAATACCAAGATTTCTCGAATAGAACCATATTGTTCACTGGACGGTCACTATTATCTACTATTGTATGTGTATATGTGTGAGTGCATGTGCGCGCGCGTGTGTATAAAACAGTAGATATTACATCTATATAATAGATATAATATATATATATTATACCAGTAATATGCGAAGGCTCATGACTCAGCGGTTACAGTGTCGGGCTCGCAGTCATAAGGTACAGAGTTCGAATCCCGGACCGGGCTGTGGGATGTGTTCTTTAGCAAGACACTTTATTTTAAGTTGGTTTACTCCACTCATCTGTAGGAATAAGTTGGGACATCACTAGTACCAAGCTGTATTGGCCTTTGCCTTTCCCTTGAATAACATTGATGGCTTGGAGACTGGTATGCACGATGGACTACTGGTCTTCCATAAAACAGCCTTGGTTGGACTTGTGCCTCGTGGGTAACTTTCTAGGTGCAATCCCATGATCATTTATGACTGAAGGGGGTCTTTTTATTTATATCATTGGCCTTTGCCTTTCCCTTGAATAACATTGATGGCTTGGAGACTGGTATGCACGGGGGACTACTGGTCTTCCATAAAACAGCCTTGGTTGGACTTGTGCCTCGTGGGTAACTTTCTAGGTGCAATCCCATGATCATTTATGACTGAAGGGGGTCTTTTTATTTATATCATTGGCCTTTGCCTTTCCCTTGAATAACATTGATGGCTTGGAGACTGGTGCACGATGGACTACTGGTCTTCCATAAAACAGCCTGGTTGGACTTGTGCCTCGTGGGTAACTTTCTAGGTGCAATCCCATGATCATTTATGACTGAAGGGGGTCTTTTTATTTATATCATTGGCCTTTGCCTTTCCCTTGAATAACATTGATGGCTTGGAGACTGGTATGCACGGGGGACTACTGGTCTTCCATAAAACGCCTTGGTTGGACTTGTGCCTCGTGGGTAACTTTCTAGGTGCAATCCCATGATCATTTATGACTGAAGGGGGTCTTTTTATTTATATCATTGGCCTTTGCCTTTCCCTTGAATAACATTGATGGCTTGGAGACTGGTATGCACGATGGACTACTGGTCTTCCATAAAACAGCTTGGTTGGACTTGTGCCTCGTGTGTACTTTCTAGGTGCAATCCCATGATCATTTATGACTGAAGGGGGTTTTTTTATTTATATCATTGGCCTTTGCCTTTCCCTTGAATAACATTGATGGCTTGGAGACTGGTATGCACGATGGACTACTGGTCTTCCATAAAACAGCCTTGGTTGGACTTGTGCCTCGTGGGTAACTTTCTAGGTGCAATCCCATGATCATTTATGACTGAAGGGGGTCTTTTTATTTATATCATTGGCCTTTGCTTCCCTTGAATAACATTGATGGCTTGGAGACTGGTATGCACGATGGACTACTGGTCTTCCATAAAACAGCCTTGGTTGGACTTGTGCCTCTGTGGTAACTTTCTAGGTGCAATCCCATGATCATTTATGACTGAAGGGGGTCTTTTTATTATATCATTGGCCTTTGCCTTTCCCTTGAATAACATTGATGGCTTGGAGACTGGTATGCACGGGGGACTACTGGTCTTCCATAAAACAGCCTTGGTTGGACTGTGCCTCGTGGGTAACTTTCTAGTGCAATCCCATGATCATTTATGACTGAAGGGGGTATTTTTATTTTATCATTGGCCTTTGCCTTTCCCTTGAATAACATTGATGGCTGGAGACTGGTATGCACGGGGGACTACTGGTCTTCCATAAAACAGCTTGGTTGGACTTGTGCCTCGTGGGTAACTTCTAGGTGTAATCCCATGATCATTTATGACTGAAGGGGGTCTTTTTATTATATCATTGGCCTTTGTCTTTCCCTTGAATAACATTGATGGCTTGGAGACTGGTATGCACGGGGGACTACTGGTCTTCCATAAAACAGCCTTGGTTGGACTTGTGCCTCGTGGGTAACTTTCTAGGTGCAATCCCATGATCATTTATGACTGAAGGGGGTCTTTTTATTTATATCATTGGATAATTTCAATGTACGTATAAAGCTCCCAAATATTAGGATAGGAATAGGTAATAATTAGAAAAGTTCTTTTGAAATAGAAATGCATTGTGTAGTGTGCGAGTGTTATAGGACGTGATACATGTGACGTATTTATTGCCTGAATATTAATACATTCTTGATATTTATTCTTATTCCGTCTGGGCAGATTTGAATGTGAATATGTTAAACGCTGTTGTCCTTCGTCATCGGAGAGCAACCTGTCCTTTACGAGGAACGTGTTTTCATACTACTCTAGGTTCCTTAGCATCAAGGATTCTAAACCATCCGGTATTTCAATATCTTTGAATCGCGTCAGCCAGATGCAACCCGAGACCAGTGAATTAAGCGACAGTTATCATTGGTGTGAATGAATTTCTGATTTACAATATACAACAATGTGCAAATAATGGTTGTCATAAAATAGCTTTTGCTAATGAATCGTGTGTTATTTCCAAACATTCATCTTAAAGGAGAAGAAACGCCACAATGATTACCAAACTCACGTTCGTCTCTACCGGAATTAAGGATGAATATACGACCATTGTTTGGATTCTCGTGGCTTAACGTTCATGGAAGGATTCATGACTAAAAACTAATAGAATTTAATAGTTACCTTATAGTCCCAAGTAAATAGAAAGAAAAGATATTTCTTGAAATCAATGGGCCTCACATGAGTGATTTGTTTTTAAAACACTTAATAAGAACTGAGCAATAGCTCAACTTACACTTGTAGTATCAAATATAAAAACAAATTTAATTTCCTCACTAAAGCCTTAAATAATATTTCACATTTCTCTCTCTGTAAATCGAAAGATATTTGACAAGCCAAATTTATCTGCAGTCATTTAACAAATTACCCTAATGTTCGCAGCAATAAAACGTTGAAAATGAAATAAATCAATAGAAATCTAAGAATAACATTATTAGATTGATTTAAAATATACCGGCCTAATACTATTATACTGATCAATAGTGTAATAAATTGTTTTCTTGTGAGGAAGTGAAAATTTTAACGTTTAGATCAGAACCCTTAAATATATAGTTATAGTTTCTGATGACACAGAATGCATAGATGCCTATTTAAAGCGACTTCCTATTTAATTTACTCCATTCAGTACCATCAATACTACCGGAAAACATTTCTCCGTGATGAACGTTCCTGCAAAAATGCTATCTCATTCCCCGTCTTAAAGACAAATTTATTCATCCCACTTTGTAAATGTTTAAATGCTTCATGTCCGACACAGGCCATCTTTAATTTCCTTCGATTCCATTATTTTCTCTACTAATACCGTGCTCTTTGCTTTTGCTACTCGTACGTTGTAGCGATTGTTTAAGTTTATTTATGAACAACGTGAGACATTTTCTGATTTAGTTTCGAAGTTATATCTCTAAATAATATATAGCGTATATGCTAGTCGAGATTTCGAGTAAACTACTGTCAGTAAAACTTGCAGTAAATTCTTTATTTTTTAAAGATAGCTATAGCTTCCAGAAACATCATATTGTTACAAAATGTGGTTATGTTCAAATTTTCATTTGCTGAACCATTTGCTTGGAGGAAGATTGAATATATTTCTTTATTTTTTCTTATTTAATGCATGAGTTTAGCATTAAAAAATGAATTGAAAAGTTTAGAATAAGAATTTCTCGTATTTTATATTGTTTGTGCTAGTTTGAATCGAGGCTGTAATTCTAAACTCCAAATATCATGTCTATTGAATACTTGTTATATTTTTTCGGCTTCAGATAGAGGAAAAGCTGCATTAAAATCCACTTGCGTTGAAGGTGAATGAGTAAAATGATAGTTGCAGCTTATTCACTGTGTTGAAAATGGTGGAAGAAAACGGTTCTTTAAAAAGAGAGGCGAGATGCATGCTTTTACATATAGTGAAAATTTATTTTCACATCTGGACGTCAAAGCACATTTCAACGTATTTTGTCCCTGAATCCGGCAAAAGTGGAACACTTTATCACGAGCAGTGTAGGAGCCTTGCCAGTGAGAAATAGTAGCAGCATTTACTCAACTTCCATCTTGACCTCATAAATCAAGGAGGACACATTTGAGATAATAGTGCTAGATTAACAAAGCGTGGTATTTCCAAATGTACAATGACTTCCCTCGGGCTTTCGACTAATTAGGGCCGACTTAGTGTTCAGCAGCTCCAACAAAAAAAAACAGCAACAAAAACTCTCAGAGTAGATGACAGCACTCTGACTGCCTCACTGCACTGAAAATTGGTATTTGTTTTTGAAACAATGTTTCTGATTTGAAACAGAGCTATTTTCACTGAGAATGTCCTTTGATGTATAAAACATGCCTTCAAATGTATTTTATGATACGAATTTCACATAAGAATCTTCTGGGTTATCGGAAAGGTACTGAATCAAATGATATAACAGCAGATGTCCGGATCATTGTTATTCTATAAAATGCCTCGGATACGTGAGTACAGTTGTGTTGTTCCAAATTAAATCCAAATACCATATAGATAAAATATTTCATGTATTCAACTAAACTACCAATGAAACTGCAGTGTGGTAAATCAAACAGCAAGCAATATCAAACAAATGACTCTTAAAATATAGCCAATCTGCACACAGAAGACAACATTTGAGTACGCGGTCTCCGTTGCACTTTACGTAGGACAAATGTGAGGATGGTCCCGGTTGGATTACTTTTGTTCGTCACACCTCTCAATGCAATCGGACCTGAGCCTAATCAAAAACAACGACAGTAATTTCAGTACCAGGTGGGGTACACATCATACACTGGTTATTTACTATGTAAGAGGCACGGCGTGACCTGAAGGAAAATTTAGAATTTTAGTGTTCTTAGCTGGTATTTTTGTTATTTATTTTGAAATTAATAGTGTTGCAGCATTTTTGTCTGTTGTAATACTAAAGCAGATCTTCAATGTAATTCTAAATTACTACTGTAGATCGACCTCTAATCAACCCTAATTTAAGATAAATACTCAAAGGTGCTCCAGTATTGACCACACGGAATTTTGGAAATTTAGTTCTATATAGACTACGTATAATGTGTTCTTCGATTTTTAAGACTATGGAGAATGACCCGGGTGAACTAATTGCTAATTCTTACTTACCAAGTGACCAATATAAAATTACGCTTCAGCGTGATACTTCACTGTGTGTTTAACGAACCTGAGAAAAATAACAACTCTTAACTCATTTATCTCTCACTTTCTCTGTCTGTCTATCTATCTATCTATCTATCTATCTATCTATCTATCTATCTATCTATCTATCTATCTATCTATTATCTACCTGTCTGTGTGTCTGTATGACTGCCTGCCTACCTACCTACCTACCTACCTACCTACCTACCTGCCTATCTATCTATCTATCTATCTATCTATCTATCTATCTATCTATCTATCTATCTATCTATCTATCTATCTATCTATCAATATATCCCTCTATCTATCTATCTATCTATCTATCTATCTATCTATCTATCCACTCATCTCTCTCACTCTATGTATGTATGTATGTATCTATCTATCTATCCACCCCCCTCTCTCTCTCTATCTATCTACCTATATTAGGTTTGACAAAAAGTAAACACAATTGTACAGATAAATGCATATTTATGTTTTATTTATGTGTGTGTGAATGTGTGTATGCGTGAGATTATGTGTGTGTTTGTCTGCTTGTGTGTGTGTGTGTTTATGTATGTGCGTGTGTGTGTTTGCGTGAAATATTACGTTAGGCTTAGTGGTCAAGAGAAGATAAGTGGATGTTAATAAAAACGTACTGGTGGCATCCGCATTTATAAATCGATGCATGTTTTATTCGCTATTTTAATATATACTACTCTAAATGTGTGATGTAGGTTTAGTTCACGCAGAGAAATGAAAGGTAATCTTATATGTTTGACATATGAGGTCCACAAATCTCTTCAAGATGAACGGCTACAGTATAATATTACGATACTATTTGCATTCTTAGACTATCCTATCCTAGATTATTGCAGTTTTAATGCATCATTACTACACCTTCAATAAGCTGACTAGCCAACCTTTGTTATTGCAGATTGAAGGAGAAAGAGAGAGTGTGAGAGAGAGAGAGAGAGAGAGAGAGAGAGAGAGAAGGAGAGAGAGATATGACATCACTTTGAACAAATGTTGCGAAACACTGCTTGTCACAGTTTGCAGAATGCAGTCGGGACGGAAGACAATTTGGTAGCTGGTTATTCAATAAACATTTTGTGTCATACTGAGCAAAGATGATACTAGAACTTATGAAAAGCTCGAGACCGCTTATGCTTTAACCTGTATTAGCCGAGCAACAGTTTGTTGCTTTCACAGGGGGAAACGCCAAACAACTCCAACGGGAAGTACATGATGATCCGCTTTTTCGAGAGCAAGGACATTATCTAGATCCACTGAGTTCCCTTTAGCCAAAAGGTCAACAATGACTAATTCGTGGAGGTCTTGAGGGCGTTCAGGAAGAGATTTCTTCGAAAAAGGCCAGCGCATCTGCACCAAAACAATTACATGTCGGTTAGCCTACTCTTTTAGAGATATGGGTATTCAAACTGTCCATCACCCAAACCATTGTCTCCAAGGTGAAGGAAAACATCAGCGGCAGTCGTTTTGAAGACATTGAAAAGATTAGAAAGGCTATGACAAAGTCCCTGGATACGTACCCTTTGCAGGAATTCTAAGGGGGCTTCATGAAGTGGCTGGAACAAACAAGAAGTGCATTGAAGTTAGAAGATCATACTTTGAATGACATTTGAGTTTGTATTTCTTTGATATTAAGAAATGTCTTTCTTGAAAAAGTCTCAAAACCTCTGGAATACACCCTGCATATCATCTGCAAAATGTATCAGAATTATGTCGCGTATATGAGGTTGATTTTGAGTGGTCGCTCGCCCTGTTGGAGTATCAGTGGAATTTGGTGCCTGGGTGTGGGGTAATTGTTTGCTGCCTTGAAAACTAGAACACGTTACATAATGCAGTCCTAGAAACAGAAGAATATGGATTGGTCATAACTGTTGGAAAACCATTGATTAGAATTCTATTTAATCAGAACTGAAACGAGGTTAACTACAACAGAAGTTTAGTGTTATATTGAGCATCTATTGTATTATTACAAAAGACAGAATATGTCATAACATTAAAAAACAAAACTAAAAAATATTCGTATAATAAATACTAAACACCACAACTTCCCTCAGATCACTCCGCACCACTAATATAATTAAGAAATCATACTATGAGCAGAAGCAGAATGAATGCCAGAATAGATGTTTTCACATTACATAATATTCTTACATTTCTCCGCCTAGTTCCTAACACAAATTTGCAACAGATTTTCTCCGATATCGGTAAATCAAATAAGTGTAGTAAATAATAATAAATTGCAATATAAAATATAGAATTGAAATTAGTCGTGTTACTGGTCCATAGAATCTATATTAGAAATATAATTCAGTTTGGAGTATATTGTATCGATATCTTGGTCGATTATCGACCAAGTCGCTTGTCTATTATTATTGACACCTATCATTTGTGATCTCCTTTACATAAAAATATTGATTTATAACACTGGTGCAACACCCCAGTTTTCTGAAGAAATATATTATCGAATCGATCCTTTTACTTGACTGATACTTTACTTATCGACACAAGAGGATGCAAAGGGATTTGGCTTTGGAAAGATGTGTCCTCAGAATATAATAGAATGAAATTCTACCTGGTCCGCAGATTTTCTCTGAATGCCGTCTGTTATCATTTAAAGGGCTCAGTAAAGTAAGTATTTAGAGCTTCTATAAATTCTGTGTGTTTGAGGAGACCAGGAGGACAAAGTGGATAATTTTAGTTTCTCACGGAGACGTAAGTCTAATTACGAGAAGAGGGTTTTCTCGATGTCATCGACCCCGACACCTCACTGGTATTTTATTGACCTTAAATGAAAGTTGGAGTTGACATCAATGTGATTTGAAATCAGAAAATAAAGAGTTGAAATAGATATCGGAGATGCATTTTACTGATGATCTAATGATTCTTCGAACTTTCCCAACGTGACCATACTCCTTTCTACTAGAGGCACAAGGCCTGCTATTTGGGGGGAGAGGACCAGTCGATTACATCAATCCCAGTAACTGGTACTTTATTTATCGACTCCGAAAGGATGAAAGTAAATTCGATCCTGACGGCATTTGGACTAAGAACTGGAAGACGGACGAAATACCTATGTCTTTACTACCCACAAGGGGCTAAACACAGACGGGACAAACAAGGACAGACAAACGGATTAAGTCGATTATATCAGCCCCAGTGTGTAACTGGTACTTATTTAATCGACCCCGAAAGGATGAAAGGCAAAGTCGACATCGGCGGAATTTGAACTCAGAACATAGCGACAGACGAAATACCGCTAAGCATTTCGCCCGGCGTGCTAACGTTTCTGCCAGCTCGCCCCTAATGTAATAATAATGATATGAGACTGAAACAGGTCTCGGTCTCTTTAATATTGCCACCAAACAAAGCAAAGAAAAAATGTCCACATCACATACAAACGATATCTGGAAAACTTTCCACAAGGCGCGCTAAACAGACCACCTATACCTGATTACATCTCACTCAACAACAAATACTTCCTCGTATACACCGTAACACCACAAAACTTGACTTAAAAGTGACTTAATAGGTTCTATAATGTGGAGCGATTAAGTTAGACATGGACTATGGTCGAAACATAGCTAAGTTTAAACATGAAAAAGTCTGGTAGAAATCAATCTCTGGATGAAAAAATACCACTTACTGAAATATTCAAGCCAACACATTACACGTTCTCACACTGCATAACATTACAATATGTGGTTGTGAAAGGAAAAAGGAGCACGTGGATTAATTCGTAGTTTCTACTTCACTGTGCAGTTAGCACATTACTTCACAAGGAAATTGTTGCGGGTAGAGATGAACCGTGATAAATTGTAAATGTATAAAGTATTATATACACAGAACGCCTCTTCTGCATTTGAGTGTGTGTGGTCTGTGTGTCTCTATATGAATGCATACATACAGATATATACAGTACTACGTCGGCTCTCGTACAAATCATAACGCTATGACTTTGAATCTCAATAATGATATTCTTTTATTCTTTTATTTGTTTCAATTATTTGACTGCGGCCATGCTGGAACACATCCTTTAGGCGAACAAATCCACCTCAGGACTTATTCTTTGTAAGCCTAGTACTTATTCTTTCGTTCTTATTTTGACTAACCGCTAAGTTACGGGGATGTAAACACACCAACATCGGTAGTCAAGCAATGGTGGAGCGACAAACACAGACGTATACATACATACATACATACATACATACATACACACACATACACACACACATACACACACACACACACACACACACACAACACACACACACATATATATATATATATATATATATATGACACTTGCCCTAGGTGCCACGCAGTAGGACTGAAACCGTGGTTGGAAAGCAAACTTCTTACCACATAGCCACTCCTGCGCCTATACATAATGATTTTTCTACTTCATAATTCCACCTCAAACCATCTAATTGCATGCATTTACCTTTGCCTTTCTTTAAAAAGCCCTTATCTTTTTATATCTAATATGGGTTTTCTTAGTTTTCTTTTTACTTTTCGCCTATTTATACCATGTGTAGTCTTTCTTCGTTGAAACCTATTTCTATTATCTCTGTCTCTCTCTGCCTCTCTCTCTCTCCATATATATATATATATAATATATATATATATATATAATATATATATATATATATCTATATATATATATATTTTATCAGCCGAAATTGCGAGGAAGATCCGGTTCTTGACTGAAGATTGAAGGCTTCGAATGTCCCGTCCGTGTTTTTTGTATCGTCTTCTAAATGTTTTGCGTTATTGTCCCAGTTTGTATTTTTTACATACATATATATAAGGATAGATAGATATATAAATATATATAGACCCCACCCTCACACACACACATCTATATGTATGCGTCTGTCTGTATGTATATGGATGAGTGTAGTGTGTAAGCATGTGCTTTTCTGTTTCTGTGTGTATGATGTATTATATATTAGTGTGTGTTCAGGTGTCTTCATACTGATGCCCACCTAGATAAACTTATGCATATGTATACTTTTAAACTTAAAATCTGTATTTCTTTTTTATTTGCTCTGAGAATTTTGTCAACACGATCAATTGTAGAGCAAAACACTTTCGACAAGTATGGCCTCGCAATCCCGAATTTTTTAGTTCAATTCCTTATATTCCTGAAGCCTAGAAGTCGCACAGTGACTGAATAATGTTCTGTATGTTATCAACACGAAAACATAATTTCAAAATTTTCATATACAAAAAAATAAAAGTTTTCTTGCGAAAACACCTTAACCATACAAACACAGATACAAACACACATGTACAAGACCACAGGCATACACATATCACACAAGCAATGCGGAGACTCATTCAGAAAACTAATGTCTAATATTGAACACATCAAAGCTCTATCGCGTACGCACAAAAAACAAATATTCATAGAAATACAAACAAAAACACACTAGCTCGTATTAACACAAAGCTTGTCGAGATTAACAAAAACACTGATATATACACCTGAGTATATATCAATTTTTTTTAAAAGAATCTAAGTCCTCTTTTCGCGTGAGATTGAAATGAAAATGTTAAATCGAAACTGAAGCAGGGAAATGCATTTCCATCATGCGTATACTATGTACGTATTATATCTTTTGATGTTATATATATATAAAAAAGATATATGAACATTTCTCGGTAAGGTTTCATTCCGGAGTAAATTTTCCTAATTTTTTCCATAACACAGATTTATTTTCATATATTTTGTATTTTAATTTTGTTCCCCTTTTCACAGTAATTCCTTTTGTGTTTTACTTTTAACTGTACTACATTAAATTAAGATACAACCGTGCATATATATCGTGACAGAGATCATCATAGTTTCACGTGTTACGCATATGCATGGTATTTATATCATGCATACACACGCGTTCATCTCTCTCTCTCTCTCTCTATCTCTTTCTCTCTCTCTCTCTCTCTCCTCTCTATATATATATATATATATACACATATAAAAAGAAATATATATAGTTGTATGTATGTACGCATCTATCTATCAATATATATATATATTATATATATATATATATATACATATAAACATACGTATACCACACATATACATATACATGCATACATACATACATATATATATATATATATATATATATATATATATATATATATATACAGAGAGGCACAGAAACACGTGTATGTGTATGTCAGTTTTTATATATCTTACTTCTTAAAATTAGCTAAAGGATGTTTTTTAATCTAATTAAGTTAACGCCTACACAAAGAGGTAGTTGGAACAAAAGGAGTTAAATCCAATATTCTATAAATGCAGTTACGTGAAAGAAAGAAATGGGAAAAGATAAAACCCTCAACTTGAAGAGGCGATAGAAGTTTAAGAAGAGCATTTAGATTTGATAGTATGGCATCAACGAATCGGGTTTCTTATACAGCAACTGATCAGTTTTAGAACTCATGGCTATGAGATAAGTAAAATACGTAGGGTAAAGCAAAGAAGTGGGTGAAAGAGGAACGGGAGAGGGAAGAAGGGGAGAGAAAGAAGCGGTGGAAGACGACGAAAAATTCTAGGAAATAGTTAACCGATATTGAAAATAAGATGTAATAGAAGAAGAATTCGTTGAAGGATCTGACGATGACGAAGAAGAGGAAAAGAAATAGAGAATAAGGAAAACATAAAGAAAAGAAGGAATAGAAAAATAAGAAGAACAGCAACAACAGCAACAACAAAACAGATAAACGAGAACGAGAGGAGTAACACACACACACACACACAAATTAAGTATTAGACCAAGATGAAAAATATAAAAATGGCGAAAGAGGAAGCTATTTAAGGGAATGCGTAAAAATTGAATAAAGTAATATGAGGAAGAGAAATTGCGCTCCGCCATCTTAGATCGACAAGATGGCACCTTAATCCTTTACTAAACAACTACACTACCTCTAGATGGTCCTGACATACTGCAACGAATAATGTGTATTTATTCAACATTTCTCTGTCTTATAATCTAGCTTTTGCCCACTTTCACACATTAATTACCGTCGACGTTTATCGTATTCTAAATTTGTCATTATCTTTTTCTGCTACAGTATAAATTACCTTAATGTCATCCTGCATCTCATTAATTAGCTCCATTTTGTATTGAACGAGTGTTTTTATTTCAGGACATTACCCTTTTACCTGTGTTTATATAAATATTATTGTTGTCTAACTCCGTGCGTTCCACCACAATTTCGATCAAATCGCCTGCGAGTGAAATTCGAATCGCTTGGCAAAAATTTAACCTTCATTGAACTAACGTATATCTGGCCTGATGGGTACCTACTGGTGTACCTCTGAGACTCTGTTTGGCAGGGAACATGTAGCCTGGATTTTACCAGCTTTATTCCCTCAATTTGAATATGTGTGTGTGCGTGTACATGCATATAAGAATGTCATTCAGATTCATTTCAATTCCTTAACAATGGAGAAAGAGCCTTTTCTAAACTAAGATCAAAAAGATCAAAGGCTCCTTCATTGGAATGTGAACAACATCAACAGGGTATTTTTATGAACGGATGTTCATATATATGTATGTATATATATATATATATATATAATATACACATATAAAAGAAATATATATTAGTTGTATGTATGTACGCATCTATAGATCAATATATATATATATATTATTATATATATATAGATACATATAAACATACGTATACCACACATATACATATACATGCATACATACATACATATATATATATATATATATATATATATATATATATATATATACAGAGAGGCACAGAAACACGTGTATGTGTATGTCAGTTTTTATATATCTTACTTCTTAAAATTAGCTAAAGGATGTTTTTTAATCTAATTAAGTTAACGCCTACACAAAGAGGTAGTTGGAACAAAAGGAGTTAAATCCAATATTCTATAAATGCAGTTACGTGAAAGAAAGAAATGGGAAAAGATAAAACCCTCAACTTGGAAGAGGCGATAGAAGTTTAAGAAGAGCATTTAGATTTGATAGTATGGCATCAACGAATCGGGGTTCTATTACAGCAACTGATCAGTTTTAGAACTCATGGCTATGAGATA
The DNA here is from genome assembly GCF_006345805.1 of Octopus sinensis. Taxonomy (NCBI): domain Eukaryota; kingdom Metazoa; phylum Mollusca; class Cephalopoda; order Octopoda; family Octopodidae; genus Octopus; species Octopus sinensis. The sequence continues at coordinate 18,220,143 of NC_043012.1, forward strand.
AGGTAAAATAACGTAGGGTAAAGCAAAGAAGTGGGTGAAAGAGGAACGGGAGAGGGAAGAAGAAGGGGAGAGAGAAGAAGCGGCGTGGAAGACGACCGAAAAATTCTAGGAAATAGTTAACCGATATTGAAAATAAGATGAATAGAAGAAGAATTCGTTGAAGGATCTGACGATGACGAAGAAGAGGAAAAGAAATAGAGAATAAGGCAAAACATAATAAGAAAAGAAGGAATAGAAAAATAAGAGAACAGCAACAACAGCAACAACAAAACAGATAAACGAGAACGAGAGGAGAGTAACACACACACACACACACAAATTAAGTATTAGACCAAGATGAAAATATAAAAATGGACGAAAAGAGGAAGCTATTTAAGGGAATGCGTAAAAATTGAATAATAGTAATAAGTAATATGAGGAAGAGAAATTGCGCTCCGCCATCTTAGATCGACAGATGGACCTTAATCCTTTACTAAACAACTACACTACCTCTAGATGGTCCTGACATACTGCAACGAATAATGTGTATTTATTCAACATTCTCTGTCTTATAATCTAGCTTTTGCCCACTTCACACATAATTACCGTCGACGTTTATCGTATTCTAAATTTGTCATTATCTTTTTTGCGCTACAGTATATAAATTACCTTAATGTCATCCTGCATCTCATTAATTAGCTCCATTTTGTATTGAACGAGTGTTTTTATTTCAGGACATTACCCTTTTACCTGTGTTTATATAAATTATTATTGTTGTCTACATCCGTGCGTTCCACCACAATTTCGATCAAATCGCCTGCGAGTGAAATTCGAATCGCTGGCAAAAATTTAACCTTCATTGAACTAACGTATATCTGGCCTGATGGGTACCTACTGGTGTACCTCTGAGACTCTGTTTGGCAGGGAACATGTAGCCTGGATTTTACCAGCTTTATTCCCTCAATTTGAATATGTGTGTGTGCGTGTACATGCATATAAGAATGTCATTCAGATTCATTTCAAGATTCCTTAACAATGGAGAAAGAGCCTTTTCTAAACTAAGATCAAAAAGATCAAAGGCTCCTTCATTGGAATGTGAACAACATCAACAGGGTATTTTTATGAACGGATGTTCATATATATGTATGTATATATATATATATATATATATAATAATAAATATTAGGGAATAAATCCAAATTTACAGGGAAAAAATCAGATTTAGGATTAAATCCAATTTTATAGTAAAATATTATAAAATATTATTAGAGACAAAACCACTATTTTGCAAAACAAACAAGGAAAGACTTAATCAATACATAAAATTTAATAATAGTCAAAAAAAACCGCCACTACAATCGTTTCTTGTCTTGATCGACAATCTTCAGGTGGACTTCCAATTACAAGTCAGTTTCAAATAATTTCATTTGAAACTGACTTGTAATTGGAAGTCCACCTGAAGATTGTCGATCAAGACAAGAAACGATTGTAGTGGCGGTTTTTTTGACTATTTATTAAAATTTTATGTATTGATTAAGTCTTTCCTTGTTTGTTTTGCAAAATAGTGGTTTTGTCTCTAATAATATTTTATATATATATATATATATATATATATATATATATATATATGTGTGTGTGTGTGTGTGTGTGTGTGTGTACATATATGCATATATATGTATATAAATATATATATATATACACGCACATATATACATATGTATATATGTGTATATACATACAGTTGCGGCCAAAATTTTCAGAACGACATTGTTTTCGTCAGAAACGTATGTATAAAGTTTTTATCAAAGTAGTTTTATATTCTATAATTTTCACAGACAATAAATACAATATTAATTGTTATTGTCTGAGATTTTGGTGTAATTTGAGAGGATAATACATGATTTAGGGATTTACTGCAAAACCCATGGCGGCAAAAATGATCAGAATAGTTGAAAAAAAAACAAAATAATAAAAAATGACCGAGAATACTGGAATTATTTAATATTTAGTGTGAAGCCCTTTAGCTTCAATCACACTCTGACATCTTCGACTGCATGAGGAAATTAAATTTTCAATTTCTTCCTCGGTGATCTTATTCCATTCTTCCTGAAGGGCATTCCATAATTGCTCAGTTGTTTTAGGATTTCTGGCTTTCGAACGTTCTCCTAGAATATTCCATACATTTTCAATAGGATTGAGATCTGGGCTTTGAGCAGGCCAATCCAAAACAATAACCTTTTCCGCCTTGAGGAAGTTCATGACCACCTTAGCCTTGTGACATGGGGCATTTTCCTACATGAATATGGGTGGTCGCTTAGTTGAATTTCTCAGCACAGACAAGACATGATCTTTTACAAGTTGTTTATAAACTCCTGCATTTACCTTTCCATGTAATCGCACCATCTCCAGATATCATCCCCAAACCATGACACTTCCTCCACCGAATTTAACACTAGTCTTAAGGCATTTAGGCGACATGTTTTCACCTACTTTTCTACGAACGTACCTTTTCCCATCTGAGCCAAAGAAAATAAACTTAGATTCATCCCTGAAATGCACCGTTTGCCATTTTTCTTGAGACCACAACACATGTTTGGTTGCAAAGGTAAGACGACACTTTTTATTCTTGGAACTGATCAGTGGCTTCACTGCAGGTGCTCTTGCTTGTAGGTCATGTTCAACTAAACGACGAGACACAGTTTTTCGAGATAACGTTTTCTTACAATGCTCATTTCCCGAGAAACAGCAGCAGCAGTTTTAAATCTGTCCTTTTTCACCAACTTTACCATAGCACGATCTTCTCTCTTGGTCGTTTTCCTTGGCCTACCTGTAAACTTTCTTGCTTCACACGAACCACAAACATCGTAGACCTTAAGAATACCGTGTACAACACTTTTTAACTTGTTAACAATCATTGCAATAGATCCAATACTTAAATTATCCTTCCTTCGAAGCTTAATAATCTGCTGACGAATTGGTAAAGGAGTAAGTGGCATTATATTAACAAAGTACACTGCAAATATTCTTACTAATGTTTAGTAAACGAGCCGTCACGTAAACAAATTCAAAACATTAGAGTTCGCCGGTTAAATATACTAAAACACGGAGTAAAAGCAACCGTTCTGACAATTTTGGCCGCCATGGGTTTGCAGTAAATCACTAAATCATCCATAACTTTTGTATTATCCTCTCAAATTACACCAAAATCTCAGGCAATAACAAATAATATTGTATTTATTGTCTGTGAAAATTATAGAATATAAAACAACTTTCCTAAAAAAATTATTTCTACTTTTCTGACGAAAACAATGCCGTTCTGAAAATTTTGGCCGCCACTGTATATATATATGTATATAGGTATGTATATATACACAAATATACATATATATATATATATATATACTGTCTCTTTTCTGTCTATTTATCTCCCTCTCTTATTCTTCATCCTTTCTGATATTCTCTCACACCCAACGTTTTTTCTTCTCCCCTTTTCACTGTTCCGTCTTTGGAAGTTGCAGTCAATTATGGAGACTGACTCCATGTTCACAGCGAAGTTGGGTGTCTGGATGGCCCCTGTGCAAATACAATACCTGTACAAAGACAAGTGTTTTAATGAATGACCTATAGAGCGGAAATGATGCGAGACCGGTGTGTCATTGCCGAGCCTAATGACTTGGAGAAGCTCCACAATCCCGTCCGCCAAGCGGTGTCCCGTTTGATCAATGTACAGAGAAGGACAAAAAGAGCAGGAGATGCAGTAAATGACGTTGCTAGAAGCGCAGGTAAAGGAGTCAATGATATGATAGGGGCGATGATGGGTGCCTGTATGGATGGTGATGTGGGAGAGATATACAGGAAGAGAACGAGAGAGAGAGAGAGGGGGGACAGTGATTCTATCGTTCATTACTTTTACCTTTAAAATGTTATAGGCATTAGATTACAAGTATGCTTCATCACCGACCTGAAGAGTTTTAGTCTTACAAATCGAATCAACATTCGTTATTTTGTCTCCTATTTACTGAATCGATTTCTTTAGCCCAGCTGATATTTAAATCTACGTAAATAAACCAACTGTAGTTCTCATGCTGTTGTGGTGGGGTGTGACATACCCAGATGCACACACACACACACACACACACACACATATATATATATATAATATATATATATATATATATATATATATATATTATATTAGAACGAGTGGTCTAGCATATTAAAAAAGAATCCGAAGATTAAAATATTTATATATACCAATTAAGGACTGAACACGACAAGTGGAAAGTCAACATGCTAGATATAGACGTCAAATCGCCATTCTCCACAAAATATTATGTTCTCAGAAACTCAGCACAAAACCAAAGTGCTGAGTTTGATTTGAGAGCATAATCTTTTGTGGAGAATGGCGATTTGATGTTTATATCTAGCGTGTTGACTGTCCACTTTTCGTGTTCAGTCCTTAATTGGTATATATATATATACATTATATATATATATATATATATAATATATATATATATATACGAAGGACTTCATCAGAATGTCCTTCTATCAAATTCACTCACGAAGCAATAGTCAGCCCTCTGGGTTCGTAGAACACGTCTGCCTCAGGTGCTGCGCAGCGTGACTGAATCTGATTTCTGGTGGTTGCGAAGCGAAATTTTTGACCACAAATCATGTGTCTGCGCCTATAATACATTGCAGATAACGACTGAGCCAATTTACTAAATTATCTTTTGTTAAAATTACTCTTAACTTTCAAACCTGCGACTAACATTTGTAGAAGTTCCAACCACAAAGCTATTGATCAACAACGAGAACGCCGTTTACACAAGAGGTTGGTCTTTTTATCTTTTCCTTCCACTTTTTATCTTTCCTTTTCCTTTTTTTCTAAATTTCTCTTTTTACATAATTTTTTCCCTATCATATACTTCTCTGCCTCTAGCTCTCATTTTGGCACAAAATCTTCCTCCTCATCTTCTTCTTCTACTTCTACTTCTTCTTCTTCTTCTTCTACTTCTTCTTCTTCTTCTTCTTCTTCTTCTTCTTCTTCTTCTTCTTCTTCTTCTTCTTCTTCTTCTCCGCCTCCTCCTCCTTCTTTTGATTTTGTAAAACTTCTTGTTCTTGCTTTTCTCTCCTGTATTTCCTCTTTTACTACTACTACTACTATTACTACTAATGCTATTACTATTGCTGCTGCTGCTGCTACTACTACCACCACTACTACTACTATTAATACTGCAAATACTACTACTACTACTAATAATAATAATAATAATAATACTGCTGCTGCTGCTGTAACTACTACTACTACTACTACTACTAATGCTATTACTACTGCTGCTGCTACTACTACCACCACTACTACTAATACTACAACTACTACTACTACTACTAATAATAATAATAATAATAATAATAATAATACTGCTGCTGCTGCAACTACTACTACTACTACTACTACTACTACTACTACTACTACTGCTACTTTTTCTGTCCTTTCTTTGAATATTATTACTAAACAAACAGAATTTTACCCTCGTTTTGCAAAATGAATAGACGTTTTACGTCACGTATAACATAAAAGTGATTAGAAGCAAAACTGATTGGTTCATTTTATGCTAAGAGAAACACTCACATCGAAAAATATTTTGCGAAAGTGTTTATTATGAATAAATTCTTCATTTTAGTAGCGTATTCGCCGATTATAAAATTAAATGGAGAAGGTCAAATGACTGTTTGCTGGTGTTCGCTAGGAAGAGTTTTAAGCTACTAATTAATCCTGTAATAAAGTAATGCTTTATAAATGTATTCATTACCAACTTAATGAATTTATTACCATCTTAATAAATTTATTAGTATTTCTGATGCTCACGTTTCAGGTGTTCAATTAGGAACGTAATATTCAATCCCACAATTTAAGGAGCTTGTAATAATTTACATTATTAACAATATTTACATTATTTGCCATTGACGGATATTTGTCCTCATCTTGTTTATTGTTAACACAACGTTGCGGCTTATATACCCTCCAGCCTTCATCAGGTGTCTTGGGGAAAATTTCGAACCTGGGTTCGCATTCCTAAGGTATTTTTCGGCATTCTTCTTCTTCTTCTTCTTCTTCTTCTTCTTCTTCTTCTTCTTCTTCTTCTTCTTCTTATTATTATTATTATTATTATTATTATTATTATTATTATTATTATTATTATTATTATTATTATCATTATTATTATTCAGGTCACAACCTAAAATCAAACTCGGAATCTTGGGGTTAGTAGCCCGCGCTCTTAACCACCACGACATATGCCCCAAGATACCTGATGAAGGCTTGAGGGTATATTAGCCGAAACGTTGTGCTAACAACAAACAAGATGAGGACAAATGTCCGCCAATTGTAAATAATGTAAATAATATAAATAATGTACATGCTTCCTCAACTCTTAAATATAGAACTTGTAATAATTGTTACAAATTCTGGCAGAAGGCGAACGGTTTTGATCAGTGGTGTTAAGTTTACTGCATTGAACCTAGTAATCATGCGGCCCTTATTTTACTGATCCTGAAAGAACGAAAGTTGACTACTTCAGGGTTTTAGGTACTTAAAAAGGCGGAAGTAAGTATTTTGTACGGTCTGTTAAACATTCTGTCAGTTCACCGTTTTAAATAAACTTGTAATGGTTATTTTTCTCAGCTTGTTATAAGGCCTGAAACATTTATGTTGCGTGTAAGTCGATTATATCGAACCAGATATGCTAGAAGGCCAAGTAAACCTCAGCGGGTTTTGAACTCAGAACGTAAGGAGCCGGAAGACATGCTGCTACGTACGTTGCTGGATTCACTAACGATTTTGCCAGCTCACTACGGTGTGTGTGTGTGTGTGTGTGTTGTGTGTGTGTGTGTGTGTGTCTGTGTAGGGTATAAGGATTACATATAGTCCAGTGTTCTATTGGTACTTATTTTATCGAACCCGAAAGGATGAAATACAAAGACGACCTCGGCTGAATTTGAAAATTACAAAAATCAAAAAAAAAAAAAAGACGAAGACCTGCAAAAAAATCACTCTAAATATTTTGTATAAGGGGCTTAAGATACCGCTAACCTCCGGGCTTACAGAAACTTCTAGTAACAAGAAAAATAACACCAAACAACGACGACAATTACAACAAATGCAATAATTGCCGGAGTATTGTATAGTAGTAGTAGTAGTAGTAGTAGTAGTAGTAGTAGTAGTAGTATAGTAGTAGCAGCAGCAACAGTAGCAGCAGCAGTAGTAGAAGTAGTAGTAGTAACAGCATCAGCAGCAGCAGCAGTAGTAGTAGTAGTAGTAGTAGTAGTAGTAGTAGTAGCAGCAGCAGCAGTAGTAGTAATAGTAGTAGAAGTAGTAGTAGTAGTAGTAGTAGCACCAGCAGTAGTAGCAGTATTAGCAGTATTATTATTATTATTATTAGTAGTAGTAGTAGTGTGCGTGTGTGATACGTATGCATTTATCTCCCGTGGTAGCAAAATGAGTTTAGTATAAATCTGACCTGTGTGGTTATCTCGCTTAGTGTCTTGCAATAAATGAGAAGCTCTTCCTTTATGAAAAATTGCTTTTATTTGAGGTGTCGTTGAGGCATTCATCATGGTGAATGCCTTCACTCACCGTTGAAGGCATTGCCGTAAAATAGACTCGAACACTAAACGAAACTTTGGAGGTGTATATATATTCGAGCTATGATGTAGTTTCTTCAATCATCTAAATTAATCCAATTTTATTCTCGGTTCGACGTTGTCTGAATATGCGTGTTGCATATTCGTTATACCAGAAGATATATACACGCACGGGCGGGATATTACTCATTCCTCCCTCTATCACTCCCACTCTCGCACAAACACACATACATCCGAGCATACGGTCACGTCTGTGTGTGTGATCGTTTGTAAATACAATCAGGCGTATATAGTGGCAGATAAATAAAGATAACTTAGATGAGAGAAGATTAACAGTAGTAGAGAGAGAGAGAGAGCGGTAGATGGCGGGCGGTGATTATTAATACTGTAAGACAATCAGTTGAAATAAGTGAAAGACAAAGCTCCATATTGTATTGATTAACTACTCTTGAAATATATATATTGCGTTGAAAGTTAGTGAAAGGCTTGCTAGATAAGGAGATATTTTAACTTAAATTATGTATCTCGGTCGTTAAGCAGAGAACCTCGTCCATAAACTTATCCGAAGTATATTTATCATGTTAACATGAAATTCCCCAAGGTCAGCGTTGAAATATATCGCTAATATTAACGAATGACTTATTCCCTGCAGGTTTTCATCCTTTTACGCCTGATATTTCCTTCATTATGAGAATTTCAGATTACTAATAGGGTTATTTTATTTCATTTTTTTATTATTTTTATTTTGCTGTATACTGTGTATTAAATTCATAACGGATACTCAGTAGGACAAAAATTGTTCAATTACTGCATTAAACAAAAACAAATGATGCTGCCCAATGTCACGAAGAGTATCTATGGCCAAACTGCATGTATTTCAAATACTATACTTAAAGAAGAAACGAAGCATACACGTAAGCACGTGTGTGTGCGTATGTATGTATGTATGTATGTATGTTATGTATGTATGTGTGTATGTATGTATGTATGTATGTATGTATGTATGTATAATCTATCTAACTAATATTTTTGATATTACATTCTGCATCAAACGATAAATATTTTAAATTCAAATTTTCACATGGACATAGAGATACACAGTGACTAAACAGGCTTTGCTATCACATATTACATTAAAGATATCAATGCCTGTCTGTCTATCTATCTATCTATCTATCTATCTATCTATCTATCTATCTATCTATCTATCTATCTATCTATCTATCTATTTATTTATCTATATATCTATCTATCTATTTATCTATCTACCTATCTTTCTGACTTTCTCTCTCTCTCTCTCTCTCTCTCTATCTATCTATTTTTCATTCTTTCTTTCTATCTATCTGTGTATTGGTCTGCCTTTCTTTCTTTCTTTCTATCTATCTATCTATCTATCTATCTATCTATCTATCTATCTATCTATCTATCTATCCATCTATCTATCTATCTATCTATCTATCTATCTATCTATCTATCTATCTATCTATTTACCTATCAATCCATCATCCATCTATCTGTCCATCCATCCACGCTAAATATCATATTTCGAGCTTCTAAGCATCCTGCAGCTTCTCGTCTGTAATAGCCGCTGTTTTTTTTTCTTGGACAAGGCCAACAATTATCAGCGGACGACAGTAGTCGATGTTATCGGTGCCTAACTCTTGCGTGGGTCTCAATTCTATTGACCTCAGATGGATTGATTGTAAAGCTTACGTCGCGGGATTCGAAGTCGGAGCGTAAAGATTCCCAGTCATTGGGACACAGTAGAAATATATATTTTGTATATATCAACATCACAATCAAGGAACGGCCATAATAGGCCATTCACCCACTAGAAATAACAGCCAAAGCTTCAACCGCAAAATAACATTAATTCCGCAAACCAGGAGAAAATTAAAAAAACGTTTACCCTGTAATTTCTTATACGATACACCGTTTCATCTACTGTTTAATGGTAAACTAACCTGATTAAATTAAATCAAGCCAATCTTCCATAGGCCCTTAGATTCGTCAGTAAGAAATAGCCAGATCGGAACAGATATTTTCACGAGGCACTTCTGTCCCTGCCTCGGTAATAAACAGTAAACCATTAAACAGTAGATGAAACGGTGCATCGTATAAGAAATTACAGGGTAAACGTTTTTTTTAATTTTCTCCTGGTTTGCGGAATTAATGTTATTTTGCGGTTGAAGCTTTGTCTGTTATTTCTAGTGGGTGAATGACCTATTATGGCCGTTCCTTGATTGTGATGTTGAACTTATAAATGGTCTATGACTATTTAATTTTTTCCCACTAGGCCGCTGGTGACAAAAAAATTCTACAAAATTTTTTTGCCACCCGATATTGATTGATTAATTATGAATTTTCTGGTTGATTCCGTAATGGAATCGGCGGCTTATATTTATTTGCTGCCGATAAATTTGGCGCGAGTGCGATGATTTGAAAATTTTAGGTCAGATATTGCCGAGGCAGGGACAGAAGTGCCTCGTGAAAATATCTGTTCCGATCTGGCTATTTCTTACTGACGAATCTAAGGGCCTATGGAAGATTGGCTTGATTTAATTTAATCAGGTTAGTTTACCATTAAACAGTAGATGAAACGGTGCATCGTATAAGAAATTACAGGGTAAACGTTTTTTTAAATTTTCTCCTGGTTTGCGGAATTAATGTTATTTTGCGGTTGAAGCTTTGTCTGTTATTTCTAGTGGGTGAATGGCCTATTATGGCCGTTCCTTGATTGTGATGTTGAACTTATAAATGGTCTATGACTATTTAATTTTTTCCCACTAGGCCGCTGGTGACAAAAAAATTCTACAAAATTTTTTTGGCACCCTATATTGATTGATTAATTATGAATTTTCTGGTTGATTCCGTAATGGAATCGGCGGCTTATATTTATTTGCTGCCGATAAATTTGGCGCGAGTGCGATGATTTGAAAATTTTAGGTCAGATATTGCCGAGGCAGGGACAGAAGTGCCTCGTGAAAATATCTGTTCCGATCTGGCTATTTCTTACTGACGAATCTAAGGGCCTATGGAAGATTGGCTTCATTTAATTTAATCAGGTTAGTTTACCATTAAACAGTAGATGAAACGGTGCATCGTATAAGAAATTACAGGGTAAACGTTTTTTTAAATTTTCTCCTGGTTTGCGGAATTAATGTTATTTTGCGGTTGAAGCTTTGGCTGTTATTTCTAGTGGGTGAATGGCCTATTATGGCCGTTCCTTGATTGTGATGTTGAACTTATAAATGGTCTATGACTATTTAATTTTTTCCCACTAGGCCGCTGGTGACAAAAAAATTCTACAAAATTTTTTTGCCACCCTATATTGATTGATTAATTATTTTGTATATATATAAACTAATTCAGTAGATGCTTACAAGAAGAGAAAAGAGATAATAGAATAGAAAAATGGATCAAAATTTAATATATGTTCTTACTGATTTTTACTCTTTTGAGAGAGAGAGAGAGAGAGATAAAGAGAGAGAGAGAGAGAAAGAGCGGGAGAGAAAGAGAGAGAGAAGGAGAGAAAGAGAGAGAGAGAGAGAGAGAGAGAGAGAGAGAGAGAGAACGGGGTAATATGTCAATCATGTATATCTTCTTAAGCAAATTCCAGCTGAATTGCTGTGGACAAGTAGCGGACATGTTCAACTTCAGACTTCCCAAAGATAACTTCCTTGGTAAACCAAAAATGAGATACAAAGTCATACTCAAGACAACCATGATCATGTGTATCTTGGGGTGTTTATTTGTGATGATCCTATTCGAGATCGCTCACTGTAACGCAGTGCTATCTGTTCTGACCTTGAGCACTCAGAATCAGATATGAACAAAGAAGCAAGTGAGTGGATGACAGCACGGTAGGCTTACGCTGCTAATCCGTGTGTGCCGTTGTAACTGCTGATTTCCTTACACAATTATCCTAATAAGTCGACTCAGGGTCTATAAAGAGTCAAGCTGCTACTCAGGTCCTGTTCAGAGAATTGAAGCACGAACCTAATAAACGATTCTGGCTGAACGGGTTGTCAAGATCAACAAAAGTTCAAAATATGTTGCAGGCATAGCACACCAAGCAAAGTGATTAACGGTATTTCGTCCGCCTTTACAATATGACTTCAAATTCCACCGGTGTGGTCAATGTAATCAACTAACCCGATCCCTCGAGAATACTGGCCCTGTATCGGAATTTGAAAAGAATATAAGGAAGTGGAGATGGATTTAATAGTAGAAGCAAGGTATGGAAACTAGTTTATCTCAATTACAGTTTCTACCAGTCTTCGTTGATAAAATAAATATATGCACTGTTGCAGTCTTTACAGCATTTAACAGGTGTATTTTACCATTGAACAGTGGCCGTTAGAGGTGTTTAAAGGTTTTACAACACATCATGAGAAGAATAGACAAATTTACTTTGTTTCAAAGATTCTTCGCATTTGTCATCCCGAATAGAGGAATAGGCAAATATATTCATCATTACTGCGCTTACAGTATTTAAACTGTGCATTTTGCTGTGGTTTAAATTCTCTTGGAAGTGCTTAACAGTTTTTTTAAGGTAGTTAATGTATCGGCTGCGCTTTACAGCTTTTGTTGTATAAACTTGTTAAAATTTCAACTGTTGATCTGTAATGTCGAATTCAATTCTGGATTTTGTATTTTAAGTGCTACGGGAATACAAATGCAGACTGAAGTGCTTCAAAGATTTTCTTGGTGACGAAAGAGTATAAGTCTTTTCACGTTCATTTAGCTAGAAGAATATAGAAATTCACAGAAAATAGAAGATTTTGAATATGTAAGGTGATAATTTTAGCTCGATATCCTGAGGTGTGTAAGAATTTTTGTATTGAAAGAAAGTGATTTAGTTTGTGTGTTCCTGTTGTCAGAAAGAAAATATACTCTCAGAAAATTATAGATCTTGAAGGTTTGAAGATTATTATTAAAAGACAATTTCTGTTGGCCTCTCTGAAACTGCGAAGAATACATCTAGTTACTCTAGGTGAACTCCCAACCATTAGTGCATCAGACAAAGTGTTTAATGTCATTTTTAGGCTCCTTTTGTTGCGAGTCCAGTTGCCACGAGTTCGACTTTATCTTTCATTCTTTCGGGTCCAATGAAATAAAAAGTACAGAAATTCTACGATTGATATAAACGACTTAATCTCTGATATCAACATTTCTGGCCTTGTACTAAATTAGAAAGAAATATTTTTGTCTTCTTTGACTATGTTGATGCTTCTAGTGTTGTCTTTGTTGTAATGATTATTTATTTTGTTTTTATGTTGTTATCATTGAGAAATGATTAGTTTATTCTCAAACGCAAGTACTGCTATAAGTGCAATCAGAGAAGAGTTAAGACTGTTGCGTACAGACAAAAAGAAATGACCGCAGGAAGTTTTAACTGCAGACTATTAAGATGAAAATTATATAAAGACACGTACTTAATGAGTTTGTTTTATTTTTTAATTTAGCAGAATTCATGAGTTTATGAGTTCGTATGCCTTAGGGGAGATAAGAAATATGTCATTATGATATTGACCCTTCATCTACGAGAATAAATATTATTGCTAATGTTTGAAAAGTTCTTTTACTTCCTCGGTACGAATACATCTGTTTGCTCCACTACCTGCACACGACTATATATCTGAGATTTCGAATTTCAACGTATAATTTTTGTCAATCCCGACTTCCATAATTCTCCTTCAATCTTAAAAGATACGTTTTGAATGTTTTATATATGTTTTATACCAACAATAGATTTATCGAATACAAAGTGCAAAATATGATAAGTGATAAAAGGTAGGTATGTATTTATGTATTAATGTGTTTACGTCTCTTTTTATCTCAGTATCTCTCTCACCGGCTGCCTATGTTTCTATGTACCTATATTTCTATTAGCAATTTATTCTGAAAAACATCATAAGTGTTCCATTTCTTGATTTTGAGCAATAAAGTAGACGACGTAAGTGCTAAATTACCAAAAAAAAAAAGAAGAAAAAAATACTGTATCTGATAAATAATAATATTATAGTGTGTACGTGTCTAGGTACCCAACTACCGAAATATCTACGTATGTATATTTCTATGTCTATTTTATGATGCGGAAAAAAAATAACTGTTTCTTTTCTCCATTTTGTGAATTGCAAAGACAAAAATAAGTGCTAAAATTATGAAGAAAGAATTCTATTATCTGATGAATAATAGTATTATACTCTATACCTATGTATGTTGCTTGTAATATATCTATGTATCTAAATTTCCTTGGCTATTGTATCATACTAAATGAAGAAACAGATAAGAGTTTCGTTTGTTTATCTTGTACATTAAAGAAGTCAAAGGCAGTACAAACGTATTGCGAATCACGTGTAAACAATTCTGTTTATAAATTTAGTTTAAAACTGAAGCAAAAGCCAACATCGGAATCTCTTACTAAGAAAATCAATTAGATATTCAAAGATATGTGGTTTCATTACGTATTGCGTGACCTCTAATTAAAGACAGGTGACTGCTCTTTGTGTACGTGTGTATGTGCGACTTTCTATTGGTATTGGTTTCTCAATATCTGTATATATGTAAGGCGGCGAGCTGGCAGAAACGTTAGCACGCCGGACGAAATGCGTAGCCGGATTTCGTCTGCCGTTACGTTCTGAGTTCAAATTCCACCGAGGTCGACTTTGCCTTTCATCCTTTCGGGGTTGATTAAATAAGTTCCAGTTACGCACTGGGGTCGATATAATCGACTTAATGCGTTTGTCCGTCCTTGTTTGTCTTCTCTGTGTTTAGCCCCTTGTGGGTAGTAAAGAAATGGGTCTTTCGCCTGCCGCTACGTTCTGAGTTCAAATTCCGCCGACGTCGACTTTGCCTTTCTTCCTTTCGGGGTCGATAAGTTAAGTACCAGGTGCGCACTGGGGTCGATCTAATTCCCCCAAATTTTGTGACTTGTGCCTAGAGTAGTAAAGAGTATATATATATATGTGCGTAGGGAATGGAGCGTGGGGCAATAATTTTGTGTTCCCGTTAATATACGTTTACGTGTTTAGATATTAGGAATATATTTGAAATAAATTATATTGAATAACATCACTTTTAATGTCGGAAATCGAACACTTTTATACAAAAAGTTATTGAAATACAATTAATATGTATAAGAAATTAATAAATGGATTCTGATTCCATAAGGATATTTATATTATTAATATCAAGTAGCAATTTTAATGACGTATTCAGCGTAGGAACACTAGTCGCCATCCCACCTTGCAAGGTCTTCGAAAATGATGCGAAAAATGCGAAATCATTTAAGATTCTTCTGTTTAACGAGTTTATATATCCCAAAGGGAAAACTACTACGAGAAGGGAACTCACCTTCTTATGAAAGATCATAAATAGCATATTCTAGGTTAAAACCTGCAAAATTTGCAATCGAATCTACAGTGCGATTGGATGAAAGGCAAGATGGGTATACCTTGGATATTATCATACATATATGCATCCATCCATCCGTATCTATCTATCTATCTATCTATCTATCTATCTATCTATCTATCTATCTATATCTATCTATCTATCTATCTATCTATCTATCTATCAATCTATCAATCTATCTATCTATCTATCTATCTATCTATCCATCTATCTATCTATATATATATATATATATATATATATATATATATATCTATATAAATATATATATATATATATAGGGAGAGAGATAGATAGAAATATAGATAGATAGATATGTATGTATTGATATTTATACACACACACAAGTCAAACACTTGTCTATTGAATGCTGTTCAGGTTTCAAAGGATAATGGAAGCTATAAAATGTGGCTTTTGATAAACTCACCAACATATTACAATGTTGTTAATGAATATATTCCGCGCTTAAAACTGACCTTGAAAATGTAGTTTATTTCAATTATCTGCGACAGTTTGGATTTTAGATACTCAACCAGCAAGGACCTTATGCAAGTCCCCAACCCATTTGCTACAAATGATGAGAAAATCCTATAAAAATTGCACACGTCTATCAAACAAAGGAAGCCTTTTATAAATAATGCTTTTGGCTTTCGTATATTCTTTCTGCGAAAGAAACATGATGGTCACGGATCGATTTTCCTTTCTTTTGGATTTGCCTGATTTTCACAGACTCGAACAAAAATAACCAACAACATATGAAACGATTATAATGGGAATATAACACGCTGTTATTTGAACTCACGAAATACTCTAAAATAAATAGACCAACATTATACTTTCTATATGTCTACAAAGATACGTTCACTGTTATGATTCAATGACATGAGACTAAACCTCATGAGAAATAATACTCTGCCATTATAGGGTGACGGTCAATTACAGAGCATATTTTCATCAGATGCCACTTCTATTTAATAGCTACGGGGTAATGAAGCAAAAGAAATGGTAAGCATTACCTAGAAACACAATAAATCACTTGCAGTGGGTAATAGTTATGAATGAAACTATCACCATTCCCAAAATCTATTTATCTATCACTCATCTATTTCTCTCTCTCTCTCTCTCTCTCTCTCTCTCTCTCTCTCTCTCATTCTCTTCCCCACGTATTCACACATATATGTATATATGTTACTTTAATATAATTATCAAAGAGAATATGAGAATAGATACAGAATATTTACTGACAGAGAAAGCTACACAATAATAAAACTAGAGTCATTATTCTAAAATTCGCTTTGACTGTTGCTCTAAATTTCGACAGACGCTAATTTTGCAATAGCTGTCTATATGCATGTGAGTGAGTGTATATACATATATTTAATTATATATGCCTGTATATATATATATACATATAAACAAAGAGAGAGAGAGGGGAGGGAGAGGTAGAGAGAGAGAAACAGATAGATAGATAGATATAGATAGATAGAGAGAGAGAGAGAGAGAGAGAGAGAGAGAGAGAGAGAGAGAGAGAGAGGGTGAGAGATAACTACATACATAGATCGAGCGATGGCCAGTGTGAGTTTAGAAGTCATATTTTGAATGATGACTAAATTCCTGTGGTTGAGGGAGAAGATATGTTCCGTTGAATGGGTCCAAAGATACCCGTCATAATTACTGAATCCGTGAACCATAGGAGTTAACCAAAAGTTTTGCCATTTCTAAGATCTATATCTATATCTATATAAATATCTGACTACATATCTATTTCTGTCCAACTAAATATTTCATGCATGTATGTATGTATGTATGTATGTATGTATGTATGTATGTATGTATGTATGTATGTATGTATGTATGTATGTATGTATGTATGTATGCATGTATGTATGCTTGTAGGTATGTATGTTTCTGCCTGAGAGTGTTTACGTGTTTGTAAGTGTGTGCTTTCCTATGGAAAACGATGAGTGAATACTAAATTTTATACTGGAATCCTTCTAAGAAGCTGATACATTAGTGTCTATATTAATCGTGAACTGAATTATGTATAAATAAATAGTCTGTGTATAATTCGGTACAGGACATTTCAGTGGAGATCATTACATGCATGAAAATTGTTATATTAAAAATCTATAACTTGACTTATCTGAGGATTCTTTTGCTATCATTTCTTTTAGAGCATAACGGCAGATATCTGTCTGAATTATCTTTCGTATCTATTAGAGTCATAATTTATATAGGTTTGTCTAACTCGATTTTAGAAGGACATGTAGAAACTACAAAATAATGAACAACATATACTATGTAAATTAAATTTTTTTAACATGCGAGATGGCAGAATTGTAAGTATGCCGGGCGAAATGCTTCGCAGCATTTCGTCCTCCTTCACCATCTGGCTTCAAGTTCCACTAAGGTCGATTTTGCCTTTCATCCTTCTGGGTCGATAAGATAAGGACCAGTTGAAAAATGGGGTCCATGTAATCGAATCATCCACTTCCCTTGAAACTACTGACCTTATTTCAAAATTTGAAACCAATAGTTCTGTACATGTGTTAGAAGGCTAACACAATTCTAAACTTCGACTTTAGCATATAACGTTCCGATTTTCTGTACTTTTCCTTAAAGCAATGTTTCTTCTTACTTTGCCTCTTGTTTATAATCCTTCACTTAATCCTTGTCATATTCCTCTAATACCTTTCATTTAATTCCGCTTTTCCCTCTGTTTTCTGCAACAATTTCTATTTGCGTATAAATACAAAAACAAACCACTAGTTTATTGCTTAAATATACCTGACATGCCATGAAAACAGCGAAGTATGTCTGCAATATGTGAGATACCGTTCGTTTTAAAACAAATATAGCATACACTTCAAATATATGAAGGTCTTTCATGATTTGATGTTAGCTGTATCTGTATATATACGTTTCATATATATAAATGCATAGACCATAATAGAGGAAATTTATATAAAAAACACACAAATATATGAATCAATTTATAAAATAGAAAGTAGAATTTTGGTAAACGTATAGCACTCTCTAGCCTCGTATTGTTTCATTGTTTTATGATGTGCCACCATTTATTTAAAACAGTTCACTTAGCCATAATGATTGCTTTGTTTGTGTTAGCGATTGTACCATGTCAGTTTTAATGATGTTTTAAAGCTATCTCTGCATCATCAATAATGCTAGCTGGTATATTTGTATGCTGTTTGTTCACTTTTATATTAAGATTTTATAGTTTTCACACACATACACACACAAGCACACGCCACACACACATACGGACACACAAGTACAGACGTACATAAATATGCGCAGATATAGAGGTATATGCATGTCGATATAACCATGTATATAATCATATATGTATGCAAATATATCTTAATACGTGTATATATACACGTGTATATATATATATATATATAATATATATATATATATTATATATATATATATATATATATATATTTATATATACACGCGTACATACATAAATAGATACATACAAAATATATATGTGCATATACTCAAATGCACATACACGCATCTATGCAATCATATGCGTATATACATGCATACGTACATGCATACATACATATATACATACATATATACATAATGCATACATATATCTATATACATGCACACATATACATATACACATATATATGTACACACGCACACCAACAGTACGTACATTGATATATGTATGTGTTCATGTATGTGCATGTGTGTGCATCTGTGTGTGTATCTGTTTGTGTGTGTACACACATGAACAATGCGTTGCGATACGATGCAGACTTTTCTGTCTAGTGCCCTCCACTGAAGTAATTTTTTTTATCTTCTATTTAATATGCTACAATTTATTTAAGACCGCTTGCATATTCAAGTTGATTATTTATGTTTACGATATTGCCATGTCATTTTTAATGAGATTTGAAACGTACATGACTGTATTAGGCAACCTAAATCTCATATATATTTTCTGTTCTGAATTATATTTATAATGGGTTTTATATGTTCTTACCTATAACGACAGAAAAATATATACAGCGTGATCTTCAGGTTCTGCTATTATCTTTTGAGAAATGGGTGTAAGGATGAGGTCAGCATCTCATTTTTTTTTGTTTTTTGGTATTTTTACCACGCATTAAAAGAGTTCCACTATTACATCAAGAGTTTCATTATTGATGTAATATTCAATGTAAGATAAAGCATTTTCTGATGTTTTTTTTTATTGTAGATGCACATTGCAAGTATCAGAAAGTGTACTCGTAGTTTGACCTGAAAATCATCAATCATATTCTCATTGTTTACCTCTACAATTTTTATCCTTCCATTATTGGTTACAAGTAATCAGCGTTTGGATGATTTGTTTTCAAAATGTTATAAGAAAGACATTATGGAGCATCTACCTGAGGTTTGATATTTATGATTTTGTAGATTATGCTATAGCTATTTCTTATTCAAATGGTGACAACATTAACATCTAGTAAATGTCTCCTGACTTAGCATGCTTTTCTCTATTGGAAATTTAAGCATCTCTGTAGCAACAAATTTATTACTTTTAGTTTAAGGCAAATAAAGATTTATGGCTTCGTTTATTAAAAATATTATTATTCTAATATAATCTGACGATTAGACTGGGTATTGCAGTCGCCTTGGACACACACAGACACAGACACAGACACACACACACACACCACACACACACACACACACACACACACACACATATATATATATATATATATATATATATATATATGTCCATACACAGATATGAAATATATTTATATATGCTCTTGCTCTGTCTCTGCATATATATCTTAAGAAACGTGGCAATTGAAAATTCTGGAAATATTATTGTAAGCTTTCTCACTGTGGAAAATTGTCGGATATCAGGTCGTATAACCCTCTCACACCCAGCTCACACTGCCGAAGAAAAACAAATTGAAATTAGTACGTGTGCGACTGGAACACACACCAGTTATTTTCACGATGAGGGTGCTGAACGATTACATCAAAATACCCGCCTTTTTATTCTGTAAAATTTAGTAACTATTACCTCATAGCTGTAAGTGAGTAAACATATGCGTATTCTGCGTAAGTTAGTAAATGGAGATGAGTGAAGAATTGAAAAATGTAATTATAACCCTTCACTGTGTATCGACGATAGAAAATAGGTGAATAAGTTGTAATCGGTCGACACACTTAACGCGAATATAAGAGGCGTGGATTCGATCCCGACACAAACAAATGGCCATCATTTCCGTCGAAGGTGTATATGTCCTAATATTAAACAGTAAGGTAAGAAATCAGTTGGTAAATCACTCCACTGATACATGAAGATTATCTTCTGTAAATTCTATGCATGATCAAAGAAACCATAATGAAAGAAGCTGTCACTGTTTGATCGATTCATATTGATCAAAGCCTGCAAAGTATATATCAGTTTGAACTGTATCATACAGCGTATGTGGTAAAATGTGTATTATATACAAGCTTATGTGCATTACATACAAGCATGTAGGTATGCATGTTTATATGCATATATATATACATATACATAGAGAGATAGATAGATAGATAGATAGATAGATAGATAGATAGATAGATAGATAGATAGATAGATAGATAGATATGTAGATATAGATATATGTATGTATGTATATACATGTGTGTGTGAGTGAGTACCTGTGCTTGCATGTTTCTGTGTGTCTGTACAATAGCTAATAAGCCAAAAGTTTGTAGGTACTCCATAACTTCTTGATCTGCATGCTATCTTCGGATAAATTTTATATTCAATCATTTAAAATATTTTCATTAACACGGACTACTTTAAGAGAATATTGCATATGACTTTCTGTATCTACATATTCCATTTTATGTTGCACAATACGTCAAAGATTCAAATTTTCATTTAGTACTCCTGTAGCCATGATGGCGATTTTAGACATGATATTTTTAATATTATATTCATTGACTATTTTCCTTTCATTTCAATACTTTTTAAATGAATTTGTTTCTTTTACTTCATTCTGTCATTTATTCTAGTATTTCGTAATTCGTTTCACACTAGAAATCTTTTCACGCGCTGTTTCAAAAGGCCGTTGACCATTTTCATCCAATGGGAATCTAAATGTTTTTTAAGCTTTTGAAATGATTTCAGTTGGTCTTCATCAAAGAGGGGCATAGAGGTTCATTTACAGAGACATAATTTTTAACATTTCCTCTTTAAAACATACAAGTAACACCAACTTTTCATCTTATATTTAGTATAATTTCCTAGAATTTATAAACCCATACGTTTATCTGAACCCAAGGGCTAACTAAATACTTAGAGTCTTTGATTAATTACGAAGGGGTCACAAAATTATCACTTGGCACTTAGAAAGTAAGTCATTACATCTGGCTCAAGCACGAGTGGGGCGGCAAGAATGGGCACTGAGGTCGATACAAACATCTGACCCAAAATTGCAGCATTTGACTCAACAAATCTGGTGTTTTATGAGTGCTTTGTCGTTTATAGCGGTGGGGGATCGAAGGTAGCTGTGAATTGACGGCAGAAGCGATCGAAACACTTAAAAGTCAGTTTCACCACCTGGTGAGATATCAACTCCCGTATTAAGACACAACGTACAGCAGCAACCGCAGCACCATATTCTTTGGAAGAAAGCAAGCGAATGTATACGAAAACAAGGACGAAAAGAAGAAAACGGCGAAATGGTACGCAATTATAAATAATATATATATAAATATATATAAATAAATATTTATACACACATATATATATATATATACATACATACCTATACACATATATATAAATATATAGACACACACACACACACACATATATATATATATATATACATACATATATACATTAATACACACACACACACACATATATATATATATATATATGTATATGTGTGTGTGTGTGTCTTTTGTGTGTGTATTTGCCTGTGTTGTTCCCCTCTTCACCGCTCGGCAACCGGTGTTGATTTGTTTACGTCTCCGTCAACAATCTTTTGTGCAAAAGAGACTGACAGATTAAGCACCAGGCTTTAAGAAGTGCTGGGCTCGATTCTTTCGACTAAAAGTTTTTCAAAACTTTGTTCCAGTATGGCCGCACTGAAATGACTACAGCAATTAAAATCAAATGATAAAAGCCTAATCCGCCAGCGTACCGTTTTCTTTCTTTAATAGTATTTGGATATGTGTGTATTATACGGCTACCATCTCTAACACCTCGTCTAACCTTTTATAATATAATTTATTGATTTGGTTCAGTACAACTGACTAATTGTATATTATTTTATCAAAACACTTGTATATATCTCCAACACACTATATTTCCCAGCAAAGTATAAAGATCACATATTGAGTTGTACAAAGGAGAAATTCGTAGCGATTATGGCAGCCAATTATTTTGGACAATTCAAAGATTTTTTTTTTAAAATTATGAACTAGAAAAATTTATGAATTTTAATGAATCGTTGTTATCAAAAGAAGACGCCTGTTGTTTACTATGTGTTTCTTTTGTTTCTTGATGTTTGAGAATTTACTTCTGTTGAATTCGTGTCTGGTATATGTGGATATTTCCTAATAATACTAACATATTCACAAAAGATTTATCAATGCTATTTGCGACGATAATCAGGAACACCCTATAGGGCCTGTGTATGATTAGACAAACACTATAATAAATTACAACGTAACATTGCTTGAGAAAAAAAAATCTGCGTAACAGAGAGGTAAACTTCTCAGCATTTGACCACTAAACCCGTGTGACAAGAAAAAAAAAACTGACTTAAATATTTATTACTTTACATCTGAAGATTGTTTGTCTAAAGTCATCGAATAATTTCGTGTTGATACTAATCTGTGTATTTTGTGTTAACGGAACAGTAGTTTATGGCACGAAAGTTACAACTTTATAGAGATTATTTAGTGCTAGAGAGATGTGGTCTGGCAACAACGAAAAACAATATCAAAGAAATGTGAACTCCCGAGGATACAACTAGTGTCTATTTGGAAAACAAGATCTGGTTGCATTTAAATCTTCAGAATTCTTGTCTAAACTTTTGAAAAATTTCTCTTAATTTTGTTTATTAATTTATTTGCTTCTGTACCTATGATATAACTTCAAATAAGATTTGTGGCTGTAGAGATACTTTAGAGTATGTGCATGCTTTCTATACGACAAAAAGTCGAAGTGTCTTGTAAAGTGACGCAAATTTATGATCGACGTGACTAACTACATAAGATGAAAATCTACTAGCAGGATGTAGCCTGTCCTAATATCAAATTACCACTTTTAATTTACTTTCAATATATCACCACGGAAGACGTGCTTTCAATCTTCTATTGATGTCAGTTAATTATCTCATTGCTGTAAGCAACCTGCTGAGAAAACTGCTTAAATAGGCGAGGTTTCTTCAGTTACTACTTGACAACACTGGATGCTCGTCAAGAAAACAATCAGTTTCTCGAATGTGTTTGTAGGAGTGTAGATAACGTTCTTAAATATTTGTTACATTTTCACGATCATATCTTCTGAGATCTTATTAGTGATTATTTCTTTTAGTTCTTCTCATCCTCCAACTACGTTGGTCACTTACATCCATAATTAAATCAGCTTTCGTTGCCAAACAGAAAAAGAGAGGTGTTTGTATATACGCAGGAAAGCGCAAATAATCGGACAATCCTTGCACATGTACGCACAAACCTGTAAGTACGTATGTATGTATGTATGTATGTATGTATGTATGTATGTATGTATGTATGTATGTATGTAAAAACACACATACATACACACAAACATATATATAAGCGTGGACAGGCAGACGCACACAGACACATATATAATATATGCGTTTGTGTGTGAGTTAGAATGTGTGTAGGATGTCGTATGTGAACTATTGTAAATGAGATTTTATAAAACTTGAACGATATCGTTATACATAAAGACATGCACAAAATCTCTCACATCACTCCCTCCTCTCTCTCTCTCTCTCTCTCTCTCTCTCTCTGATAGATGCATACATGCATACACAAATGCACATGCATTCACAAACGCATACACACTTACACACATAGACACACACATATACAAACTCACTCTCACACACACACACACGTATATATTCATACATACACAAACCTACGTATGAGTGTACGTGTGGCCGTGTATATATGCGTGAATAGAAATCTGTTTACGTCTAAATATCTGCATTGCACCGGAATTTCGCATGCGAGTTTCGGAAATTGTTTGAATATGTATTTCGTATTTATTTCGCTATTTAAATGTAAATGCCATGTTTATCTTAACCATCCTTCCCTATTATATCCTCTCTTCCTTCCCCGAATGTATCTCTTGTCCAAATCCTGTTATGTTTTTCCTCTTTTTTTGTTCCCTTTTCTTTACAGATATTTACTTGCACTTCAGTACACAATTAATAAAGGACAACATAATAAATGTTCAAAGGCAACAGACCAATATACATTTCGGAGCCTTGTGATGTTCTAATTTTTTCTTTTCATTTTTTTTTTTACTCATGTTATCATTAGAAAATCTAATTCAGTCTCAGAAAAAGCTATTTGAACATAGATTAGTCGAACATTATGATTTCATACGCCTCCGAAACGTATCCTCATCTTTTTTTTTAAAAATAGAAAGTACATTGGACCTTGATTGAACAATGTAACACCGAAAATCAATTGTTTAGAACGTAATTAATCAGGAATGTGGCATTCAGTTACAGTAAATACATGTTGTGTATATATATATATGTGTGTGCGTATATGTGTGTGTGTGTTTCTGTGTGCGTATATGTATATACATACATATATATATATATATATATAATATATATATATATATATATATATATATATATATATATATATATATATATGCGCATATGTATGTACATATATGCGTGTGTATGTAAGAGTGTGTGTGTGGCATATACAGGCATACAATATTTCTGATTAGGGCAATGTTTCGTTCGATAATTAATCATCCCTGAATAAAAGAAACATGAATTAATTTTGAGCGATTGTTCGTAACTAAAGGTTTGTTTGTATTAGTGAAAAGTGTTGCCGCAAGGCAATGTTATTAAAACCTGCTGTGAGCATTTCTATATTTCACTGTTTTTATTTAGTATATGGCTCAGTGGTTAGAGCGTCGAGCTTACGATCGTGAGGTTGTGAGCTCGAATCCCGGACCGGGCTGCGTGTTGTGTTCTTGAGCAAGGCACTTTATTTCACGTTGCTCCAGTTCACTCAACTGTAGAAATGAGTTGCGACGTCACAGGTGCCAAGCTGTATTGGCCTTTGTCTTTCCCTTGGATAACACTGGTGGCGTGGAGAGGGGAGGCCGGTATGCATGGGCGACTGCTGGTCTTCCATAAACAACCTTGCCCGGACTTGTGTCTAGGAGGGTAACTTTCTAGGTGCAATCCCATGGTCATTCATGACCGAAGGGGGTCTTTTACTGCGTCTTGCCAAATTTTGTGTACCTTAATTTCCTATGATTTTGACTGCTTATGATTCGCACGATACATATTTTAAAAAATACGAAACTATTATGTGAGTTAAAATTTTGGAAGGAATTCTTAAAAGTGGAGAATATGAAGGAGCAGTCTTATAAATCTCTTAAATCTTAAATCTTAAATCTTAAGTCTTAAATCTTTATATAGTGTAAGTTAAAAACGCCTTTATCGACATGAATCTGATACTTTATCAAACATTGCATTGGCGGAACAGTTTTTTGTGTCTTTTGAAAAATACACAACGAAATTTGGAGAATATTTCAAAACTACAGAAAATTGGAAAGTCCACATAAAAAAGAATATTTAAAGTTTCGCCATCAATGAGTTGCTGTGTTGTTGATACTCCGCAGTGATTAAAAGTAAGTATACGATTGGTAGGATTTGAGGTGACAGCGCAGAGATCGGCAACAGGTATGTGTGTGTGATGCACGAACATCATTATTTGTCTTTGTTTTTAATTTTTGCTTTAAAGAATATATATATACAGACAACGATAAATAGATGCATATATGTATGTATATATGTATGTATGTGCTTCTGTATGGTAAGCACGATTCTCAATCCTTACCTGAACGCTAAATAAATCCAATTTTATCTCGGTGATTCGTCTCAGCAGTAACCTTCAAACGGTATTTGTTGCTATAGCGAGCGGCGAGCTGGCAGAAACGTTAAAGACGCCGGGCGAAATGCTTAGCAGTATTTCGTCTGCCGCTACGTTCTGAGTTCAAATTCCACCGAGGTCGACTTTTCCTTTCATCCTTTCGGGGTCGATTAAATAAGTACCAGTTACGCAATGGGGTCGATCTAATCGACTTGATCCGTTTGTCTCTCCTTGTTTGTCCCCTCTGTGTTTAGCCCCTTGTGGGTAGTAAAAAAATAGGTATTTGTTGCTATGCATCGATGAGAAAAATATAATCTGAACTTACCAGGTTTTCAAATGTGGCTTTCGGTTAATCAAGAGAAAAGCATGCCAATGACCCTTTCCAGTGCTTCAGGGTCTGGAGGCGGGGATGGATGGCGATCAAATGTAAAGACGGTGTCTTCAACCTTAAGGTCTGGTCCGTAATCCTGAAATAAAATGAACTTAGATACATATAGCTAATATCACCGAGTTGAAATGCGCGACGGAGTGAGTCATTCACTCCTGCTGAATGAACTTTCGATAAAATATGTTGCAAAACTACTACAAGACATACCACCTAATACTCTGAAGATACCACCAATCCGATGCCCTCAGAAAAACGAAAAGCTAGGTCGTGCTCGGAATTTTAGAAGCTGAAAACTATAGTGGAATATGTTTCGTTTGGCGTGTTAACGAATCTGTTATTCCACGATATTCTACATTGCTGGGAACAAATTTGTCCTTCATACATATCTAATCAGTAAAACGAAAGGTAAGTGTTTTGATCGAATTTCTGTCCAACAGTTGTTGCAACAATCAAGCCTGCTACTTTTATGATACAAGCTCTATCCATACCAATTACAAAACTAGCAATGCTATACTCCTTTATTTCATTTTGTTTTAGTTTTCTTTTCCTTGTAGTTTTGAGATGTTACAATGCAGCCCATCTGGGTTAACGGACGTTGAAGTATACTTTATTGAAAAGTGAATACATTGAAGAAAATTCTTCTCATGCCTACTTAGACTGGGCACGATGACCGAAGAGCCACATATCCCAGTATTCAAGGCTGAATTGACACTTTGCTCCTTCTTTATGCGTTTCGAAGCTTACAATAAATGGAGTCAACATTCTACAAAGTAGTTGTGTGATCTTTGAGCTTTACAATATTATTCATCATGAAATTTTGAAAAGATTCTCTTCGAAAAAGCAATTGCCTCGTTGTTTGTAGAAGAACAAAAGCAACCGGTATCAATCGATGAAATAAACAGCATTAATTATTTGATTAAACCATGATTTTCTTTTTATTCTTATGCATATTAGGTATAAATAACTATATAAATATTCACATTTCAATCCTCCTGCTCATAACAACACCACACCCGCCCCACCTCCACCACCATCACTAATACCACCACCACCAACAACACCACCACCACCACCAACACCACCACAACTACCACTACTACTAGTATATGAGTACCCTTCCTATCGATAATTTTTAAAATACAGAAATCTTAAAGATTTAAAAAGCAAATAGCACACTGTCTCACACACACATATACACACATACACACACACATATAAAAAACAAACAGGAATGTTTTCTCAACATTTATTCAAAATGATTGAATTGCTAAGTGCAAGAATTTTGTAAAATTATATAATTTAATACAAATATATCTCCATTTTTAGAAATATAATATTTTTACTTGAATTATTTCTGTTCATGAATTGTAATGTATTCAGCAATGTTGAATAAAATCGTAGTAATGTTAGACTAAAAATATAGAAGTCTGTTCCTTACGAACTATACAAATATTTGTGAATATAGTTTCATTTTCACCTTTATAGGATATTCCCAGAAGAAAGCGAAATCAATTGAAAAATAGATTAACAGGAAATACATTTATATCTTTGTTTTCGTCTGAGATGTAGTTGGTTATACAATTACAATGAGACCACGCTGTCACGTGTGTTCACAAACACATTAGCTATCTTTTCTGTTTCGCCTCTCACTTCCAATCTGTTTCTCAAGCTATCACTCGCACGCACATAAGCGACCGGTTCATCACCACTATACGCTCAAATACACATAAGCTAAAGCACATTTAAACAGACAACGCACACATAAACATGCGTACACGTACCTCCATGTGATAATCACGCATACAGACAATAATGTTTGTCTGTGTGTACACACTACCAGCAATCATTGGCCGGATGTAACGTAAATACAGTCTTACGAATTTAATATATTTTGGACAAATAACCTAAAAACGGTACATAAGATATTTTGAGTTGGTCCTGTGATGCCGATTCAGTCATAACTGTTTCATCTCTGCAAATCTGAAGAAGGTTCAATTTAAGCTTCCTGAAGATGTACGAAATAAAAATAAGCGGCAGAAATGTTAGCACGCAGCACGAAATGCTTAGTGGTGTTTCGTCTGCCGCTACGTTCTGAGTTCAAATTCCGCCGGAGCTCGACTTTGCCTTTCATCCTTTCGGGGTCAATTAAATAAGTACCAGTTACGCACTGGGATCGATATAACCGACATAATCAGTCTGTCTGTCCTTGTTTGCCCTCTCTGTATTTAGCCCCTTGTGGGTAGTAAAGAAATATGCATTTCGTCTGTCTTTAAGTTCTGAGTTCAAATTCCGCCGACGTCGACTTTGCATTTCATCTTTTCGAGGTCAATTAAATAAGTACCAGTTACACAGTGGGGTCGATGTGATCGACTTTATCACTTTGTCTGTCCTTGTTTTTCCCCTCTATATTTAGCCCCTTGTGGGCAATAAAGAAATAAGAAATTGAAATAAAATCTTTACATTACATTTTCTTGTTTTCTCAAAATGTACAAGTTTGCCTCAGCAGTTTCTCCCTGATTCGTCCTGACAATCGGATGTTGGCATACACCGCTAATCTCAATGTACTTCTAATTATTTCTTGATGGCAACTTTCAATTCCATCTTGGGCTTTTAACCAATTCATTTAACTAAATCAGCTTCCCATCGTCGTGCAGGCTTTTCGAGTGGCCCGTTCTGATGTCTTGAATACCGCTCGGCAACGACAGGTATTCGCTTTCGACATGTCCGTCTCTGTGGAACTTGTGCTTCCGGTACTACGCTTTCACGCCGTTCAATCTGCTCCGTTCTTTCATTACCTCATCTAGGCAATTACTCTAAATGCAATTTTTTTGATTTTCTTTCTAGCAGCAAACCTCTTGAAATCTCTCAATAGACTCACTCGAAACAGCAACAACAACACCAACAGCCACCACCACGACAGTGAAAATAACAGTAATGGTTTCAAATTTTGGCACAAGGTCAGCGATTTCGAGGAAAGGAGTAAGTCGATTACATTCAGCCCAGCACACAACTGGTACTTATTTTATCCACCCCGAAAGGATAAAAGCAGAACTGACGGCAAAGCGGTGGAATTTGAACGCAGAGCATGAACAGGTGCTGGGCTAGCAAAATTGTTAGCACTCCAAGTAAAAGAGGCTGACTGCTACTCAGCTCATATACCAGGAAATCCAGAATTGGAATAAATTTTAAAAACAAATGACCATGGGGACTGTCCATATCCTACGTTCAAATACTGTCTATATAATCCCCCCAATATTTTAATCTGTAAATAGTGTGAAAATACTTTTAAATGTACATAACAGCAAATACCTTTTTTTGCTATCTTAACATCTGACAATCATCTTATAATCAAATTACTTTTAAAACAAACTTTTAATTTACTTATGTTCTGACAGACATTCTCTAGAGCAATACTCTGTGCAAAACCAAATATATAACACCAACTTGAACTTCTAAATTGTGGTCTCTTGGTGACTCTGGGTAAGACTTGGGGTCAAGTTCTACACATACAAGGCAAAAGCCAAACATATAATAATAATAATAATAATAATAATAATAATAATAATAATAATAATAATAATAATAATAACAACAACAACAACAACAATACTACTACTACTACTACTACTACTACTACTACTATACTACTACTACTACTACTACTACTACTAATAATAATAATAATAATCTGAATTGTTGGTGTTTTCATTTGGTCTACCATGAGATATATTTGTCCTAATTTGACTAATTTCAACGTCAGTTTACCCATTGCAGCCTATATGTGGGTGTGTGTTTGTGTGTGCTTGCGTGTATTTGTGTGTTTTTTGTGCGTATATGTGTTTGTGTGTGAGTATGTGTGCAGGGAGATTTATTTATTGATATACATGCATATATTTACCCATATAACTGTGATGAGGTATATAATAGTGTTATTGTGTATATGTGGATAGTTGATCAAACCGTTGATAAATAAATATATGCGACACTGATTGGCTGTATATCCTTAGCTCGTATGTATCTACATGCAGCGGAAATAGAAATTTTGTGAATAGTAGAACATCATAAAGCTGACCGTGACAATTAGAATATCCATCAGAGTTATGTAACGTGTAATTTGACTTGAAGAAATCAGCTTTCAATGACTCTATATTAACTGAAATGCGGATTACAAACTTACAAGAATATCGCCATCATTCCATAATATATAATGTCATGGAATTGTGTATGTTGTTTGGTGATATAGGTGAATATCCAGGAGATATAAATTATCAGATACCAAAGCTTTTTTCGATTGCATTTCAAATTACATTTGTTTTCGATAATATACGTAACATGCAATCGCCAAGGCAGATTCAGCCAAATAATAGTGATGCATATACGTAGAGTTAATAAGTTAGAAATATATAATCTTACAATCAAGAATCCATCGACTAACGGACTAAAATACACACCGAGAAACAAACACATACACACACACACGTCTATACGTACGTGCGCGCGGAAAGTATATACATACATATGTATATACATACATGTATATATATATATATATATGTATATATTTACAAAAGAATGCATGTATATATATGTATTTCTTTATTGCCCACAGTGGGCAAACATAGCGGGGACAAACAAGGACAGACTAACGCATCAAGTCGACTGTATCGACCCCAGTGCGTAACTGGTACTTAATTCATCGACCCCGAAATGTTGAAAGACAAAGTCGACCTCGGCGGAATTTGAACTCGGCAGAAAAATACCGCCGTCCTATGCATGTATTATATTAACGTCCCTACCTCTTTCTCCCTCTCTCTCACTCTGTCTCTGTTTATCTATCTGTCTGTCTCTATCAATATAGCAATGTATATACAGAGACAGGGAGAGAAGGAGAGGGAAAGAGAAGAGGTGAGACGGAGAGAATCAGCGTGGGTTATGGAAGTGTTTTAATATATATATATATATTTATATACATACATATATATATATATATATATATATATATATATATATATATATATATATATATATATATATATATATATATATATATATAAGTAGGTATGATCACTTGTATAAGCAAAATATGTACATCTCAGAAATCAATATTAGGATTAGTTTGCGAAGTGTTTATATATATATATATATATATTCAGAGAGAGAGAGAGAGAAAGAGAAATAACAGATAGAAACATAGATAAATTGTTAGATAGAAAGACAGGCAAATACATAGATATTGAAGACAGAACATATACCCCTGTAAATATATGTGTTATATCGTGTGTTCATGTCACAATTTCTTTCCTTAAAATAGAAATGCGTGACCTATTGCATGCGTAGTGTTTGGAAGATCAGAAATAGAATTGTCAAGCAGAATTACTCACGTTTCTGCCCTGTAATGCCTAACAATCACGAAAGGAAATGGTATTTCAGTTCAACAGAAAAATAGAAGTTATCAATGTGTACAATATATAAAATTAGGTTTACTTCATGCTCCTCCCATTGCAAAATCTAACAGGAAACATAGATGCGTTACTGTTTAAAGTTGGATATACAGAAAGCTTAGATTCCTATTTCCTTTGATGTTTGTCCAGATTCCTTTTTTTTATGAACCTATAATCTAAACAAGCTGGATTCCGCTGTAAATAGCACATTCATACTACTACTACTACTACTACTACTACTACTACTACTACTACTACTACTACTACTACTACTACATATTTATATGTATTCGCACACACACACACACACACACACACACACATATATATATATATATATATATATATATATTTCTACTTTTGCCTCAGGTCAATTTATAACAATTTATATTTTATATCACACAAAAGCACATTTTCATGTGTTGTGAGTGTCTTATGGCTCAAAGTAAAATTACTGAATTGTATTTTGTTTCATGTTATATATTTATTGACTTTTAAAAGTATTCATATTAAGTTTGGAACGACTGCAGCGCAAGTGCTGGAAAATTGCGTTAAACATTCGTTGCCGAAGTAACATTTTCAAATTTATATTGGTAACGGCATCACTGCACTTTAAACAATATGTCATCTGTGAAACGTACCCCTTTTAAATTTCATTAACGGGGAGAAAAATATCATTATTGAGTGTGGGAGCAGCGTATGCAATTCAAAAGTGAAACTTAGGTAAAATATATGAAGCCCAGCATATACATTATGACTGCACGTCTCATAAAGGTACACAAGGCACATAAATCACAGCCATGTGTGCAACATGGCGATATCATTCGAAGATAAACAGCACATGATCTCACAAATGGGGCCCAGTTAGAATTTTATTCAAGTCGTGCTTAAGGGTTCTTTAAGGATGTTGAACGAAACTCCTATGTTTCCAGAGATGAATTATTCAAACCCCAAATCATACCTCTGAAAACATGGCTATGATGCTCCCCTACTATTTCTGCTCGTGATCAGAGATGCACATATCTACAACCGGCAAGGGAATTCTCAACTGGTTAAGGTCAAACAACAGACAAATAAATCTTATTGGGCAGAATATTTGCTGTCAAAACAAACCATGTACATGATAACACTTCGAATCAGTAAAGATCAAGAGCTATGGGGGACAATGACTGGTACTGCACCAGGGCATTTATTATTATTATTATTATTATTATTATTATTATTATTATTATTCAGTAGTTTTATTTTTATAGCGTGCTTTCACTTCACTACCGAGCGCAGCTCTGTGTGCCTTGGGTATGTGCTGTGATTTGTTGTGATGCTCTGATGGTTATTGTATGGAAAGTGTTCTGCGTAGGATGTGTGCAGTGCCTAGTAGTGCAATTTTCTGTATGTTATATGTGTTTGTAAGTCCTGGTTTTTTTGTTATGTATTTGTCTGAATATTTTTTTATCATGCCTAATGCACCTACTATGATAGGAATTGTTTCTGTTTTCAGATTCCACATTCTAGTTACCTCTATTTCCAGGTCTTTGTATTTTGAGAGTTTCTCCATTTCTTTAGAGACACGTTGTCATCTGCCGGTATTGATACATCAATTAGAAAGCATTTTTTTCTTCATGATCTCTGACAACTATATCTGGTCTGTTGGCCTTAATTTCTCTATCTGTGTGTATCGGCATATCCCAGAGTATGGTTGCTTTCTCGTTTTCTGTGACCTTTTCTGGTGTGTGCTTATACCATCTTTTTTCTGTTGTTATTCCATAATGTTGGCATAGCTTCCAATGTATGTAGGTCCCAACTCTGTCATGTCTGTGAATATATTCCTTCTTAGCCAGGACTGGGCAGCTAGAGATAATATGATTTATTGTTTCTTGTCCATCACCACATATTCTGCAGTTACTTGTAATATTTCTTTTCATTACATGTTTTTGGTAATTTCTGGTGGGGAGGCTTTGGTCTTGTGCTGCAATTAAAAATCCCTCTGTTTCTGCTTTGAGTCCTGAGCTTCTCAACCATTGCTGGGATTTTTCTTTGTCTATTTCTTTTGCGTTTAGTTTAGTCCAGTATTTACCATGAAGGGGCTTTTCTTGCCATCGTTTTATCATGGTTCGTTGCTGTTCTATTTTTAGTTTGGATTTCATTTGTTTTATAGCTTTTGTTGTTTCTTCATCTTTTTCTTCTTTTTCTTCATGTTTATTAGGTGGTATGATTTCTTGTTTGTATTTGTCAGCTTCCTTAAATACTGAGAACAGTTTTTTGTTTTGCTCGTGTTTTGCCGCTATCTGGATCAGTTTTCCTTCCTTCTGAAGTAGATATTTTTGCAGTGATATGGTGGTTATTTTATAGCAGTTTTCCAGCTGTATAAGGCCTCTACCACCTTCTATACGTTGTATATATAGTCTTTCTATGTCAGATTTTGGGTGATGCATCCTAGATCCTGTCATTATTTTTCTTGTTTTCCTATCTATTTTGGTCAGTTCATTTCGTGTCCAGTTAAGGATATTGTAGCTGTAACTTATAACTGGGACAGCTAAAGTGTTGATACCTATTATCTTGTTTTTAGCATTGAGCTCTGTTTTTAGTATTGATCTAACTCGTCTATAATATTCTTTTTTTATTTTCTCTTTCATTTGTGTGTGTTGTTTCGTATCTAGTTCATGGATTCCTAAGTATTTGTAAGTTTGGCTTTGGTCTAATTCTTTTATTTCATTGGTTTTATCTAGTGTGATGTTGTTACTCTTAACTAGTTTCCCTCTTTTCATGGTTACTTTGGCGCATTTTTCTAATAATAATAATAATAATAATAATAATAATAATAATAATAATAATAATAATTATTATTATTATTATTATTATTATTATTATTATTATTATTATCATTATCATCATTATTATTATTATTATTATTATTATTATTATTATTATTGTTATTATTATTATTATTGTTGTTGTTGTTGAGAGAACAGTGCATGTCATCAAAGTGACACGGGGGTAAAATACACGTAGCGCAACGTAGCCATCGTGACTACCCGTCTGACAAGGGTAGATGAGGCACGTGCATCACAACTATATGTGGTTATTATTATTATTATTATTATTATTATTATTTTTATTATTATTATTATTATTTATTATTATTATTATTATTATTATTATTTTTATTATTATTATTATTATTATTATTATTTTTATTATTATTATTATTATTATTATTATTTTTATTATTATTATTATTATTATTATTATTATTATTATTATTATTATTATTATTATTATGATTATTATTATCATTCAGTAGTTTTATTTTTATAGCGTGCTTTCACTTCACTACCGAGCGCAGCTCTGTGTGCCTTGGGTATGTGCTGTGATTTGTTGTGATGCCCTGATGGTTATTGTATGGAAAGTGTTCTGCGTAGGATGTGTATTATTATTATTATTATTATTATTATTATTATTATATTATTATTATTACTAGCATTACGGCCGCCAGTCGCGGTAGACACGCTTGACCTTGCCGCCTTGTTTTATTTCCGAAAATCGTCAGTTTTCTCCGGAAAATAGCGGTGCTTTCCTGTAATTTTCAACCAGGGTGGACAATAAGGGATCCATTTTCTGCTGGTGAGTTCCTGTTTTATTAAAACTCCCTCTGTTTCTTGGGGGACATATCGAATTTATTCCATATGTTATTCTACGTGGAAGAATTTAGAATAATTGCTCAATGGCAGCAACAAATAGTTTCGAGCGAGTTTCAGTCGTGAATGAGAGAGGGGAAAGACAGAGAATTGTCTTGCTACAAAAATGAGAGGGGGTGACAGTTCTTCGCCTGTTGAGGCAAAACAAGATGACCATCCCAATCACAAGCAACAGCCAGGCTTACACCACTGACTGCCATCATCCCCTCTGCCGCTACCTCTACGAACAGCAACAAAAACAGCAAGAACAGTAGCATCAACAACAACAGCAATAGCAGCGGCAACGATAACAACAGTAAAATCTTTGCCGGGAGAGGAAAGTATGCAGCACAGGTACGGTATAAATTATTTCCCCTCGTTAGCAAGTAGCTTGTCTACTTCGGTCGACGATATGAGCATCACCACAAAGAATAGCGCCGTTTTGGTTCCGAGTAACACTAACTACAGGAACAGCATCATTAGCAGAAACGATGTAGGCAACACCAACAATTACAGAAACGATATAAACAACTCATTGGCAGGAGTAACAAGATTACAGGAGCAAATCTCCCTTGGACGGTAAACATGCCTACCTGAGTGAAGTAGAAAAACTCCTCAACATAGGAGATAGGAAAACCAAGATTGCTATCCCAAGTTTGATGGAGAAGACGACCAGAACGACGATCATACACAGATGTATGTCGCTAAAGAGAGGAAAAATATCTATGCGTCACACATCCAAGTAGAAAAATGCTTGAAGTACATTTGGACTGATTGATTTCCTCACACGAGGAAATGCGGAAGTGAGGTTCCTCACAGAGGCACTGGCCCCAAAACACTCAATGGTCCAGTGCAAACACGAGGATATTCTTCCGGTTCAAAATATAAATGAAAAGATTGCAGGAAAACAGAAATCCAAACTATAAGCAGGAAAATCCTACGTCAAGTACCTCAACTATAACAGAAATGTACAGCTTCGACCTTCTTATGGTGATCCTCGGTGATGTATACTCATCCGTCAGAAATAGCGCAATATGTATTAATATAGATTATAGAAGTAAATATTTATGAGAGGTTTGAAAACTCAATATATTGAACATAAGTGATGCATAGCTCTGATATTGCAACTAGCGAACTCGCTAGTTAGGAAAAATCTCTATAAGGTATGAAAGCAGTATTTATTCTGAGAATTAGTGTTTAACTGGCAGAATCAAGGATGGAGAAGGTAGGGGTGAAACACGTTGGGCATAGTGCTTCGAAGCATTTTTTTCCGGATTCATGTTTCAGAGTCGATGAAGTAAATATTTGTTTGAATTCTGGGGTCAGTGCAATCGACTCCCCTACGCACAAAATTTCTCGGTCTTGTGCCAAACTTTTGAAGCCATTATATATGTATGTGTGTGTGTTGGGTTGGGGTGTATATACCCGTATGTGCGTGTACACGCGCGCGTTTGAGTGAGCAAGGGTGTTTGTGTTTGTTCTGCAAAAGCGATCGATAGCCTAAGTACAAGGCTTTAAATAAATTAGTAAGGTCGATTTATTCGATTAATCCCTTCAGGATTGTGCACAACATGATGATAGTTCAATGACTGGAACAAAGGAAAGGCCGAAGAGAAAATATGTTTTGTTACCCGTCTTTCTACGCAATGGGCGATTGCTTATTAAGATAACGCTGGCATCCAATGACGCTTTACAAACTTCGTATTTCTCTACGGAGAAGAAGCAACATGTATCTATAATCTTTTCTACTCTAGGCACAAGGCCCGAAATTTTTGGGGAGGAGGTCAGTCGATTAGAGCCCCCTCCCCGTACACAACAGGTATTTAATTGATGGAGCCCGAAAGGATGAAATGAACATGTATCTATATTCATGACGAATATTATAAACTATGTTTTAAAATATCTAAGCATATCTAATTGTCAAACAGACATAATCTGTTAGGTTTTACTAATTAACATTTACAATATATTTGGAATTTTAACTTGAATCTAAGCAAATCACATTACTAACTTCCAAAATCCTGTGGAAATATTTAAACAACTAAAACGTAAATTTGGTTAATATAAAATATAAAAGGAATACTTAAGACTCTCTGTTTTAGATTAATTGCGTCTAAACACACTTCACAATACCACGGAACGAGAGCAATTCAAAATGCAGAAAATACACATCAAGTTATTAGTGGAACTGAAGCGTAAAATCCCAAATAATTCAAAAAATTAAACAAACCATAATTTATTAATCATACCAAACTATTTTTAATCACCAGTTTCTCTCTGTCCTCATTGCTTCTCATTATCTAGCAAGGGACATTAAATGATATCTTCAGAAAAACACATTTCTTTCACTGAAACTCACTGTTGCGTTATGGATTGATAAGCGTCTTAATTGATCAAT
The DNA here is from genome assembly GCF_006345805.1 of Octopus sinensis. Classification (NCBI taxonomy): domain Eukaryota; kingdom Metazoa; phylum Mollusca; class Cephalopoda; order Octopoda; family Octopodidae; genus Octopus; species Octopus sinensis. The sequence goes on from NC_043012.1 coordinate 18,258,258, forward strand.
AGTTTTTGACCGTGTGTTACTATAGTCACTAATTAAGTTCCCACTGACTTTGAAAGTTAGACCTAAATGGAACAACAAGTTTCTTAAATGTATACATTTATTAGTTAATAAATGATGAATCTCAGGGTGGCAAATGTCACTGAACTTCAGTGACATTCTGGTTCAATCTTTACAATCTAGTATCTCCCAATAAAAAAACTTTTAAATGTATTCCAAATTAACGATTGAGACGACACTGAATACCATGAAATGCATTATTCTTATTGTTGTGATATAAGACAAAGCAGGTTCTGTGCTTGTTAATTCATTATGTAAGGCTGTGTAAGAAGTATCAATGGGTTCTCTAATTGTAATATATTTTAATGTGCAAAGAAACCATATTACATTAGTGCTGATAGTAGGTATTAATAATAGTTAGAGCTCAGTTCTTAATTAAGAACTGAAGAATGAAAACGTACAATTCCACGATTATTCCATGATTGGGAAATGTATCTTGGGTAGTGTAGTAGTAAACAGCTAGTATAATTTCCAATCTCACTTCAACAATTACTGAATTAAATATGTTCCACTTTACTATATATGTAAATACACATCACTATATATATCTGATATATATATATATATATGTGTGTGTGGAGGCGCACTGGCCTAGTGGTTAGAGCAGCGGACTCGCGGTTTCGATTCCCAGACCGGGCGTTGTGAGTGTTTATTGAGCGAAAACACCTAAAAGCTCCACGACGCTCCGGCAGGGGGTGGTGATCCCTGCTGTACTCTTTCACCACTCTTTCTCCCACTCTTTCTTCTGTTGGCCTGCTCGCTTAGCCAGCGGGGTGGTGTCATTCGAAGGCTAAAACAATGCGAATGCATTGTGACCAGCGATGTGTAACAACAGCTGATGGTCTGGTCGGTCACGTGATCACGTGATATTTATATTATATATATATATATATATATAAATGGCAAATTCTGTCTGTGCGTCTGACTGTTACCATCTTGCTGCCCAAACCAGGGAAACACTCTTCACCAAACCTTGTATACATGTTGAACTAACATGCAGTTCAATTATAGTCTAACTGGATTTCAATAAAAGTCGATAAGCGACCAACTACGGGGGGCACACACTTACATATACATATACAGAAAAATGTATGCATATGTATTTATGTACGCTTAAATGAAAGATAATATGTGTGAAAGAAAGAGAGATCGAGTAGAGTGTCACTTACACATATATGCAAACAATACGTAAATGACAACACACAGTTTTCTTACACACACGCACACACACAGACACTCGCACACACTTGCCGAACCGCTAAGTAACGGGGACATAAACACACCAGCATCGGTTGTCAAGCAATGCTAGGGGGACAAACACAGACACACAAGCACACACACGTGTATATATACATACATATATACGACGGGCTTCTTTCAGTTTCCGTCTACCAAATCGACTCACAAGGCTTTGGTCGGCCCGAGGCTTACTGTTCGTTTTTCGACATCAGTGGCAGACGCCATTAGAAAAACTTATATATGTTTGCAAATCAGCCTTCACTTTCATCGCGACCTGGTGGTTACCGCCCGTTGACGAGGGACAACAATCCCGAAACTAGTTCGAGCGTATCACTCAGGCTTGCGAGGAAGGCATGGCCTCCCTTTGCAAATACTCCAAGGACACAGATATTGTGTCTAAAGCCAGCTAGAGACGAACATCTCTTGGGGCTATAAAGCTACAGTAACACCCCCTCCCCAATGTGGTTAGCCATGATAAGATGGCTTCTATACTTTACATTATCGAGCGATTACTGTTTCAATCTCATTCTGAGATTTAATTATGCCTATATATATATATATATATTTTATACGGGGTGTCCCAATAAGATGTATTCACTCTTTGACACACGATTGCTAATGTATTGTATTTTCTTATTTCAAACACAACGAACCCTTCACAATTGCAAATGCACAACCAAGCTTTGAGGGAAAAATATATTAAATTGCTACTGGAAGCACTAAAATGTCACTGAAGTGCAAACGCAACTTAACAGACAGTTTCACAAGACACCACTAATACGACGCACTATTGCTTGCATCAGAGATACATTTGAAGCGTACGGAACTGTTAAGAAAGTTCTGGAAGGCTACGAACATCCACCAGTCCCAATAGACACCCCCAATTAATGGAAACGCTTTCCCGATCCCCAAAGAAATCCGTAAGACAATTGAGTCGTGAGATAGGAATCCCCAAATCGAGAGTTCATCGGATATTGAAACGAGCTCATTGGAAAAGTTACGTTCCAACTTCAATTTAAGCTCTCAATGAAGATGATCCTGATTTCAATTTTGCAAATGGTATCTGAACTAATTCGCAGAGGATGCAACGTTTCCTGAGAGAAACCTTATGAAGCGATGGGACCACTTTCAAGTTAAATGGTTCAGTCAACCAACAAAATTGTACACACTGGACCCGTGAAAATCCACATTTTACTAAGGAGCACCATCTGAACTTACTAGGCGTAACAGTATGGTATGGGATGTCAACATTGGGTATCGTTGGGCCAATTTCTTTTTTTACCAAACTGTCAGTGGCCCAGTTTACTGAAACTTACTGGTGGAAAATGTCGGTCCACGAATTGAAGAGATGTTTGGGGGCGAGGAGATTTACTTCCAGCAAGATGGAGCTCCTCCTCACTACCATCGGGATGTACGGGCTTACCTCGATGCAACAAATCCAAACAAATAGATTGAGAGAAGAGGTAGCCTTGAATTTCCTGCACGTTCCCTAGACCTCACGGCAATGGGGTTTTTTTTATGAGGACATCTCAAAGATAAAGTTTACGCTGTAAAACCTGTGACAATTGATGATTTGAAAAATGAAATTCGAATACAATGCCTTGCAATTCCAAATGCAATGTTTGACAATGTTGTCGAATCCATTGTTGGACGTTAGCTTTGTTTGGAAAATAAAGAAAAGCAGTTTGAACATTTGCGAACTCGCAGGAAGGAGAGAGAACATTAAATAATTCTAAATGACAATAAATAATCGTTTCTACACGAATATATTTTCCTGAATTTAATTTAGATATTTAGGATTGTATGTATATCAATAACCATCTGCTTGAACACAAAATACATTAGTGCTGGGAAGTCAAAGATTGAGTACATGTTTTGGGGGAACCCTGTATATATAAATCTGTCGAAGCAAAATATAATGACTTTAAAAAATCAAGCTGTGTATATTTACACTCAGCACGTTCATGAAAACTTAATTCTGAGATGTCATTCGTTGTCACGAAAGAGTTTATTTCATTTAATAAAGGCCGTTTAGTGTGGTTATAATTGGATAATTCCAGATTGACAAGCCCCTACATACACTACCAATTCACTGTGTACATATACAAATTGTATATATATATATATGTGTGTGTGTGTGTATACATATGTATGCATATATATGTATACATGTATGCATACATATATGTGTGCATGTGTGTATGTGTATGTGTGTGCGTGTGTGTGTGTGTGTGTGTGTTGTGACAATTATGTTATTTGGAGTTTTCAACTATCTCATAGATATTTACTTCTATAATCTATCTTAATATATATTAGCTTATATATTCTGCCATATTCTATCGCATAAACGACATATATTATCATACAAATTCTCAATCTTAAAATAAAAAATTAAAACGAAGAAATGTATTAATATTCTTTTCCCATTAGTATATTACATACAGACGAATCAAGCTACGTGTTTAATTTTCTTTATACAAACCAAACTTTTCTTTATTCATCACGAATTACACATCACCTGCATTTTTAATGTCTTATTGTATTAAATTACTATTGACTATCATCACTGAAATACTATAATTATTGTACTTTAAAACATCTTTCTTTGATTAAATAAAAATAAATTCTCTAATTTAATAAAACGAAAATAATTTTCTCTACATTTTGTAACTTTAGAACTATGACTCTTCCTCATATATTATTACTGCTGTCTACTCATAAGAATGTCCCTGTCACTACAGGGTAATATAGATTTCATCTCTGAAATCTATCACAAGTATAAATATTCTTACTCTTTTACTCTTTTTACTTGTTTCAGTCATTTGACTGCGGCCATGCTGGAGCACCGCCTTTAGTCGAGCAAATCGACCCCGGGACTTATTCTTTGTAAGCCCAGTACTTATTATATCGGTCTCTTTTGCCGAACCGCTAAGGGACGGGGACGTAAACACACCAGCATCGGTTGTCAAGCAATGCTAGGGGAACAAACACAGGGGAACACACACTTATATATATATACATATATACGACAGGCTTCTTTCAGTTTCCGTCTACCAAATCCACTCACAAGGCATTGGTCGGCCCGGGGCTATAGCAGAAGACACTTGCCCAAGATGCCACGCAGTGGGACTGAACCCGGAACCATGTGGTTGGTTAGCAAGCTACTTACCAAACAGCCACTCCTAATTTCTATGAGAATATCTCGCTCCACGTTATCTACGCTTTTGGGTAATCTAAACAAGCATTCATTCAAATGTCCATACTAAATGGTATAAAAGAGTTCTCGCACTAGTTATATTTAATAGGAAATAACTTATTCACTTCTGTTTTGACCTCATCTCCTACTAAATGGGCACCTTGCACACCAATACACCGGTCGCAGCGTGCCTTCCAATTTTGGAATCCGGCCTGGAAGTCGATTTTCTTAAGCGAGTCAGCCCTTTCTGCGATTCACTCTAGATCTCGACAATGGTGCCACAACGGCCACCTTTGAGCTGCATTTTCATCTTGTGGATGAGATTGAAGTCCACAGGTGCTAAATCTGGCGAAGAGGACGGGTGTGGAAGCAATACTCACGATTGAGGATAACTCGATGATAGGCTGTATTTTCCTCGTAAAGACTTCAATTCTTCGCGCTCTACAGATCCATTCGCTTTCGCCAAATGTTCTCCCACAAATGCTTCAACATATCGCAGTAGAACTCTCGACTGACGGTCTGGCCATGGGGGGACGAATTTTCGATGTCTAAATTCACATTTTCGGAGGTGACCTTCGTGTTAGGCATTCCAGATCACTCATCATCTTCCGTTTCTGAAGCTCCCGTGCTACTCGAAACCTTGCGTACAAATCAATGCATCGTCTCCGTAAGCTTGCCAAAGCATGCTCTTTGTTCCTGTCCATGACAAAATCACAGACTACCACATAGACGAAATCACAAAAGCACAAATTTCACAAATTGTGAAGTATACACAGCAATGTCACTCGGCAACGCCCTCATGAAGGTCACTGCTAGTTCACTGCGCATGCAAACAAAGTAACATAAAGTTGTTGTATGAACGGTATTAATCAAAAGATTAAAGGACATAATCATACTCCCATCTCACACTCACATACACACTAGCACACGCATATTTATATTACCTGCGTTACAAAAAGCAGACAACAATGGTTAAGAGAGTAATCAATACCAGACAAACATTATAGCAAAGGAATGTTAACCGTAAATATGTTAAAAGGAAATAAATTAGCTAGTGTGACAAGTAACGAGTTCGTGAATACTATTTCTAGCCTACGGGTGTGTGTGCATATGTATGTATGTATGTATGTCATTCAGTTTGTTTTAAGATTCCTTGCCAATAGAGAAAGAACCGGTTTCTAACCTAGATCCAAGACTCCTTCATTGGAATTTCAACATCAACAAGAGGGTATTTTGTATGTATGTATGTATGTATGTATGTATGTATGTATGTCATTCAGTTTGTTTTAAGATTCCTTGCCAATAGAGAAAGAACCGGTTTCTAACCTAGATCCAAGACTCCTTCATTGGAATTTCAACATCAACAAGAGGGTATTTTGTATGTGTGTATGTATGTATGTATATATGTATGTATGTATGTATGTATGTATCTATGTATCTATTTATCTATGTATCTATGTACGTACGTATGCATGCATTTATGTATATATGTAAGTATGTATGTATGTATTCTCATGCAAATAGCTGAATATATAGACTTTATCATATATATTTAAATGATAAACTGGAAAGTTTTACAGTTCCAGCGATAGATTGGATCTATAGTCTTCGAATTAGATTTCTTCTCTCTGGTTTTGAGAAGCCTAATTCCGCAAGATTGGTATTTACGCAGCGTGTTACATAACCCAGGGCCCGAAGAATTACAGCTATATAGCTGATGCATGCATTTATGTATGTATGCACGTATGCATGAGTGTGTGCGTATGTATATATGTATATATGTACATATGTATGTATGTATGTATGTATGTATGTATGTATGTATGTATGTATGTATGTATGTATTATGTATGTATGTATGTAGTATGTATGTATGTATGTATCTATGTATCTATTTATCTATGTATCTATGTACGTACGTATGCATGCATTTATGTATATATGTAAGTATGTATGTATGTATTCTCATGCAAATAGCTGAATATATAGACATTATCATATATATTTAAATGATAAACTGGAAAGTTTTACAGTTCCAGCGATAGATTGGATCTATAGTCTTCGAATTAGATTTCTTCTCTCTGGTTTTGAGAAGCCTAATTCCGCAAGATTGGTATTTACGCAGCGTGTTACATAACCCAGGGCCCGAAGAATTACAGCTATATAGCTGATGCATGCATTTATGTATGTATGCACGTATGCATGAGTGTGTGCGTATGTATATATGTATATATGTATATATGTATGTATGTATGTATGTATGTATGTATGTATGTATGTATGTATGTATGTATGTATGTCAATATTCAGTTTTATTTCAAGATTGCTTGCAAATAGAGAAAGAGCCAGTTTCTAACCTAGATCCAAGGCTCCTTCATTGGAATTTGAACAACATTAACAGGACATTTCCTGTGTATGTATACGTGAAGATTTGTGTGCTTTGTTTTGTGTTTGTATGCTGAACGCTGCGTAGAGTTGCGTATCTAGTCATGTTCATGTCAATTTCATTGATAAACTTCTGTAATTTTTTTTTTTGATAGACTTCATCCGCAGTCTTCGAATCAACTTTCCCCTTTCTGTTTTGCAAATGCCCAATTTCTGAAGATTGGTATTTAGGCAGTGTTTTACATATCTCAGTGCCCCAATAATTACAATACTTGAATATGTATTCTGGATAGAGTAACTGCAAATTTATCAATAGTTCGGCGTAGGTATTTTCTTTTTCGCTGATCTTCAGGTGGGCAGCTGATTTCCACAACTGTACACAATTTCTCTTTTCTACCACAAATCATTATGTCAACTCTATTGTGTTTACTATTATTTATTATTGAGGTTTTCACTTGCACATTCCACCAGTACGCCTTTTTATTAAGATGCTATGGCTTCCACCATACTGTGAGTTCTTTTTTCTTTGTCCTCGGGGTTATCCTTCTGACGGAATTTCGTTACAAAATATCCTAGCTACATTATGTCTCATCGGTAGATAATACTGTGAAGACATTTTCGGACAACTGCTTACGATGTGGGTCTGCAATTGCTAGCCAATCTGGTATGCTATTATTCCCATTGAGAGCTTACTGGTACAGGTTGATAACATATGGACGGTAGAAGGCTAGCTTCTTGTACCAGTATCCAACAATCAAATCTCTTGCAAGTACTTTTACATCTTGAAGTTTCTAGATTGAGAGTCATAAGTGTATCAGCATCAATGCTATTTGCCTTGTGTGTGACGCAAAGACAATAACTTCTTCGAATTTCTTCCAGCCACAGACACCTTGTTTAAACTCCATTTACTCGCTCTAAATTTTCCTCCAGAAATATTCTATGTCTTCTCGTGAAGACATAGAATATTGCTTCTCCTCTCATGGCACTGTGCACTGCAACCTGTTTCCGCAAAATTTTTTGTGTTTATTGTTTTCTTCTCGCTTATTGTTTCTGATGACACAGTTTCTCATTGACAGCTTTTAGACCCTGTTTCAGAATCGTCAGTTTGCAATTGAGCGTCCAGTTTATACTATCTCCAAACACCACTTCACTATCCTTCTTCACTTTTTGGTATTGAGACGTATAGTGATATACGTACATATGTTAGTAAGTAGATAGGTAGATATGTAAGTATATATAAATATATATACTTATACGTATATATATATATATATATATATTATATATATATATATATATACAATCACACACAGACACACACCACACATATATAAATATATATATATATATATATACAATCACACACACACACACATACACACACATGCATATGTATATACATACATATATATATATATATATATAGATATATATATATATATATATAATACATACGTAGGATGTCTTTCAATTTCCGTCTACAAAATCCACTCACAATGCTCTGCTCGGCCTGAGGCTATAGTACAACTACACCTGCACCTATCTATCTATCTATCTATCTATCTATCTATCTATCTATCTATCTATCTATCTATCTATCTATCTATCTATCTATCTATCTATCTATCTATCTATCTATCCATCTATCTATCTATCTATCTATCTGTATATCTATCTATCTACCTATCTATCTATCTGTATGTCTCTCTGTCTACCTATCTATCTATATTTATTCATACATGTGTTTGTGTGTGTGTTCGTGTGTGCGTGTTCGAAAACCTCATTCTGGAAGAAAACTTTTAACCACACATAACCTGTGCAGCGGGTATTTCACTTTCTTTACTGCTGAGTTAGCAGAAATATTTTTTTGTATTCGAAGTAAAGTGTCTCTAGTTACATTCGTTTGTCTAGGGCAAGATTCTGTTACATTCGTCTGATGGTACCTCTCCACTCTATAATCACACACAGATGATACCTGTATCGGGTACGCAGCACTCCTGCTAACACATCCTCGTTTTTTTCTCTACCACACATCAATATTAATTGCTTTTATATTTGTTTGTATGAGAGAGGGTGAGAGAGAATGACTTTGAACACAGAATGTTTTCGTGAAAAAATGTTTACGTTAATAGCGAGGAATGGAAATTTAAAACAAATAATATATATTCACAAAAGCCTGATATAAATAAACAGAGAAAGCAGAACAGAAAACGAAAATATCTGAAAAGGTGAGAATTAAACAATATGTCTAGAATTTTTAGGAAATGTGTATAAAAAGATAATATGTACTGTGTAGTTTCACGTAGGTGTATGTGCTTGTCTTAGTTACACAGTGTATGTTTAAAATATTCAATTCTAAAGGAGATATGGAGTGTATGGGAATCCGGCATTGTGAATGTATTTTAACGTAATATAGATAATTGTAAGAAGATGGGTTTTGCATGAGATATATTGAAATTTGGAGGAAAAGAAATGAAAATAGAATGGAAATAGGAAGAGCAGTGAGGTGAAAGAAGGAAGAAAGTAAAGATGAGGGCAAAAGAATGAGAGAAAGAGTTATGAATAATGTGTATATGAGAGTATTTATGCACATATGTATGTGAATAAACGTATCAATTTATCTATCTATATATATATATATATATATATATATATATATATACTTTATTTTAAGCAGCAGAAAATTGTTGAATTGTTGAATTTTCTGCTGCTTAAAAATAAAGCATATTACTCTACCACTGGTATTTGAGTACTCTTTTTTCCACCTTGTTTCACATTTATGTGTTTACCCGGTATATATATTATATATATATATATTATATATATATAATATATATATATATATATATATGTATATATGCATACAAACGTACACACACATATATCTATCTATCTATCTATCATCCTATCTATCTATCTATCTATTTATCTATCTATAATACATATTTATATACATATATATATATATATATATATATAATATATATAATAATATATATATATATACATACATACATACATTACATAACATACATACATACATACATACATGCATTACACATACATTCATGCGTATAGAGGAACGTATGGAATAAAACAGAATAAGAGCTGAACGAATTCGACAAATAGATTGGGTACAGTTATGGGAAAAACTTGAATAAAAAATAAAACCAGGGATATAAATAAAACATTAGAGTTAATAGAAAAAAAGTTATAATATATAGTGAATAAAGTGGAAAATAGGGAGGGAGAAACTACTTACAATAAGATGTATTTTATTGTATAATGTAATGCTTGAAACCGGAAAGTCATTGTATATTGTATACATTTATAACTTTATAATTTATATATGAGACTTGTAGTTGTTTGGTAAGTGATATTATCTGAATCTGTGTGTTGAAACAGAAACAATACCGCCGGAGTAGATTCATCGTATCCATTTCAGAAGCACATTAACTTTTATATTCGCTTTTCTTTTCTATCTGAATAGTACAATGTATTATGAAATGCCAAAAGTTTTTGTCAGTCTTCTACGATTTGGTCAGCCACACACTTCTATCGTTGCTTCGAACGCAAACTATTATCGCTAAAATTATATATACTTTGGCGATTTCCTTACCTTTCAGTTTTCATAAATCTCCTTTCAAATTTCTCTCTCTTATATTTCACTAGCAGTATCGTCCGGCGTTGCTCGGGTTTGTAAGGGAAATAACTATATAAGCATTTTTAGAGTGTTATAGCCAAAAAATAGCAAAAAAATGCACTAAAATGGAAAAATAAATGATGATAATTTTTTTTTTAAATCGTAGACTCATCGTAGACGCGCGCTAATACCCAGAAGGGCTCGATATGAATCACGACTATAAGATACCCGGTTTTGGTTAAACTGTGGGAGTAGTTAGGAATTTAAATCGTAGGAGACAGACACACAACTTCACATGTATATATAAAGAGTTTTTACCTTCAGTTTAAACGTCGCATGATGATATAATTCTCGATATGATATTGGAATATTTAGTCTTTGTTCCTACATTTAGATCCGGAGTTTTTGGTGAACTGTGCTATATATATATATATATATACATATATATATATATATATATATATTATATATATATATATATATATATATATATATATATATATATATATGAAAAAAATAGAAATGTTTTCTGTTAATATTTTCTCTTTAATAATTAAAAGTTTGTGAGTTTATAAGTTTATAAAAATGTTGTGTGCTTTTAACGCCAGTATCGGACGTTAAGTCAAAGCAAGGTTCCACAGATTAACGTGTTTTTAGGCAATCAGGCGAACTTCTTCCATACTCACATGAGATTTTATGGAGTTCTTGATTTTTGAGATTGAAACCTCTTCTGAAGAAGATCGAAATGGCTTCCAGGTGATTGTTTTAGAGGTGGAGATAATCTAAAAGACTCTCTAATGCATCTGATTTTTCTTTATATAATATATCATATTTATCTTTATTCAAATGCATTCTATAAGCTGCACTAGTCATTTCTAATGACCGTTTTCAATTCCCGCGCGCGCACACGAAGACACAAGTTCTCTCAGGAGACTCGCTCCTCTTTTTCAGCACCGCAATCACATCGAAATAATCTGTTCACATTATTATTCTCATTTAGTCTCTCTATAATGTTAAATTGTTCCCAAATCCGATTTTTGCCGTGTTGTGCATAAATAGATATTAACATACAGACTTTCGAAGGATTTATTTGTTTTGTAGTAAAACGGTTTAAGTGCAGTCTTATTAAGTCTAAATTCACAAAACTCTTGCTAAATGCCTGGAAACATGTAGCGATTCGGCCCTGGGTAGAATTGAGTATGAGGACT
>NC_043012.1:18277485-18279985 GCF_006345805.1 Octopus sinensis
GTGTGTATGCTCAAAGATTACCAACTTTCAGTACTAGCTTCATTCGGATCGAACTACCATTTAATTTAATTATATATATATATTTATATCATGGCTCTTACAGACATGCTATCAGTTAAAAAGACAGCAGCATTTAGTAGCTATGCTGACGACACAAAAATAGTGCAAACTCTCAAAGACAATACGAATCTACTACAGAATGACCTAAATGCCATCTCTAAATGGGCTGAAGACAACAATATGCAAATTAATGCACGCAAATTACAAGCAGCTAATTGGTCCTCAGAAATCCCAACAACAATAGTTTGGACCAAAATGAGCGGTACTCCTAGCATCACATATGGTAGTGATCTTGGGATTGATATGATTAACAACGCCTCGTTTCACATGCATATCACCAATATGGTGGCAGTGTGCAAGGGAATGGTCGGATGGATTCTTAGAACATTTAGAACGAGGGATCAGGAAACTATTCTGATCCTATGCCGTCTGGAGTACTGCTCTCAACCGTGGTTACACTGTAGGATTAATAGAAGAGCTACACGATAATAGCGATACTACACGAGGAAGATTGCATCAAAGAAACAATTGAACTACTCGGAGAGGCTGAAATACCTAGGACTGTAATCTCTGGAGCAAAGACGGGAGAAGTATGCAGTGGCATACGTGTGGAAGATACTGGAGGGGCTGGCACAAAACTTTGGAGTTAAGAGTTATACCAGACCTCGGAGTGGACGTCACTGTACTGTTGCAAAATCGGAGCTGCCTCATCTAAGGCGAGGACCATATACTGCAATAGCTTGCGATTCAAGAGCCCACATATATTTAACTCATTGCCAAAATATCTGAGAGATCTCCATGGAGTAGGAGTAGATGTTATCAAGAAACAACTTGACCTCTTGCTATCCAAGATCCCAGATGAACCGATATCAGGGCAGGAAAGTGAAAGCGGGCAGCGGTATCGAATTCCCTCCTTCACCAAAGTCTCATAGAATTAGCCAATTAAAAGGTGATTACATTGGCGATGCCCCAGCATGGCTGCATCCTCAGGGATGAAATATATAAAAGAATAAAGGAATGTATATATATATATATATATAATATATATATATATATATATATATATATATAAGAGAGAGAGAGAGAGAGAGAGAGAGAGATGGGGAGAGCGCGGGAGAGAGGAGAAAGAGAGTGCAAACAAAGCGGAAGATAACTCAGCTGATACATTGAACGTAGTATTGGCAGACATATTCCTGAAAAAAAATTACAATTAAGCTACAGAAACGTGTGATTGGTTTGTCTGTGTATCTCAATGCTTGATTCTGACAGACGTAGCAGTTGTTATTTTAATAAATTTTTATGACAGTATATGTAGATATAGTCTGATATCATTAGTGCTAACCTGTAGAGTTTTCATGCTGTAGCAGTCTTTCTGACGAAGCTAGTTTTGCTGTTGACTTTTTTTTTCTTTGCTTACTGGAAATTTGTAAGCATTTTGCTTTTGATGTCAATAGCAAGACTGCATTCATAGACGTTTTAGATTTATCAATGCAAACAGGCAATTCTGTTCTAATAGAAGCTACTGAGGTTATTTGTAGACGATGCGTGCTTAGCATGTGATTCTTAAAAGTTCAAAACCGTGTTAACAGTATGTCTGTGTCCGTGTGAATGGAAGAGACAGCGTATGTGACTAACGCCGAACATGAAAAACGTAGGTGTGACAAGTTGCAAACTGTTACTAACAGCAGTCTTCGTGACAACTAATGTTGTAAACAACGAATATGTCGCCCTCAAATTTGCGAAACGAAATATTTACACATAAGATTCTAAAAATACACGATATAATAAATATAAATGTTCAATCTTGCTCATATTTAAATTCTCTGGCGAATCTGCGAGGTAATTATTATTCTTCACTGAGGACATTTGATTGCGATTAGGATATTGCAAAAATATTTTAATGCTCATATATTTTCACCTTTTTTCGCAATTCATTATAAAATTATTAATTATTCTGAATCATTGATAAAAGTAAGTTAAGTGAACAACACTATTTAATTAGTATTAATAATTATTATTAAAAGCTGTTTATGACGTTATCTTGATGCGTTATGCTAACGATATTTTAAAACAATAGAAAACCAAAATGTGTAGTTTAGGAAAATATTCCTTATTTAAGGCTGTTTGATAACCTCACACAATTTTGAATAAAATTTATGAAGTTTCATGTTTCTGATGTATACATATTATCTTATTGAAATGAATGCTCTTATGATCCTCACAAGAAAAAAGAAAAGAAAAGCAACGTAGTTATTCCTAAACCAAATTATTTATCTACGCACGGAGAGGGCCGTCGTCGAGGGCTGTCAGATAATACAAACTGCGCAGATTAGCAGTGCTTTTGACATGTTGCTGTTACTTCAATGATTTAATATTTTAGTTGGCCTTCTGAAAATTCAGAAAATCGGGGGATTTGTTTTTGAAAAGCAACTTTGAGATC
>NC_043012.1:18284985-18292485 GCF_006345805.1 Octopus sinensis
TGGCTCCATATCATCTTCCATTACATTAGATCTATTTCGTTATTCAGTTCATCTTCTAATGCAGCCTTGTATATTTTTATTGTGGTCTGCATTCAGTTGTTTAGTACTTTAGTATTTGCTTAATACCAAAACCCTTTGAAGAAAAACCGACTTTTTTCAAGCTATCACAGTCATTTTTCATTTAATTTTACTTTCAATTTACATATATGCCCCTCCACCATTTACCATACACATATATACATTTCTATGTATATATATGCATATGTAATATGCATATATATATATATAATATATATATATATATATTATATATATATATATATATATATGTATATACTTATATGTATATAAATACATGTACACATACATTACATACACACATATATATGTGTGTCTGTGTTGTTTCCTTTCGATCCCGTATAGCCCCCCTCCTTTCCATTTCTATGCGAATATTGGATTTTCTTTTCGGTCTTTTTTTTCTTCTCGATTTTATGTTCTGTTTCCTTTCCACATAATTTCTTATGATGGTTTGTGACTTATTATGTAAGGGTCGAGCCTGTTTTCTTTCAATGCAGCCATAAATCCTGAGTAAATTAGATTCCTCAGTACATCAACGTTCGTATGTGTTTATTTGGAAGCACATTTCTCAATAAACCTGCTTGTACTTAGCTAATATTTGTTTATTCTCTGCTTGGTAACGCATTTCATTTGTTCCCTGGCAATTGGTTTGCTGTGGTCAGTATTCATATTGTATATTACTATTATTTTTCTCGATTGTTTCGTTTTATCCTCTTGCACTGTGTTATATTCGATATTTGCTGCTTTGTATTATCAAAAATATGCTCTTGTCGATGTGTATTCAGACTCGTCTGTCATATTTGATCTCTATTATTTATCGTATCATCACTTTATGTTTGCTTTCATTATATTTACACGTCTTCTCACAACTTTGGATTCTTTCGTCTTTTTTACCTTATTTTATTTGCGATGGTAAGACATCAATATTTAAAAAAAATATATATCATTTTTTGTTTATTATTTTTATCCAAGTATCCTTTGTACATGTTTCATTAAAAGTATTGTTACGATTCTACGTACGTTTCCTCATCTATATTAGTTTTTCCTCCAGATCGCAAACAACACTTTAATGGTACTAGAGAACAAGATACATATAGAATAGCTGTCAATACGTGTTAAAATTTTATATACAAATCAAAATCATGCGTGTCACTCATAGAATAATGGATTATACTCACATTGTATGTCACCCATTAATCGTGTATCGATAATTACATCGTCGAATATGCATTTTAGTAATTGAAAACCTGCTTCGTTTAGTTTTGCTTTAATGTTAACCGTATTCCCTACTCTAAACAATCACAAACTTCGTCACGCAGTTGCCGTCTGCACAAATTTACAATTCGTAATAAACAGTACTACTATAAAATGAATAAAGAAGATTGGAGCGGATTTTATTCGGTTTTAAATAGTTACAGTGATTTCCCCATTGTGATTTTATCAGTTGAACACACAATCACAGATAATGCCACCTGCCAAATCTTTACAACTCTGAAATATGCCCTTAACAAATGTTAAAAGTGCGGTACAATTCTTTAACTTGAAATTCACGTTTGTACTGGCTTTGTGACTTGCGCTGGAATAGCACAAGATTCATGATTTGATTACACTACATCATCAAGAGGCTGGTGTTAGTTTTACATGTCGAAGTCTGCCTGTGTATTTAATCAAAGAGAAGGACAGTACTTATGAATCTATATTCTCCCAGATCTTTCGAAACAGGTGAGGGGGAGGAAGGAAATTACTCTCAAAACTCTCAAAATTGAAATTACTCTCAAAAGTAGTGATGCTAAAATGTTCCCTAAAAGTAGATAATCCATATGGTGGGATTGAACAGGTTGACGAGTGATACATTTCATAGTGTGCGCTTTTTTCAATCTCTTTCCCTCCGTTTATATGTTATACTCTGCTTCTTTACACACACGCACGCACACACACTCACACATACAAGCACACACAGAGTACACACATACATAGACACACACATACATACATGCATAAATACATACATACATACATATATATATACATATATGTATATATATATATATATATATATATATATATATATATATATATATATATATATATATATATATATATACGTGAGTGTAACTTTGCATTTGTTCTCCACCACATCTTGACCATCACTGTTGTTTTCTCCGTGTGTTCCGGTGAGCGAGCACGTCAGCAAAGAACATGAAAACGATAGATTAAATACCGATCAGTTAAACACAGAATCACAGATCAGAATGTGAATTTGTGTCAATATGCTTGACTAAATACTTCAAGGAGATGCTTCGTCCTAGCTGCAGTCTAATGGCTGAAAACTGTGTGACAATAAAAGATTTTATATATATATATATATATGAATTTTTTGCGTAGTAAGATAAAAAACCAAGGCTGTATAGATATTAGAGCATTTATAGATAGAAGATTTTACAGATGTTTCTAGGATATTAATAAATAATATCCCTTCATCGGAGACGGTTTGAGAGGAAAAATTAAGTCATAAAAATCTACGAAAAATTAAGTCTAGACCAACGTTATTCGTTACATTTACAGTTCCGTTCTGAATTAAGAAATTGCGTCATAAAAATTCATGAAAAATTAAGTCTCCTCTCACACCGTCTCCGATGAAGGGATATTATAAATTAATATCCTAGAAACAGCTGTAAGACCTTCTATCTATAAATGCTTTAATATATATACAGCCTTGGTTTTTTTATCTTATTACGCAAAAAATTCTTATATATACACACGCAGACCTAGAACCAACGTTGAACCCTTTATTCGCTATATTACCTAATCTAAAACTTAACTATGATCTATCTATAGCACTTATTCAGCACTACCTGAAACCTTTGGGTGTCAATGACACCATTATCTCGAATATATATATATATATATTATTTTGTTATTATATATATATATATATAAAATTGAGTTTGGTGGGATATGTTATCCGTGCGGATATAGTATTAGATCTCAATTAAATTCCACTTAATGGCTAGCCACATTGATCTGTGTCTAACGTCTGTGACTACTTTCAGTTGTTAGTCGTTCCGTGAATACTTCCGATGCGTATTTCCAACTTCTTTCGCTGTAAAAATTGTCTGGAATGTATATTGATATTAATAATAATGAAGAATATGGAAAATTGTACATTTAGAAGATATATTTTATAGTTATATACAACATATACAGCCTCTACTCACTGTTTGAAATGCAACTTTGAAATATTGTCGGTGTAGCAGAAACACGTGTAGGTTTTTATGATATGCTGTATATAACCATAAAAGAAAATTGTGAATGCACAAGTCCCAATACTCTTTATTATTACTAATATCATATAAATATATGTGTGTGTACGTTCATGTGCGTGCCTGTGTGTGTATTTATGTGTGACCTGTTTGTGCGTGCATATACAGACTAATAATTTGGCTAAGTTTCATAATTGTTATTTGAGTATTTGTAGCTCCCCAGTGGTTAATATAATAACAATAATACTAATAATTGCTATTATTGCTATTATTTTATTATTAGTAGAACAAGGAGCGGTAATGGTATCAGTAGATTTATGATACTGTTTGGGTATTTATTTGTCATACGGGAATACGGTTATAAATCTTAAACTTTAGCAACGAGCTACAAGTCGCCATTTTGAATATCTGTAAATATGCACATGCGCACTTGTGCTAGTAACGCATAGCAAATATATAGAAAAATTAATATTCGTATTGGGTTATATGCATTTAATCATTATCGATTGTACGGAAATGATGACTATACGGCTTGGTATTTTCTTCTTTGCATTCGTATAAACATTGTTTCCGATTATATTTGTCGTTTAAAAAGTTCATTCACGGTTCTTTTCACTGTCAGATGTTTTTTCATTTTCTCGTTTGCCACTTTTGAATACAGAGATATTTATTCCTTCTTTTTATATCTTCTATGTCTGTTTATATTGTTTCTTCTTTTTCTCTTTCTTCGTATTTCTCCTACCATTGCCATCTCTCTTCTTCTCATCCGTTTTCGTTTCCTCATGCCCTACTCTTCAACATTCTCCTTTTCCTCCCATCACGATCACATCTACTATAACAACAAAACTACTACTGCTGCTGCTGCTGCTACTACTACTACTACTAATACTACTACTACTACTACTACTACTACTACTACTACTACTACTACTACTACTACGTTTCATTTTTCTTTACCATCAACTTTTTTTCTTGTTTTAATCCATATTATTATGTGACGTTGACTTCGGAAAATTGTATAAAAAATATGGAAAGATAACTTACAAGCATCCTAATAATATTTACACATCCTTTTATTATCATAATCCGGAACGTGCTTTAGCCTATTTTTGCCGTTATTTCCGAATGTCCTGAAAAAGATTGGGGTATTTGTTATTCTTTGTCGCTAATCCCTGAATGGCCTTACACAGATTGGTGTATACCAACATTAATGGAATGTTTTACACACGCCTTAGCTAAAAGAATTCTAATTCAGTTTCTAGACCAATGTTATTCGTTGTATTTTCAGTTCACTTCTGAATCAAATTTAAAGTCCTTCGCTGGTTCTATGTTGAGGTTTGGTGCATATATTCTAGCCATTCTTCTCGTGTACTAATAATATCTACATTATTTTGAAGTTTGTAATTCTCATTGTATATTGCTATATTTCTCATGTATCCCACAGCGTGTGACGATTTATATACATCTGGCAGAGATAATTGAAAAAGTATTCAAATTTAGTGGACAGTCATATATCATATGTCGAACAGTTTTGCTACTGTATGGCGTCTCCGTGTATATTTATCAGATGTAATATAGAATATGGGGCTTATTATTTCTTGCAATAGACGGTTAATTTTTCATACACGGAGGAATTGTAAATATCAGTTCCAATATATTCATCATCATCAATATCACCGTCATCGTCCTCATCATCATCGCCATCGTCGTCATCGTCATCGTCATCAGCAACAACATTAAACGTGTTTTATTTATGCGCAACAAATTAGATTTTGGGAGAATATTCCTAACATCGGGGCTATAACAAGTAATCTGAAATAACAGGAATCTTCCTATCTATCCTAGCTCTCCCTATCTTTCAATGATGTTAATGATTGGCCAGCTTCTAAGTGAATAACTTCAATACCGAGAATCAGACGCATTTTCGTAACTAATATTGCGCACTTATCTATACCACATTCCATCCTTATATCTTTGTTGAAGAGTCATACAATCTATATTAAGAAATCTATCTCTTTTCTTTTACTATCGCTAAACTAATACCCTGCATTTGCTTTTCTTAATAATGAAGTAGGTGGGTGGGGGATTAAGCATAACACAAATATAAAACAGGTTAGCGAGTTTCACTGGAGAATTCCTCACTTTATGAAAATTTTCCCTCATGCTGTCTCACCTGATTAGAGGTCTACATTTCACCTTTTCATGCTGTATCTAATGAACACTTTTCTGTTGTCTGCAATACTGAATATTCTCAAACATTCATTTATCCATGTGTGTAGGATCTTGTCCTAGGCTTTTTTATAATCTATATATGCTAGTGTTAAACGTTTCATTAAAAATTTCACTTCCGTTAGACTGCAGCCTTTCTGTTCTTTTGACAGTAACTTCCAGTTGTCGAGGTGCTCATAAATGCCTTGTGAGAGCATTCCTGTTAATAGTTGCCCCAACAATTGTAAGCAAATGGTTGGTCAATAATTACTAGCGTGCACTACCGTCTACTAATCAGGCAATGATATCGGTGGACTTTGCACTTTAGCAATCTCAATAGGATAAATATCAGGAAAGAGTGACGGCATTCTCGAGAGATTATGGGTGTCGACATGAACGAAGTAACTAGTCTGTTGCGTAGGGGTTTCCAGTCCAGGTCTATCATAGATAATTTCTAGACGTGTCTTACTAAGCAGAGATACGGAGGATAAGCAAAATTTGATGGATATTGTAGATTTTGACTAAGATAACGTTTTAACAACGCGTGAGGGTTCTGATGTACTCGTACTGTTCAAAACTCTCAAAGGCCAGAACTATACTAACAATGTACAGTGTTTTGAGAAATCGTTCCCGACATTATGTGGAAGGCTTTAAAAATTTATTATAAGGAATTATTTTGGAAGGTCCGGACAAATTTTTGAAAATAGACTGATTGAAGACTAGGATAAGTGAGCGTTAATATTTACGTGTATTGTCATTATCATATCGGATTGATGATATTAAAAATATGCTTTACAAAGTCCCGTAGCCTGTATTCCGTGTGGAAGAAGGAATACTTGCTCAATGATTTCAGATTTCCAACGTTTGGATGCAATAGTCAACTGCATCCCCAAGACTCGCTGCTCTACACCTGGATGACTGCCTCAGTTGTCTTGGATTAAGTGGCGGGGGAGTGCTGTTTCGTAAATGCCTAAACGTAAAAGTAGATACTCTTTTCGCTGACGCAGTGTGTAGATTATTTGTTTTGTTCGTAATCGGCAATGATGGTGACGCTAGAAATTTCAGACCGATGGTTTTCTACGGCACGAATCAGACAGCCAGGTCTCTTTAGATGTTTAAATAGCTTCTTTGGAAAATCTAGCTCACTGGTTCTTGTATGTGATTAGAAGACGTTGAACGTACACAAATATGGTGAGGAAATAGTCGATTGGGGGAGTGGGGACAGAAGTCTTGCAAAAGTTGTCAGGCGCCTCAAGCTCTCAATAAAGAACCCCTCCCCAATTTCCTTAATGTGAAAGTGTACACTTGGTCAAATCACAGTGGTTATCCTGTTCATAATTACAGTTTTCCTCAGGTTAACAGATAGGAATAATTTTCATTGTCTATGTTATCAGTACTTGACCTTTACAATCAACTCAGAAAATACAAATCGGTAAAGTCTTCGCTACTGTAAAGTGAACGAACCTGCGACCGCGTGGAGAGATCCAGAGAACGGCTAAGTGTACTAGTTGTAGTGTACTAGTGTACTAGTATAAAGAAGTATAAGTTAGAGGTATAAGTTCTTCTAAAGGCTACTTAGAGAACAAGAGAATAGTTAGTCAACTTACAAGTCGCACAAAATGAGGGATTACAAAGTCGTGCTAGCGGCAAGAATGGCCTTCGAGCAGTTCTTTTACATACGTGCGCCTTAACATAAAAGCACCGAAAGTGAACATTTGGCCCACGTGGAGGGGGAGCTGTATAGCAACGAATTTGGTAGCCTTGAGAGAAAATCTCAAACCTTCTTCTTCTTCTTCTTCTTCTTCTTCTTCTCTTCTTCTTCTTCTTCTTCTTCTTCTTCTCCTTCTTCTCCTTCTTCTTCTTCACCTTCGTCTTCTTCTTTTCCTTCTTCTTCTTCTTATTATTATTTTCCTTTTCCTGCTTCGTCTTCTTCTTCTTCTTCTTCTTTTTC
>NC_043012.1:18294985-18319985 GCF_006345805.1 Octopus sinensis
AAAAAAGTCTTGCAGTGGTTCAACATCCCATTTGCGTATCATCAGTCCTCACACAACCCAAATGTGCACAGGACGGCGCTCCAGCCACCTTCAAACACTAAAAGAGCGGAAATATCTGAAGAAAGCCTCAATACTCGTGGAAATATCTGGTTGCCCTACCCGTATCGGTGCCTAGGTAGCTACTAAACTGAAAGCACCACCTGCGCTATTCTTCCAGTCTGGGAGGACCATCTGCCTTTTAGTTCCCTGAATATATTCTGTATCGTGATATCCATATTCCTCGAAGCAGCAATATCACTTTGTCTTCCATTCCGATCGATTTGGGGATATATCCACCTCCTATTCACACAATAGGTTGTGTAAAGTCTTCCATAATTAAGAGGTCTAGTCACACACACACTTGTGTGTGTGTGTGAGAGCGTCGGCTTGTATATTTCTATTTACGTGTGTGTTTCTGTTTGCCACCACTACCGGGTGTCAATCAGTATGTTCATGTACCCGTAACCAAGTGGTGCAGCATAAATGACCTATAGAGTAAGTCTCAGACTTGCAAAAAATGCAAAATGGGTGCCCAAGCATAGCCCTAGTCCATATGCGTCTGTTTATCTGCCTGTCTGTCAGAGTCGATGTCCGTCTGTGTCTCTCTTTCTCTGCCTGTCTGTCTGTATGTCTGTCTGTCTCTGTCTCTCTCTCTCTCTCTCTCTCTCTCTCTCTCTCGGTATATATATTTATATATAAAGGTGGGACTTTATGTATATAGGGACATTTCCCTAACATTCAAAGTAAGACAATCAGGATATAGTTTTATTGAGTTCAGATGAGGGCGTTGTATTGCCAAAATCGTTAGGGCACCGGAAGACATGCTTTGTTTTATTTGTTTTACCAGTGACTTCAAATTTCGCCGACATAAACTTTGTCTTCTATTCTTTCGGTCAATAAATATATTGCTTCTAATGTACTGAGTTGGATCGTTTTGAGTGACTACTCTCATAAACGTTGTCTCGAAACAATTGTTGAATTTAATAACTGCGCTACGTTGAACACCAAATTTCTATTGATAGTCTCTGCAAAACGAATAGAAACATTCCGACTCTTGTAGTTAATTGACTATAAAACTGGTTATAAAACCGACAATTACCAGTTCCTACTAATATCATTTCATCCCTGCTGCTTATTTATAAGAGGATAAAATAGAAATTCCATCCATATAATATTTTCCTTCGCCATGGGTATGTTTAAAATTTTAACACTATCTGAAATTTATTGAACATACCAATTTAGCCGCCATCTTTACAATAGTCATATCTCTCTTGTGAGTAGCGTTGAGCTATAGGATTCATATGATTTTGCTTTGCTTCTGAATAATTTTGTTTCTTTTATTCTCAGATGATATCTAAACTATGATCCATCTTATGATTATTTGTTTATCGATATTGAACACGATGGTTTTTCAATAGAAATTACATTTGAGATTTGATGCAAGCATAGTTATTACACAATCATCAGCGATGTCACAGTTGACCTTTGATGTTTTGATGAACGGAGAATAATTACAATCTAAATATTGATTAAATTTAATGCGTTATACTTATGACCTACCACAACTACGAACGTTCGCTGACGTACATTTTATACACTTTTTGAAGATACACACAAAAGCTAAAAGAATAAAAGAAGAAAAGATGCTGAAAAAAATAAATATATAATGACTGTTATCTCTTATTCTGAATATTACCCATTTTGTTATTGGTGAAACCTCAACTCTGAATACGGTAGTCCACTGAGCAGCAAAGAATTAGTCAGCATAACACTACTGTATAGCAAATATCTACTGAACAGCATATCGCTACCAAAACTGGAAACTACTAGCGAATAGAGAATACATAGCAGAGTCCATTAAAACTTTTGATCTACAAGTGATTACAGTCTGTGATCTTGTAAGACTTTCATTTCATGGTAATACAGTCGATTCTGCAACTACTGTAATTGTGTTGTAAGCACCAGACGTAACATCATAGCGACCACATAGCTCCTACCAACAACGCTTTGGCTTCAGCTATTGCCAATGCTGCAACCACCGAAGCCACCACCACCACCACCACCACCACCAACATCACCACCACCACCACCATCACCACTCAATCAGGAGCAGCATCGCCGCTGGCAACACCAACATCGACTCAGCTATCATCTCCACTGCTGCTATCATCGCCGCCTCCCGCCAAGGCTGCTACTGCCACTGCTACCAACGCTTACCTCCCACCCCGATTCTGCTGCTCTTTCTATGTTGCTGATGCCTTTTGCAATGATAAAATTGCAAAATCCAATATATAAGCAACAATATGCTATCAGTTAATTATTTCCTTAGTGCTACGACAAGAATTTAATATTATTCATCTGTGCATGCTTACCTACGCACATACACACATACATACTTACATACATACGTACATACATACATACATACGTACACACATACGTATATATATATATATATATATATATATATATATATATATATATATATATATACGTACATATGTATATATATATACATATGTATGTGTGTGTATATATATGTATATGTATATATATATATATATATTATATATATATATATATATATATATGTATATATATATGTATATATATATGTGCATATGCATATATATATATATGTTTGTATATATATTTATATATGTAAATATATATATTATGTATATATATATATATATGTCTATAAATGTATATATATATATAGGTGTGTGTGTGTGTGTGTGTGTGTGGATGTATGTATATATTTATGCGAACTAGTCCTTCTCAATCTGAATTATGTGTCCAAATGCGTATCTCAAATCGTCAATATCTGCGCCTATATCGAATCAACAACTCGAAAAGAACGCCATATGACCGGTTGGATTTTGCATTAATTGCTACTTCGCTCTTTATTTACACCACCAATCCATAGTAGGTTATTTCATTACGATTCGTTATGAAAATATTTCTGATCTATGGATGTGTAGATCAATGTAAGTGTTCAAGAAATAGACGAACAGTAATTGAGCGATGATTGGCAAGGGAGATAAACAAGCGAATTATTGCTTAATCAATGGAAAATGACATATGAATTTGATTAAGGACAAACTAGTAATCTTCTCAGATAATGGATGTACACACACATGCACACACACACACCACACACACACACACACACACACACACATAAACAAACAAATACATCCACTCTTTTCATTATTCATTTAGGGTATGTAAACTATAATGGTGATGAGTAAGAAAGAATTACTAAACGTAATAATAATCCTTTCTACTATAGGCACAAGGCCTGAAATTTGGATAGTCGTTTACATCGACTCCAGTACATAACTGGGACATAATTTATCGACTCCGAGAGGATGAAAGGCAAACTTGACCTCAGCGGAATTTCAACTCAGAACGTAACGGCAGACGAAATACCGCTGAGCATCTCACTCGGCGTGCTAACGATTGCACCAGCTCGCTACCTGATTAAACGTAATAATGATATTAAAAGATACACGTTTCGACTCATGATCAGCAATTTTAGGGAAGAGTGTAATTTGTTTACATTGGCCCAGTTTATGACTGGAATTTTATATCATAGTTCCTGAAATGATGAAAAGAAAAGCTGATCTCTTTGGTATTTGAACTCAGTACGTAAGAAGAACGGAAGAAATAGTGCTAAGAACTTTATCTGACTCGGTAATTTGATAAGAGTTTGACAAGCTCAGAAAATATAAAGACCTGCTCATTGTAATCGAGAAAATGTGGCATTTCAAGGCGGTTACAATACCAGTGATCGTAGGAGCACTAGGAATGATCAAGAAGGGAACCGAAAATTATACGAGAATGCAAGAAGTGCAAAAGATTGTCATAACTGGTACATCTCACGTATTGAGAAGAGCATTGTCGCTGTGAGAACTATTACTACCCATGTATTTTAATTTAACTTAAAAAAAAAAAAATGAAGGAACTATTGAGTTTAGTTTAATGGCCTACCAATGTATACGATGAGTTTCTTTGCCCTAGGGGTCGGGAAGACACTCGGCAAGAAATGGAAGCAAATTTGAAAGAAGAAGTTAAAAAAATAAAAAATAATAATAATAATGATAATAATAATAATAATAATAATAATAATAATAATAATAATAATAATAATAATAATAATAATAATAATAATAATAATAATGATGATGATGATGATGATAATAGTAATAAAGACAATATGATAATGTGGCAAAAAAATCCATTGGAAATTTTGTGGAAATCATGGTACGGGCAAACCCCAAAAGAATCACCAGGAATGAAGACTGGAAAATCCTGTGGGATGCAATGATTCAGTGCGATCACCTGAGCAGACTTCAGAAACCAGACATTGTTGTGGTACATAAAATATACGGACTTTCATGATAATCGACATAGCATGTTACGGTGAAAACAAGATCAAAGAGAAAGAAGACGAAAACTGGACAACTACGACGATTTGAAGTGGGAAATAGGTGGATAAAGAAAAGAATGCATGGGAAATGTCATAGGGATGTTGACAGTGAGAGAAAATGATGGCTATGGATGACTAAAAGTTATTTAAAACTAGAAACAAAGGCTCTAACCTCTGCTACCCAAGAGGAAGCACAAAGAACGAATTACAGAAAATACAGAATAGACAATACACCAGAAAGTGATAAGTGCAGAATCTGTGGACAAAATGGTGAAACTGTATGGCATATTACCAGTCAATGAACACCACTAGTCTAGAAAGAATATATGAGACGTCATGACAATATAGCAAGAACTGTCCATTGGACACTTCCCAACAAGTATGGACTTGACAGAAGAAAAAAAAAGTGGCATGAACTTAAACTTGAAGTCATCATCGAAAATGATAGTTCAACCGCACCTTTTCTCACAGTAGTCGGAAATTGTCCGCTCTGCTGCCAGTTGCTGTAGATAGCTGTGAAGAGCCGCCAATCAAGTTTGGCATATAAAAGTAAAGATTATCCAGACCAAGTATTTTGCCCCCCATGCGGTCGATCTTTGCCTCCCGTATTTCCGCGGCTGTTATCAGCATTTCGCAATTCGTCTGAGCAAGCTTGCTAGGCTTTAGCACCCCACTCTTCTAACTGCTAGCCCCTCGCAATCTAAGCGTGCATCCTAGATAGCGTCCCAGTCATACGTTGGCACTAAAGTTCGAGACGTTCTCAGGAAAATGTCCAGACGTTTGGAGGAATCCGGCTGTTCCCCTGTCAGAGCATTAACGGCCATATGTCTAAAAGCGCCTCCATCGCTACTGTTCACATCCAGGGCCTCTATCTTACCTTCTGGTTTCAAGAAGATGGTCCTTATCTTGACATCCAGCGCTCTCTTGAGCAACACACACATCCACCCGCTCCCATTCCCGGTTGACTCGAAGATAAATAAATATCGTAGTAACCATATATGGGAATGTCTCACCTTATCTAAACTTAGTGACTTAGGGAAAATATTCGTTCACCGCCTTTCCTTTTTAAGCAAACACCCTTATACCTCCTTAAGGGCGACAAATGGAGAAAAAGTAACATACTAACAGGGCCTATGTACAATAAATAAGTTTGAGTAATAGTTACACATTTATAAACTGACGGGTGTGATGTGAAATATGCGTCGAA
Source organism: Octopus sinensis (assembly GCF_006345805.1). Taxonomy (NCBI): domain Eukaryota; kingdom Metazoa; phylum Mollusca; class Cephalopoda; order Octopoda; family Octopodidae; genus Octopus; species Octopus sinensis. Next base: position 18,300,667 of record NC_043012.1, read on the forward strand.
TGACGAAAAACAACAACAATGGCGACAACACTACTGCTGCTACTACTACTACTACTACTACTACTACTACTACTACTACTACTACTACTGCTACCTAGTACTGCTGCTGCTGCTTCTGGTATTACTAATACTATTACAACTACTACTACTACTACTGATAATAATATTATTAATAATGAAAATGGGAGGCGCTAAATTTGCATAAAATACACTGACCAAGGAACTGTTCATTCACGTAAGTCAGCAGAAAAAATTCACACCACAATTAAGAAAACCCTTGCTAGCGAACGAATTTCTAAATGCGGGGGAAACTCCACCCTATACTCTCGACTCATCTGCAGTGTCATGGCAAGAGCTTTTCTCTTCTTACTCCTCAGCCTAAAGGCGCCAACTTTGAACAGACCAACTCAGACGAGCAATCTTCGCCACATTCATCTACCTTTGATGATATTAATGCGTGGGGCAGCGCATACGTCCTTTCCAAATGGGATGTTAAAAAAAGTCGATGAGGACTTGGCCGTAAACGGAATAGCCTGTCGTTAGTATTTTAGGTTGCGTGCCCAATACAACCTCTTTCACCATATCAATAGAAGCGGTACGCTGCCTACATTTTCTGACCAAAGGAAGGCGTGGGGAAATCTATGCGATGAATTTGTCATACACGTGTTAGCGGCTGTTCAACATAACTCCACATGGCAGCAATGCTCGGGTGTGGTACGAGCAGGTCTACTCCTGCTCGTAAAATACCCGAGCATTGCTGCCAGTTTCGCCGTACAACAAGCATCTAAGAGTGTTGAGGCATAGCGTACGGCACCATCGTGTTTGTAGAGTATTCCTTAACTGGAAACAAATGAGCATTTATGGTTTGAGCAAGGCATATGTTGGTCAGCTCTTCTTCGTGTGAGCACAAGTGATAGGTTTTGCGAGGCTGGTGTTTCTCTGGTTCACAGTTTTCAAGTTATTTCTAAAGCAAATTTCGCTTTTCTTGCTGATAAGAACTTTTATGAAAGAGAATTTTGCGGTTGTCGAAGCACATACAACCCGTTGATAATGTTATTGCCAAACATATTCATTTTCTTTGCTTTATGTGGAAATGGAATTTTTTATTTATTTATTTTTCTGTCATTTGCTTGTTCGTGCATTCATTAATATTTTTTGTGGCTATTTTATGTTGTGCAATATGATTTTCCTTAGGTGTGGATTACGAAAAAGAAGAATCCATGTTTCATTTAGTGTAAGACATAAAAATATAATGGAAATAATTCACAAAAAACGATCTTGGCGTCTAAGACCAGTAAGGGGCAAACGCTTCAATATACTTAAAGTTAGTCCCTGCGTGAAATAATAGCCTAAACAAAATGCAATTCGTCAGGTAAACATGAACATTGTATACATACATACATACATAAATATATATATATATATATATGCATATATATATTTGTGAGTGTGTATATCTATATATATACAGATATATATGTATGTGTATATATATATATATATATATATATTATATATATATATATATATATATATATATATATATATATATATATATATATATATGTGTGTGTGTGTATGTGTGTATATATAATTATCTATCTATCTATCTAACTATATATATATGAATATACACACACATACACACACACATATGTACACCTACTACACAAGGACATGAACACACATAAGATGATTAGGTAACAGAATCGCAAATGTGAGAGATATTCTCTAGAGCTTGGAAGAAAGATGTTACGAAGATACTTGAAACATAATAAACGTGATGTAATATCATCAAGACAATCAGTATGAAGTTCCTGTCAATGTTGATATACTCCACTTCTGTTTTAAAGTTAAAGAATTTGTATGGAAGTAGCAAATTGCTCATAGTGCATAAGGCAAACAATACTAACTGTTCTTTAGACAGAGTGTTTTTACCGAGAATGGAAGGATGCACGGGTGTGTTAATTGCAGAAGACAACAGCAAGTCTTCGATTTGTGTTTTTGCAAAGATTATAATCAGGTATGTGTAGAAAGGAAATACTATTATATGTGAATAGAAATATTGATTGAGTCTCTAAAATAATGATCTCAACAGTAAAAAAAGGATGGCGGGGCGGAAGTATTAGGCCAGTTCATACAAGAAATAAAGAGCACTGGTTACGGCTGACAAATGAAAAGCTGAGATGAGAAACTGAATCCCTAATTAAAAAACGCTCAGAAACAAGCTATTAGAATTCCAATGATAAGAACAATGTGTGATAAAAATTAGATAAGGAGCAAATTAAGAATGCGTAACAAATGAGTTTAAAGTAACGACGTTCTATTCAGCTGAACCAAGCGTGCATAACTTGTGTATGAATGGGGGATGAGTGCGTGAGTAAAAGAGAATATTAAGATATTAGTTCATTCTCTAGATTTAAAGTGGTGGAAAAGTAGGATGAACACGAGCCCTACTTTGTTCTGATGAATGAAAATCACAGGAATTTATAGGTTTCCTCCAGAGATTGTTGAAGCAAGGAGAGCAAATATGATAATGAAAGTGAGAATGAAAAAAATAGCGCAACATCGATGACCGTCCAATTCCATATGGTAGTAGAGTGGATGTGAAGAAAACTGATGAGAGTGAAATGCATGAGAACATAGAGATGAAGAGATTGCAAAACACATTTCTGTATACTGCCCCTGTAGTAATTGATGTGCATAGTACAACACCAAAATTAGGGACTATCATGTTTCTGAGAATCGGAATTGTTTTACGTATTGTCGACCTCCAGGAAAATGACAACATGCAAAATCCACAAGAAATGCCGTTGAAATATGTAGGCATATTTTGCAACCAAATCACGGGAAAAAACTTCAGCTCAATATATATATATATATATATTGGTTTATTTATTGAAATGCAGCCACACCGGTGCTCCGCTTTGAAGGATTCATTGAACACATCCACAATACTACTATTTTTATTTTTCTACTGGATTGGTATTTAATTTTCAGTCTCTTTTGCCGAATTGCTAACGGTGAAGTAAAGAAGTCAATGCTGTTCGTCACATTTTTACTGAGGAACTTATAAAAACGCACTGACACACATTCGCACACATACAGTCACAAAAACACACGCGTGCACACATACATATCTATGCTAAGTAAAAGAGGTCGTCAGAATTTTAACTAATATTAGTTTCACACACGATATTAAAATTATATGGATTGTATCACATATCTAGGTAATGTGACATTAAGAAGATGTCACTGACCAGCAACACCACCCTCGTTTGAAAACACAAGGATTGCATGTAGGGATGAAAATCACTTACTTTTCGTCAACAGGGTAACGCTCGCGAATGCATCTTTATGAAAATCATGATGCTCTTTCACTCATTGGTTATAAAAGGCACCCAAATTTTTCAACCTGTCATTCGTTTATCGGAGTCAGTAAGCATGCCAAGACTGACACGACATCAGTGAGATGAGCCATTGGACATCTACTTACTGGTCAATACCCATGGGTCATTACTAATGAACTGCAGTATTCGGACAATAGAGAGGCTGAGGGAACGATACAATGCCACAAACAGCACGGATGATCGTCCACCGAGTGTTACAAATACACGTCAAAATCGCCACCTGCACCGACAGCAATTCCAGAGGGAAGGGAATCAGCTAGACAGACCATAGGGACTCAACACTGACCCATTTATGCAGAGACAGTTCGCCTCCGGCTGAGATCTTTTAATCTGTCCTGTCGACGTCCAGCTAGAAGCCGCGTTCTCACAGATCGTGATAGAACGGCACGTCTTCGGTGGGCTCAAAAACATCTGAAATGGTGACATCAGCAGTGGAGGACTGCAGTCTTCACTGACGAATCACAATATTGCATTTCTGTGGCAGATGGCAGAGCTAGAGTATGGAAAATAAGGGGGAATGCCATGCCGATGACTGTGTGGTGGAGAGGGACTCAAGGGGAGCAGAGAGCATCATGATATGGAGGGGGATTGCACTTAATCAGAATCTTGGTCTTCCAAAACATTGCCCAAGGCTGGGACAATTGAATAACCGCTGCTCGCTACATCGACCAAGTGTTGAGGTCTCGCATTATGTCATACTTTGTCCGTCATCGGAATCACGTGTTCTAACACGACAATGGCCGTGCACATGCTGCCAGATTGACAACAGACTTCCTCAAGCAGCACAATATGCAGACACAGCCAAGGCCTGCCTTAAGTCTGGACTTGAATCCCCTAGGGTTAAATGACATCCGGCCAAGACCAACAGCTGCGGCACAACTCTTCAAGTTTTAAGAGAGTTCACGCTGATATTCTCACGGCTTTCAGGTATCGTTTGGTGCACTCAATTTACAGAAGATGTCGAGGTGTAATCAACGCTAACGGTGGTCATCACTTTGGATCCAGGACACTTCGTCATCACGTGACACCATGTGACGTCACGCATGTTTCAGGAAATGACGTTTTATCATTAATAAAGCTCGTTTTCTTAACTAGCGCTCTTCAATCAATGCCATGGCAGTCTGTTAATATACCGGTTTCTACTTAGTAATCGTGACGTTTCTTTTGTGATTTAGTTTATATATATATATATATATATATATATAAGTATTATTTTACTTGTTTTACTCGTTTGACTGCGGCCATGTTGGAGTACCGACTAATATGTATATGTATATTCTTGTATTCATTTACTCGTTTCAGTTGTTTGACTGCGGCCAAGATGGAGCAACAACATTAGTCGAACAAATCTATCCCAGGACTTATTCTTTGTAAGAGTAATACTTATTCTATCCGTCTATTTTGTCGAACCGCGAGGTTACAGTATTGTAAACACACCACCATCTGTTGTCAAATGTTGGTAGGAGAACAAACACATATACACAAATGCCTAAATATATACATACATTAGACGGGCTTCTTTCATTTTCCGTCTACCAAATCCACTCAAGGCTTTGGTCTGCTCGATGTTGTAGTAGGAGATTCTTGGCGAAGAAACTGCATATATATATATATATATATATATATATATATATATATATATATATTCTGTAGTCGAACAAGTGGACCTCAGGACTTATTCTTTGTAAACCTAGCGCTTATTCTATCGGTTGCCAAGCGATGAAGTGGTGACAAACACAGACACACAAACCTAGACGCACACACACACGTATATATATGTATATAGTTTTATGCGTGACTGTGTGATTGCTTGTGACTGTGTGTGTGTGTGTTTGTATGTGCTTGTATGTGTGTCTTCAGGTCAACATCAACGAAACATACAAGTAATGCTTTGTAAGATGATTATCAAGATTGAAATAGAAAACTCGAAAATAGCCACTGACTGAGATATATTTTAGATAAAAATCGCACAAGAACCTAATTATAACAATCATGGACGTGGCAGAAAACATTCGCAAAAAGAATCCACTACGTTAATTAACTCAAACATAGTAAATAGGATAATATTAACTGATATTATTCCTATTATTAAAGAAGACTTTGGTACGTATATCTATTTTAATCCAACAAAATAGTCTTTCCTGTTATAGGCTTATTCTGTTATCGTGCGTATTTTATCGATCCTGAAAATTTTGAAAGGTAAATTTGACCTCAGCGTCATTCGAACTCAGAACATGAAGACAGAAGAAATGCCGCTAATTTTTTTTCTTTGCCGGGGACGCTAACAATTATGCCAGCGTGTCTTATCAAGAAGATGATTTCAAATTTTTAGCAACAGCCGACGATCTTATGGGAGGAACTCGCTGTTACAAAACGTTAGCAACCATTTGGTAAAACTATATATGAAATCTTAAACGCATAAAACAATGTAAGCGCATTATATGTGTTATGTTTAATATGGCATATATGTACAACTTGGCCTCAGAATATTACAAAACACTTCAAATAGAGAAATGTGCTGGCCTGGAATAGAAGTGTTGAATTAATTGGACATCGATGAGTTCATTAGTATTACATGTGAGTAAATGCATAACCTTCTCTTCTCTCTGCCTGGTTGACTCTCTCTATCTATCTGTCTGGCTCTCTGTCTTTATCTATATGTACACACACACATATACAATTAAATGTTATCCTACTTACGAAGGCTGGGTTAATTAATGTAGAAGATTCTTTTTTTTTGCAGATGTTATCTGTCTCGTTCGTGATTGTTATAATTAGCTTCTTGTGTGATTATTATCTATCCTATATATCTCAGTCACTGGCTACCTTCCTAGCTATTATTTCGATATTAAGAATTATCCATCAAAGCATTTCTTTCGGTCTTCTCAGTGTTGTCGGGAATACACACACACACACACACATGCACACACACACACATATGTATGCACATATGTATGTACGTACATACAGGCATGTATGCATACATACATGAACACATAATACATACATATATGTTGAATGTATTTAATACGTACGTTTCAAATAGTTACGAATTGCAAAATCGAATATTTCATCTTCCTTAAGACATATCAATATATATATATATATATATATATATATATATATATATATATATATATATATATATTATATATATATATATTTCTTAATTGAGCAGAATTTTGCATATTACATGAAATTCCCTTTTTCATTTTAGCGCAATTATCTGGAAGCTACATATTGACTACATTCAAAATATTGGGTTGGCAACTAAGTTCCCTCCGATTATTTTTTTGTATTTAAAATGTTTAAATGATTTAATAAAAAGGAAACAACTAATTAATCAATAATGTATTCACCCTTGTTTACAACTTCTTTCCAAGTTTCAAAAAGATTCTCAATATCTCGTTGATAGAAATTCCTCGATTTCGACTAGAAAAATTGGATCCAATCAGTATTGAACGAAACTCCGCGCATAGCATTTGAAAGAGATCGAAAGAGCGGAAATCCGTTGGTGCCAAATTAGGAGAGCTCAGCGGGTGTCGCAGCACTTTCCAGTCATGAGTTTGAATGACATCCTTGGTCTGGTCGTATTGGCGATATGAGGTCGGGCGTTGTCGCGCAGCAGAAGAACTCCATGCCCGCCCATTAGGTCTTTTCTTTTGAATAGCCGTGTTGAGTCGTTGCATCTGTTGAACATAGAGTCTCGCGTTGAAAGTTTGGTTCCGTTCAAGTAATTCGTAATGGATAATCCCTTCCTAGTCCCAACTTACGCACAATATCGTTTTACGCGGATAAAGATCTTGTATCACGCGGGGTATCGCTTGTTTGCCGGGGTTAATCCATTCCTTACACTGCTTCATATTGATGTACAGGCACCGTTTTTCGTCGCCAGTAACAATTCGTTAAGAAATCGTTGCTTGTGTCCATGAGTTGAGCGGTGACGAGTAAGCAAACCAGCGGAGATTATGATTTGTTGATGTCACTTAAAGTATGCGGAACCCATGCTCCATACTTCTGAACCATCGAAAGAGGATGCTTCTCTATAGTAGTGTGGTAGCATTCCATTTTTCTGCCAGTTCCCTTGTTGTTTGAGGAGAATTTTCGTGCAAAAGTTGGTTTAATCGCTCTTCATTGAACTTAACTGGACGGCCAGAACGAGGTGCGCGTTTCAGGTCAAAATTTCCATTTTTAAACTTGGCATACCAATCACGAGCGGTTCTTTGAGCTATGGCACACTCTCCATACACTGAAGAAATATCGCGAGCAGCTTCTGCGGCATTAGAACCTTGATTAAAAGGTAAAAGACAGATGTGTCGAAAATGCTGTTTTTTCTTAACTTGACATTCCATTTTAATGATCTGAAAATAAACAAAAGATTAACTAAAATTAACTAGAAAAGAAAAAGAAAATAGATTCCAAAATTTAAAAACAATAAATTCCAAACTTTAAAAAAACGGCGGGAAATTAGTTCCCAACCAAATATTGTTTCGACTTCTTTTTATACATTTATACACACATACTAATATGTGTATCTGTTTGTATGTATATGTTCATGCATGTATGCAAGCATATATGTATGTATGTATGTATGTATGTATGTATGTATGTATGTATGTATGTTTCTGTGTGTGTGCGTGTGCTTAAATGTATGTATGCAAAGGCACATATACTACGATGACACGATCATAGAAGCGTGGATTATATTTCTGGGACGTGTGTCATGTTGAGTCCTACAGTAATACCTTTCTTTTTGCATTGCTTTCCCCTTGATCTGACCTCCTCGATAATGCGCTAAATCAATGAGGGGTGTGGTTGAATTGGTGTGTACATCTACTAATAAATATTTAAGCGCCTGAAACTGCGACAGATTGCATGGTACTTCCATGGTACTTTGTGAGTTACGATTATTCATATGTATGCACCCATGCATATAGATATACACATGAGAAAGAGAGAGAGCGAGAGAGAGTGTGTGTGTGTGTGCGTGAGACAGAAAAGACAAACAAGTCGACACGTGACGAGAAAACAAATTGTTGTGATACTCTATCTAATTTGTAACAAATGCTATAGTGTCCTATCTCATATCACCAATACAAAGTTTCTATGCAGAACACCAAGAGACTTGACAAGCTCCGACATAGCGTTGAACTTGACACGTTTCAGATTTATTTCCCAATGCATGATATCGTTTGATGTTTTATCAATTAGTATTTCGTTCATGGCTTCCTTGATTTTTTATAATTCAAGACAAAATAGCATGAGACCATTTCCGATCTTCGGATACAGTTTTACTCAAGCACTTGTAACCAATATGTCCAACCTTTATAAATAATGATTAGGGTATATTTGGAATGGGATTTTGATATTAATAGAAGACAAACCGACATTGTGAAGGCCTCAATTATTGACTAGCGTATAATTAAATGCAGTCAAATGTTGAATTTCATGATTTTTCATGTCATCTAATTGCAACTTCGTATCTCAAGTTTGATTTACAATACTCAATTGGTGTAAGATAATTCTTATTTCGTAAGTTTAATTTATAGTTCTCAAATGTTATAGCAAGTAAAGTGATTTTTGGCCTGAAATATATCCAGTAGTGGATGTGATGTACTGGGAAAAGATGTTAAATGTTACGTTTTCAATGTACTTAATTCAAATAAATAAAATAAATAAAACCTTAGTAGTAAGGGGAACGTTGCTAGGAAATCAAAATGAATGCTAAAATGTGATTCCCTTTTTAGTGCTTGATGACATATTCAAGGGTGTAATTAAGTTTCACAGGTATAAAATTAATGTCGCTAATACAGACCAGTGAGATCAATGCTATACGTCGGATACTATTTATAATCTGAAATAAAACATGCATAAAAAAGATATTGCAATGTTTAGTGTCCTAAAACGTTAATAATCTTTCGTCATTGAATCCAGTGTACAAGCTTCTGATGTAATTTCTTAGCTCGGGTTTGCTATACGGTAAAAACAACCTGACTTGTGAGCAAACCATGCTAGATTTTTGAAAATCACAATATCCCAGTTTCACACCTCCGAATAAAGAACGAAACATCTGTAGCTTCGAAAATATTTAATGTTACATAAGTGAACAGATGAACAAATAAACTTCTGTATCAAAAAGTGCTTATCACAAAAATTTCATTTCACCTTTCACAAAATTGCAAGAAAACTATTTTGCTGCTACTACGGCCAATGGTGCAGATCACGTCTTGTTTGAATTTTTATCTTCAATAGACTAAAAATTCTATTATTGTGATGTAATTTTCTGACCTTTTAAATGCAAACACACGTTAATAAATGTCAAGTTTTTCTACATTTTTCTTTTTCTTATATTGAAATGCGTCTCGAGAAACTGTATTTCAGTATACCAAAGCGATTTCGTTCGTCTGTATCTAAAGGCGTGAGAATAATATGATCATGATTCATGCTTGAAGTCATGATTTGAGTCTGCGAACTATTATCGATGTGATCACTTAATATTATAGAAACAGTTGTTAAATACCCTACACAATATACACTGTTTTAATAGCTGCAGAAAAAAAAATACTAATTTTCATGATTAATACGCTTTCATGGTTTCAGCTGGTCGACAGTCCCAAAATAGACCCTGGTCTCAGAATTGTATTATATCCTTTGCATTGCGATCTACTGGCACGGGAAATGCTTTGAAATGTATACATCAATAATTAATTGATTTGCCCTTATTTAGTCTTGGTATGGAATTCCTATAAAACTCTCCAGTTCTTTATACCATATACGTTTATGTATGTATGTATGTATGCATGCATGTATGTATGTATGTATGTATGTATGTATGTATGTATGTATGTATGTATGTATGTATGTATGTATGTATGTATGCATGTATGTATGTATGTATGACTGGATGGATGTGAGATAACTCCACTTGTCTCTACACAAAACATTGTTTATTATCATCCAATCCGTGGACACTATTTGATCATGTGATCGATGTATGTGTCTTTGCATATAGATAAGTATGTATGCATGCATGTATCTATGTGTGTATGTATGTAGGTAGGTTAGGTATTGTATGTGACAGGTGAGCGATACTGCTAAGAGCTAATCTAGATCAGCCTACTGCATAATCGTGAGGAAGGCGAGTGGATAGTCTGCAGGACAAATATCAGAACCTGTTGAAGTGTGGATGAACCTACTAAAGCTAATGGCCATCCAATAGTGTGTACACATCCATGTATGAGTATTTACTCACAAAATACACACACACGCGCATGCACACGCACACAGGCTCACACACAAACACTCACACACTCACCCATGCACATGCATATTAATTATTGGCAACGGAAGCATTATTAATGCCAAAGGTTAACCTTTATATCCAACATAATATGAAGGCGTTGGTAGAGCACCAAATTCTGCGTTATTAGCCTTCAGAGAGCTTCTCATATGAGTACCTGGTGTATAAAAGCAAACACATAGATCGTAGCAAACGAAATTTGCTATGGGCACCGGAATTCCTGTATCCCGTGATTTCGATCTACTGGAACTCATCAATGTAAAGCAATGTACGGGAGGATTTTTCAAGCCTGATAAGACAGTATTCGATCATCTAACAAGGCACTTTGCCCCGGGACATAGAAATAATCGGTTTGGTTCCCGAGATTGCGGTCATCCAGCTTGGGAGTGACGAAACCCCGATTGGTTTAGAGACATCCCTCTAGATGAACGAAAATAAGCATATAGAATTCGTTTCTGCTTAGAACTGCTTGCTCTTGCTAGTCTCTGGAATTTCTTGGCGTTGATTGTATGTGTCATTGCGGTGTGGCACAAGATGTACTTGACTATAGTATACCAATGGCATTACTGACAATCTAACATCTCTCTTTATTTCTTTAAATTAAAACGGCGATGGAAAAGTGGCCAGCTGGACAGGTCTGAGGGACGAAAAGAACGTCAGTACTTACCTGCACATTGGCTGATATAAATTTGTTTCTTCATCAACTTGTTGCTTCAAAGATGACTGATCGGAAAGTTTCCGGGGTAGCACTGCTAACCATATATCTAGAGGTGATTTAGAAAATTTGACCGGAAAATTGCATGTCTTACCTTTAAGCTTAGCTAGGTTTGCACGCTTGGCGAACGTCTCCCAACGCGCTCGAAATCACATGCGGATTAACAAGTGGAAACCAACGCTACATCTCGATGGAATCTTAGAAATATAATTAACATTGAGCGAAGCATCCCCCGAGCGACATCCTACACTGGTACAGTTTATTCCAAATGAAATACAAAGATTATGTAAGGTAACATCAGAATCGTTTTTAATGGAGTGGAGTAATGAGGACAATTAAAAAAAAAAGAAACTTCGTCTATTAAGAATTGCTTCTTTTCTGAATTGAAAGAAACATTATTTTATTATAATATTATTTATCATAAAAGTCGGCGAGCTGGAAGAATCTGTTGAAATGCTTAGCTGCATTTTGTCTGCCGCTACGTTCTGATTTCAAATTCCGCCGAGGCTGACTTTGCCTTTCATCCTTTCGGGGTCAACTAAATAAGTACCAGCTACGCGCTGGGGTCGATATAATCGACTTAATCCGTTTGGCTGTCCTTATTTGTCTTCTCTGTGTTTAGTAAAGAAATAGGTATTTCATCTCCCGTTACGTTCTGAGTCCAAATTCCGCCGAGGTCCACTTGCCTTTCATTCTTTCAGGGTAGATTACATAAGTATCAGTTACGCACTTTGTCGAGCCATGATTATCTCCCTCTATGTTTAGCACCTTGTGGGAAATAAAGAAAAAAATATTATTTATCACCATAATGCGACGAGCAGGAAGTATCGTTAGCACGCTGGGCAAAATATTTACTGCATTTCGTCTCTCTTTACGTTCTGAGTTCAAGTTACACTGAGATCGACCTTAAGTCTCCTTTTATGGTCGATATATTGCATACTAGCTGACAACTGTGGTCAACATAATTGCTGCCCTCTCCCACGAAATTACTGCCCTTGTGGCGAAATTTCAAACCAGTATTATTTCTCATACGAAACAAATGTGATAAATAAATTTTGTATGCTGCAATTTAAACATCTAAAAACCTCTAGAGGTGAAGGCGCAAGGCTTAGGACATTCAACTGACGATCGTAAAGTAGTGAGATCGATTCCCGTGTGTGCGATAACACCCTTTAGCCAGATATTTTATTTTACATTGCTTCAGTGCAATCAGCTGGTAAAAATTTGTTATATTTGTAATTCAAAGGAGCCAGCCATTTTACATTGTCTCTCACTGAAGCTCCCTGTTAACTACCGCGTCGGTTGCTCAGTCACTTGCGCGTTATTTTCACGGGCTGTTCCGTTGTTCGGATCAACTAGAACGGTCATCATCGTAACCGACGGAGTACCAGTTTATAGTAGCCTACCCAATATATTTCAAGACGTAATCTGAATTCGTTGTTTTAAACCAGTGTTTGAAGTGTGCGTAAAATCTCGTTAGGTCAGTGTATTGCCTCTGGATATCATAGCGAAAGAAATCCAATTAATCCTGTTAAGCGGTTGACGCAGTTTGATATTGAAGTATATTCAATATATCACTGGTATTGCAAATTCCTTGCGTATCATTCAAACAGCATTTCATTTAACAGCATTGTTCTACATTCTTGAAATAAATACCTTAGCGGAATATAACTTTTAACTGTTCATCGCTGTCGCATTGGTACTAATTAGAAATAACTCATTTTGAAATAGCTAGATTAATCGAGATGATATAAAGGTGGTGATGTCGATATCTAGAAAAAGAAAATGCGATGCAGTGTTTAAGTAGAGCCTCTCTTTGAGAGATTTAGAAATAATATTTCTATTTCTTGAACAATAGCTGTGTGTCACTTTGAAAACTATATGTTCGAACGATGAATTCAGCAACGCCATCTGGTCAAAACAGCTACCATGTGTTGATAAAGGGCAATAACCGAGAAACTCCGCCACAGATGTTTTGTGCTAGATGGAGTGCTGGGCTACATGTTCGAAAACGTAAGGATACAGATAGTGTGCCGTGTAGCTAGAAATGATATTTCTTGGGGCTAAAACAAGAGTTAGATCGTCTGTTTCGGGACAGTCACATCATGTTGGCAAATAGCCATTACTCGCTCTTTCCCCCTCCCTCCTCCCTATCTCTCTCTCTCTCGGAATATATATATATATATATATATATTTATATATATATATACGTATATAGCATATCACTTGCCTTAATTGTTTTGACCTGACAATCGGACTCTTATGCGACTGGTCACAGTCTGCCTACAATTCTTTCATTATTTCGCCTTTTTGCATCGTCACCAAAATCGTTTTTCTATCCACATTATCTTTACATACATATGTGTGTGTTTGTGATGTGTCTATATATAGTTACAAATATGTATATGTGTGTGTGTACGTATGTCTATGCCTATGCAAATATTTCGAATCAAGACGTAGTCTAAATATCTCTCTTCGCATAAGCCTACACCTTATCAGGCATTGTACATTTTGTTTCCACTTATTCAAAATGACATATGAGGTCATATCTAATAATTAACGCAAAGAAAAAAAACCGTACTGTAGCCGAGGATAAAACCTTAGTCTTTAATACATAAGGTGTCTGTGGAAGATATATTTCAATGTCTGTTACTCAAATAAGTTTCTTCATTTGACCATTAGAAATTTCCGGGGAAGTATATACCATGTATATATTATGTAAACATATACCATGTATTTATTATATTATGTAAATATATACCATGTATATATTTTTTCGGGGAAGGTATATACCATGCTCATCTATGCTCATTGCTTCACTACTTAAGTCGCGCAAAACAAAAGTACACTTATTAAATTATGAGAAATGCACACCTCAAATAGAAATGCTCACTATTTTCAAGGTATGCTGTAGTTTTCCAATTTCCTTAAAGCTGTTACATTTTGGGCATGCAGGATATAATGTTGCCACATGTTCTGACCAAATTGAATTAATTTCCATTAATTTGCGCATTATTCATTCAAACCTCGAGCATTTCTGGCGTCAGGATATGATTAACAAATGGATAACTCGACTTTGACACTCAGATTAAATTTCTGCATGTACTCATTACTATTAATCAAGGCTATATTAGTCTTCTTCACCAATCATTCAATTTTATGTTATATCATTTTACATTCCCTAAAGTCTTTGCGTACGATTTTTTCCATGATTCTTTATAGAAACATATACACGCAGTCAGACAGACGTTTCTGCTTTCAAATGATAGCATCTTACTTCGACTTCGACCTACTTTATGCCGTGTGAATGCCGATATCTTCCAACCAGGGTGCTCTAAGATTTTAAAACTTTTGTAAATAAACTTATAATAATGACCAAATTTAAAACACCTTGTAATTGTTTTTTATGATGTACAAAGATTTTATATATTTTTTAAAATACCACTGAATAGATTTATTTGCCATTTCTCCTCAGGTTAAGATGTAGAATGTAATGAGGCGACTTTTCCTTTCCTGTAAATTTAGAGTGTTTCCCGTATTAGCTAGGGCCCCAGTGCAGGAAGTGTTCCACCATAACAAGTTTCAATAAAATAGATATGCATATATTTTCGACGATACTGACATTATTTATACTGTATTACGTTTCCATTACGTTTTTTTCGCTTTATCTCGCGAAATCTCGTAAATGTTCTCCAAAACTTTATAGTCTTATAATCTTCCGTGTGCTGTTCCTTATTGAAGCTTATATAAAATATCTCCAACAATACATAGAACTAATGATGAACTGACTAATTGTGAGTACGACATAAAAGACATGACGCTATAAAATCACGTAATAATGAGGCTTAATTAATACATTATGCATTAAAGGTTATCTCTATAGAAATTAGAGCCAGTACTGACTTTTGCTACTGTGTTTCGTATACGAGACGTGAGATGTAAACAAACAATGATATGGTACATGAAGAACAGGTAATGGACATATATGCCATTTTTCGAGGTGCTTTGTCTCTTCATCAGCACCAAGTTCCATCGTTTATCGGTTCTGGGATGATATGACTTCCACGTTTGACCTCTCCAGAGCGACAGCTTTTGAAGTTGAAATCCCAACTGAGATGGAATGAAATGAAAAGGGCAACGGTAGGTCGGACATCAGCATCAGGATTTTCATAAAGAAGAACTTGTGAGTAATATGTTGCTGTGGACACCCACAACAGATGGAAGACCACGGAAGACATATATACAACTGCTTGCAGAAGATGTTGAATGCCAAGTTGAAGACGAATAGAAGACCGTGAGGGATGGAGAGAGGTAGTCAGGCTGGCCTGAGCAATTAGCGTGACTGGATGATTCCTCGATAAAGAAAACAATAAAGCAGCACCCATCTAACCTATCTAACCATCCTCGGACACATTGCTTAAATATCCACTATATCTAGTAGTGTGTAGTTATTGGATATACCAATTTACATATTAAACGCATTCCTGGGAGCCTCTACGTAAATACTAATGGCTTGCAGCTATGCAATATATCGTTATGCTATATTATAGTATAGTATATTAAATGTGATAGCAAAATTCTCGATAGCATACTTTACAGTATACTATGTTTACATAACGAAATACCAAGGACCTACAAGTCATTAATGCTTAATCGAAAATGCTGACTACAAGCATTTCGTACGTTTTTATGTTCTGAGTTCCAGCTTCACCGAGATCAACTTTGCATTTCATCCTCTCAGGGTTGATTAAGTAATTACCAGTTAAGCACTGGGATCGATTAAATTGATTGACCCTCTTCAATATTTCAAGGCTCGTGCTTATACGTGTTCATCTATTTGTACTCTGTCTGTGATAAAATGAAAATATATTTGGGAAAACGGTGCAAGTTTTTCAGTTCCGTATGTGATGTCTGACAGGAAATCTAATTTTAAAAAGAGTGACATATTTTCCAGAAGACATATTTTTTTTCTCAAATATTTATATTTTTACAAAGTTTCTATTCAGTTGTACGTATTGTGCTCTCTCCATGCAACATTAATTTTAAAGCTAGAATATATCCACTATTAATATCAAAGATGTAACCAATTTTTCGATTGATACATCCGTTCACCAACTCAACGGGTTTGAGCTTGATAATCTTTTGTAACGGTATCAACAGTTAATACACTTGGTGATGTCAATATAGAAGTTTATATGGTATCCTAAAAGCAACAAAACACTGCATCTAAATATTCTTCTTCGATCGTACGCTATCTTCTGTATCCACCAAGTGAAACCTGATATTATCTACAATATAAATACACGAAGGTAAAAAAAGGTTACTACTATTTCCTGTATACGAGAGAAATATTTCAACACAATACATCTTTTTATATACAACGCTCACCATGATATATTTTATTCAAATAATAGTCACGAAAACTACATTTATAAGGAAACCATTACTGTGCTCTCAGTTCTAAATAAAACGCAAACTATCCTATTGAGAGTACTCGGTAGGTGCTCTTCTGTAATCGTAACTCTTTGCATCCATGTTCCTGATTTGTCACTCATGTATTCATATTTTTTTCTGTAAATACTGCTCCAAATAATTAATTCTTCCTTATATTTAGCTGCTGTGATGTAGAAACTCTTGAAATACACTAACCGCTATATTCTATGGATCCATCCTGCGGATATAAATAACGTACAAACACTAAATATGGAATTCGTATGCATGCCTCTTTGATATGATGCAACACGACTTGCATTACACAATTTCATCGCGTGTTTATACGCCGTTCACAAATTAGTCAACATTTTACAAAACGCATGCAATTGCATATGAAATAAATTTTAAAATTTATTCTATAGAATTAATATAATATTATTTTCACTGTCAATATCAATTTTATATTGTAGTTAAAAAATGATTGATTGCTAGATACCGGAGAACTTGTGCTGATAACTTGAATAAAAATAACTTGAATAAAAATAAAACATAATTTATTATCAGCAAAACGTAAAATATCTCATATCCGTTAAGGGAATTAGTTTGGAGCAGAGATCAAAAACCTATTATATTAACTAACTTTAGTTGTCGTAATCAATGTATTATCATCGTCAGTATCAACTTTTTTTTCAAAATTAACTCCGGTTAATACAGAACCCCATACAACTGACGTAGAAAGAAAATGTGGCTGAAAACGAGATTATTTTGTTTCTTTTATAGTTCATGAAATTAATCCCTATCTCTGACGATTAACTCGCTCTTTCCAACGAAACGCTATTCTTCAATAACGATATCATCGTTATATGCAGTCCGTTCGTTTTAATGTTATTTGTCTTTCTAATTATGAAATATTCCGCTCCGAGCTTCATTTGCTTTACGATGTGATACTTCCTGAGCTCCTCCCTGCTTCACGAGATATCTCATAATTCAATGGATGCTTGCGTTATCAGAAAGTCTTTGTTTGAAGAGATTATGGTTTGCACAAATTAATCTCGAGTACTGTATCCGTTCGGAACCTAAAACCTAAATATTATCATTTTCACATATTTGCAAGATTCCATCAAACGCCCGCTTTTCCACACTGCCTTCCATAATAATCGTTAATTAAAAGAAAATGGTCTAAATTCAACCGCGCGAGTTTTACGTCTCCCTATTCAATAACTTACAAATTTATTGCATTTTTTGCACATTCAATTTAAGGGGAACTGCACGGGTTTGATTCAGCTCTACCAAAATTGTGGACGGCTTCCATTGCTGTGGTGTAATGAGAAATAAACCTAACAAAACATGTGACATATCAGTCCATGTTATGAAAAAGACTTAATGCAATTGTAACCTTAATTTAATAACTACATTAATTAATACTGTGGAGAAGAATTAAGACGTGCCGACGTTCTTTAATAAAATACAATACACATTCCTATATTTATCACTCATTGATACAAGAGTGTTCTGAAAAACTCCTGGCTTTAAAGTTCTCGCGAAAGGCCTGGTTTGATGCCCAAACTTCGTTTACAAAGCTTTGAAAAACTAAAGGACCGTTGCGATAAGTGTGTGAATGTGAGAGGGGAATATGTTGAATAAAATCAAAATTAACTGATCCTCCTGTAATTTCTTTTACCCAAAGCCAGGACCTTTTCAGCACATGCTCATATATTCATTTAAGTGAGATCAATATTTTTTCCAAAGAGAAATAATACATTTTTGTTAGGCGGCAAGAGAGAGTTCCAAAGCCATCAATCTTCTGTAAAGGGAATACCCCAATCTACTTTTAGTTAATTTTAGTTTTCTATGGCCATCCTTAAGTGGTCTCACATAAGGAATAAGAGCCTTCAAACAATGATTACCTAATATTATTTAATCAATAACTACATTATTCAGTGTTTCTTTCTATTTAATTTTTAAGTAGGAAGATGGTATTTAAGAAAACGAAAACCTGCTATTTCTACCTGGTCTTGCACGCTTAGCGATCTAACCTCATTGTATTCTTCCACTGTGAACATATGTAGGATATTTATTAATTGTTGTCATCGGTGTTTTTGCAGATGATATTGTTCTCAATACCTTGTAGGTTAAGCAGAATTATTGGTATTTTACATTTAGGTAATATGTAGAAGACACATATTTTAACATGCATCATATATTATAGAAAACCAACTCATCCTTAAACATTCGCAAATAACAATCACCTGGGGGAAGGCACGTCCAATTATCCATAAGCCACAAATAATCTAGTTATTACGTAAACGTCAAAGAGATGAGTTGGAGAACTCATTCTAAATAGTGGCAATGAAATAATAATTCTCCCTTTGAACAAAAGCCGGCAAGATCTCTCTGGAATATATATATATATATATATATATATATATATATATATACGAAGGCAAACAGCTGATATTCA
>NC_043012.1:18327485-18329985 GCF_006345805.1 Octopus sinensis
CCTGCCTCATAACAGTTATGTCGAAAGAAAACTCTTGGCTGAAAATAGAAAAAAAAAAATATTTATTATAATGTAAAATATACATATATGTGTATACATTTTATTGTTCCTTTTACACTTAAAATTAAAACAAGAGAACTGTTTACAAGAATCCTATGGCCAAAATTTTCTGAAAGTAGTTCTTAAAGTAGTTCTTCAATAACATTCATTTAGAAACAAAGAAGAATACAAAAACCTAAAATGAACAAAAACAATAATGAAATTTACTTCTGTTTGGATAAGAGAAATTCAATTAAGGATAATGAATTGTTGTTATCAACACAGTAAATAAACATTCAGAACTGGAAACTATTTGCCGTATCTCATGAACACCAAAGACTTTTTACGAAGCTTCAAATAGATGAGGATAAATTGCGCTACATTTTCCATCATCACTCTTAAAAAGCATAATAACAATGATGTATAGGCAAAATACCTAAAACTACATGTGTAATATATAGTACGAATATCTCACATAAACGTAATTGAATTTATAGAAGAAATATTAGAAAGGGAATTGTAGAGTAAAACATATAAATGCACACTAAAAAAATAATTTTTTGATATATTAGGAAGAATGATAAGAGAGGCAAAAGTAATTAAAAAAAACTTGAGATAAATATATAAAAAGTTGTGCAATAATACTGTTTGCAAAAAGATTTGCAAGAAGGCGTGTATATCATCCAAACTTTACGCATGTTGTAAATCTCCTAATTACACATACGTCAGTAAGCCATGAAAAGTTGAGATTATATATATATATATATATATATTATATATATATATATATGTATATATACTTCAACGGAGAGTGCTCAGATTTTTCCTGTATATTTTCTCCTTATTTCGTTCTCATCTTGGGGTGAATTATTTTTATGTGAAAATTACATTACGTTCATTTCACCGGACTGATAGCATCACAGTGTACATTTGTTAAAGTATTCTGATACCTCGCCAACCTATTTAACATGTCACTGTAAATAAATGTGCATTCGTATTTCAATACGGATTGGTACGCTTTGCATAAATAAAAAGGCAGCGCCGACTGGAATATTTTCTGCAAATGAAGAAGGCGTAACTGGAATTAAACGAACCAGATTTGAGTCTTTCAGTTTCTTTTCAAATGTCATCACATCACTTTACGAAACTCAAAAGCGCCAATCATTTTAAACATATATCAAGCTAAGTTTTATATTTTCTTAAGTACCAGGAATATATCAATAGTAAACTTTCCAATGATATTGTTGGAGAAATGGTTTCCAGATTCAAGCAAATATTGATGAGGCATTGAAACGTCGGTGCTTAACTAATCCAAGAAATGTTAATGAGAAATTAGAAATATGTGTGTAACAACATTAAATGAAATTTTCTATTACAGGAAAGGAATATAGATGCAGTATCTCAAAACGATGTCATAAACTTAGATGAAGGGTCGGCATATTGAGGAGATCAGTAATGAAACACAATGGAGCTATTGAGCCATAAAGTCTGGCTTTCGTTAATATTAGAACGTTATTATACGGTGAGATGTCAATCAGAAGGTCATACGTTTATGTCATTTTATACGCAATCATAGTTTAATTGGTATTTTTATGACATTTGCCAGAGAAACTTATTTGTAAGTATTCTCTCTGAGCAAGAATTATACTTTGAAAGTATTCAATCATTATCAGTAAGCAGAAGCCTACGTGTGCTGTGCTGCATTCAATTATAACTATATTATATTTAGTGCATGTATAGTCAAGTTGATAATAATTTCACTTCGTAATTCTTTGATTTCGGTTTCAATGAAGATGTTTGGTATCGTAAACATGTTTCTGGTATCATAGTTTCAGATCGACACAGAAATGATGGAAATAAGGTAGACAAAACTAAAAGTGCGTCGAAAGTTGACCCTTTTAGCAAAGAGCAATGATATAGGTCTAAATGCGGACGACTTAAATAGTCAACTGCCGTATAATAATAAGCCACACCTTTCTGTGTTAATGAATCGGTATCTCAGTTGGTCATGACACGAAAAACTGATGCAAGAAAGTAACAGGGAACCATCAGTTTTCCTAGGAAATATTTACAATACATAAAATGATCATTTGATACGAGGTTAACAATAATTGACAACCTTCACATCGGAACCTTAACATACGCTTGATTTAAGAATACCAATATTTAAATTCATCTGTAACACTATCATCTAAGTAATTTAAAAACTATGCAATTTAATGATCAACGTTAATTCATTTAAATTACTATAGAGACGCATACATTATAAGGAAGAGAGTGTCATAGGAAAATGTCATTCTAACTATTTTAAATACCTAACTCGTATTTTATAAGAATTATATTTGATAATTACTGATATTTTAAGTGCAATATTGAATTTACTGACCTTATTTCCACTTCAGAGTCTTGCAATAAAATTCACTGACAAGCTGATCATATTTTAACAACAATAATTTCTGAT
>NC_043012.1:18334985-18389985 GCF_006345805.1 Octopus sinensis
GTATGTTACACCCCCACTACTTCTGCTCGTGATCAGAGATGCACATATCGTCAGTCACTAAGGGACATGCTCAACTGGTTATTGTCAAACAACCGACAAGCAAAGCTGTGGTATTGAGCACAATATTTGCTGTAGCCCATCTTTTATATCAAGACAAAACAATTACATGATAACACTAGTAATCAGTTACGGCCAGACGCCACGAGGGCCACTGCTTGTACTACATCGGGGAATTTATTATTATTATTATTATTATTATTATTATTATTATTGTTGTTGTTGTTGTTATTATGATTATTATAAGGGTCTTTTTGATTCTCTCTACGAAACATGTTTTATCTAAATGTTGCCCAAATAAATTTTCATTGCAGTAATTATAAAAAGAACTATAATTCACTTGAAAGAAGCTGCTCATTTATCTAGCTCCACCCCGCGCCCCCAGAATTTAGATTAGGAAAACGAACTTCGTTTCACAAACTTTTAAAATAGTTGTTTTCAAAAGCATTACATATTTACAACCAAGATACTTAGCACAATCAGTTATACTGCACGGCAAACCACTCTATTGTTGCGGCATCTGTGTTATGTGTGTTGGTGCAATATTATTTGCGTGAAAAGTTATGGATGGCAATTGCGCCGAACTATATGCAGTGTCAAATGTGTTGCATTATTGATTGCCAGTTGCCTAATCAGCGGAGGAACGGCATGGCCCAACATCCTTCATTTCTTTTCTGACTAATGAAGAGAGAGGAGTGAATTCTAGTTTTATCATGGTAGTGGCGTATTGTTTGCAGCTATATAGATCCCGCTAAACCTTCGTGATGGTTTTCAACTGGACGACGGAATCTGTGTGCTTTTTTAGTGGCAGTTTCATATAATAAAATGAAAAGAAATGTCTTTCTTATATCATTTATTAGGTACAATATATATATATATATATATATATATATATATATATATATATATAAATGACACTTCGAAATCCAAACATATGACACACATTTTCTAAGCAAAGATTCTATTAAAGTAGACGTACTTCTTATTTAACAAGTATTAATCTATCAACTATGGAAATATAATAGTTAAGTAATAGTTAATGAATATTCCCCACAGGATAGCAAGGCATTTAAAATATCTTACAGATTCCATTAAACTACCAACGATTCACAAATAATATAATACGAAGTCGCAATGAATAATTCAGGATACTGCTATTTCGAATTTCTTTTGTAGATGATTTAAAATATTCATGATTCAAAACAATGAATTATATACAGGTTTTATGAAATCAAAGCTGGTTTCAAATCTAGCTGACGCCGCACAATTTCATTGTCAAAGGAAAATACTCCAAATATGTTTGTGGTATCTAAAAATCAAATCTGATATTTCAAAAATGTATCTATAAGTTAGAACCGAGTTGACATAGCAATGCAAAAGGTTTCATAGATATGTCGCTTAGCAAATTCCTAATAAATGAAACAGGCTTAGAAAGTAATTTTATCCTCAGAGAATAAACAAAATATATAATAACGTTATCTCATTAAAAATGCTACCTCCGGAAAGAGCAGTAACACCAACAACAAAATCAACTACAATTAGTATGACCAAAAAATTGTGAGGAGATGATGAAAGGAATCTTTCCTCTTGAAGTTCATTTTCCCATCTCTCAAGAAGGTAAACAATGAGAAGAAAGAGAAAATAACTAAACACAGAGTTTTGCTAGGGTTTTGATGAATCTCATGTAGGAAATTAAAACATCAATAAAGCCGAATAGCTGCAGCGATTAAATAAATCATTGTAAAATATAAAGAAAAGAAAATAAATATGAGAAAAAAAGAAGAAAAAAAAAACAGAAGTTATTTCTGTAATTGCGTTCCAACTACCTCTGTCCATCTTTTTTTTTCTTTCTCTTAGAATGAAAGGATTGATAGAATGGAGAAAAGGATTCCACATAAAGATTGTTGACGATAAGTCGACATACAAGAATAATACAAGGTACTAAAACAGTTTATTGACAAATGTCAGGAATTGTAAAGAACGCCGGATCAATTATATATAGCTATGACCTCAAACAAATAAACCAGCTAATCTTTGCACCGTCAAGAGTGGAAGTAACTGTAGAGGGCATAGATAATTTAGCATTACAATGAAACATGAGAAATAACTACAAGACAAAAATGCGATTCTACAAAACATGGAAGCTAACATTCAAAGAGAAACCATTTGGGCAAGGAAGTGTGTCAGTTACGAATAATTTTTTGTTTGCTTTCTTTTTTTCTTTAAGCAAAACAAAGATCTGAAAATAGAATATTATACAAACACGAACTCTATATGAATTCTATAAACAATCGAATATATATATATATATATATATTATATATATATATATATATATATATATATATATATATATATATATATATATGTATATATACATAATATATGTATATATATATATATATATATCTATAAAATACATTTATATGTATGTATAAATGTATATATACGCATATATATATATACATACACTGCACAGCATGTATATGTGTTGTATATTTATGCGTGTGTTTGTGCACGTGTGTATATACGTATATATGTATATACATGTATATATATATATATACATACATATATATACATATATACATGCATACACACATACACACATACATACATATACACACACACACACACACACACACATATATATATATATATATATATATATATATATATATATATATATACGTCACGATAGGACAAAAACATATCTGTACTTTAAAAATAGGAGAAAAGAAAATAACGTTATTGATCGCGACTGTGAGAAACAAGAGATACATTACATTTATTTTTACAGTAAAATTCGTGATTGACATAAAGAAATTAAAATACAAACTGAAACGGACATCATGATTTTAATGATGGTGACGATGATGATGACGATAAAGATGATGATGATGATGTTGATGATGATGATGATGATGATGATGATGATGATGATGATGATGAAAAGGAGCGGTAGGAGGAGGTGCAGGGGCGGTAAGGAAGTTGGAGGCGTATACAAAGATAAGAGTAGCCTGTAAGGAAGGCGATAATATTGCTGCGGTAAAGCACACAAATAATGCTGGCGCTATGACGGAGAACAGACTACATTGTTAAACGTAGCAGGGGAATCGTGGGAAAGAAATAAAAAAAAGGTAAAGCATTAAGTCAGAGGTTGGAAGGAACAGAAGAATGAAGAGGAGATAAAGAATGAGATGTCATCCATCAAATTCGAAGTACAATACATGAATCGGTTTCTATAATTATCGATGATTTTTGCTGTAGTCTGTCTATATTCGTTTTCGTTGTTTGCACTCTGATATGATTCATCAATGTAAAGACAAGGGTAAAAGTTTGAGCTGATATTTTCACTTAGAAATTTTTACAAAAAATTTTCAAATATATGGGTACCCTGCAGGAACTCTTAAAGATAGAGATCTTTTCGTTACATATTGTCTTTCTCTCAAACTTTCTCTCATTGTCACCCTACATATATACATAAATGGATGATATATATATATATATATATATATATATTATATATATATATATATATATATATACATGTGCGAGTATGCGCTTGTGTTTGTGTGTGGGTGCGTAAGTGTGTATGTTTGTGTATGTGCGTGCGTGTGTGTGTATGTGATTGTAATGTGTGTGTTTGTGTAGATATATATGTCTCTACGTTCGTGTGAACTGCATCTATCAAGATATTTTTGCTTGTTCTTCACTAAGTGTTCATGTACGTATGTGATTTTTATTGTGTATATATAGGCGCAGGATGGCTTGTTTACCAACCGCGTGGCACCTTGGGCAAGTGTCTTCTACAACAGCCTTGGGCCGACCAAAAACTTATGAGTGGATTTGGAACACGGAAACTGAAAGAAGCCCATCGTATATATATATATATATGTAGCATAGTAACTGATTCACAAATACGACTAGAGCAACCCCCTTCCTTAAACTAATAGAAAATGGAATCACAAGAGCATTGGAACTAGACATCGCACAACACAGGACACCTAAAACAAAAAACAAAGAAAACATTATCCCTTTTATAAACACGCACAACCTTGGAGTTACCAACCATACATTTAAACCTGCCAATAGCCTTACAAAGCCCCAAAATGAAAAACATATTAAACAAATATAGCATAAAAAACAGTAGACGACAGGGCAAAAACCTAAAGAAACACCTAACAAGAGCGAAACTAAAACGGAATTCTTTGCAAAAGAGTGCGGAGATGGTAGATGTGGGATCTGCAGCAACCCCACCTACAAATACATAGAGGGAAACAGAGAGATGAGATTTAAAAGTGGTTACGTATTTAAGGTAAATGCAGATATGAACTGCAAGACGCAGAACGTTATATACTGCATAACCTGCCCCACGTACAAGGAGGATTACCAGGTGAAACTGGTAATTCTTTGTGCCAGCGAGCCAGCATTCACCGACAACATGTTCGGCAGGAAGAACTAAGCAAGATACCACGAAGTACACACCTAGCTACGTGTGGAGAAGGAAAGTTTAAGATCTTTCTCTTCTACAAATGTTCGAAGAACGACACCTCTTTCAGGAGGAATATGGAAAAATATTTCATAGCTAAGTTCTCCCCCAAATTAAATGACTGAAATTTTACTCATTCATACATTGAAGGACATATCTTTTGATTTACAATGTAATATAGTAGAACATTTAGTATATGTGTGTATATGTATATATATGTGTGTATATATATATATTACCTGTTATATACATTATATTATTTTTGTAATTTACTTAATCTTTACTTTTTAATTGTCATTTTAATTTTAACTTTCCTATGATATGCAATTTTCAAGATGGTGGAATTTGATTGATCATTTTGAATCGATAAAAGGTGTTTTTTTCTAATATTTCATGTATAAGCATGTATATATATATATATATATATATATATATATATATATATATATATATATATATATAGTGACAATGAAGGACACATCATTCGATTTACAATTTAATATAGTAGAACATTTAGTATATGTGTATATATATATATATATATATATGTGTGTGTGTGTGTGTGTGTGGGTGTATATTGCCTGTTATATACATTATATTATTTTTGTAATTTACTTAATCTTTACTTTTTAATTGTCATTTTAATTTAAACTTTCCTATGATATGCAAGTTTCAAGATGGTTTAATTTAATTGTTCATTTTGAATCGATGAAAGGTGTTTTTTCTAATGTTTTATGTATAAGCATGTATATATATATATAGTGGAATAAATATCAACACAATTTTTCCCCTTCCTCCCAATGCACATACTTGTTTGCATTGTCTATGAGGTGCCTTTTTTTCTCTCTTCCCTTCTCCAAACTCACAGACACCCACACACGCACACAAACACACACGGACACACACACACACCTCCACAAAACTTTCATAAAAAGTGGAAAGAATTCTTAAACCCATTAAACACACACACAGTCTCTCACAATGATAAAAGGAAATATAATTTATGACCTACCTCCCCGCCACCACACACTCAATGACACTGTGAAATGGTCAAAACTGAAATTCTTTCTTTGTTTCCAAGGCCTTAGAAACCCCTTGGAGTCAATACTCTGTCCAGCAGACCAAAAAAATATTTTTCTTCTCCTTCCCTCTCCCTTCCCCTCTTTTTCTTTAGCACTCACCCCAGATACAAAAACACACACACACACACACACATACACACATATTCTCTCTCTCACTTTCTCCTCATCCATCACTCTCTTGTACTGTCTTATATTCCTCCCCACCACTACAAACTATATAAAATGTTCAAAACTCCTCACACAGGAACTTAGTTTGATTTGAAAACCCCACTAGAATGGGAGAAAGCGCTAATGATCTAAGTGATATGATATATATATAAAAATGTAATATACAAATAAATATCTGTAAATATAAACCATCCGATCTTCTGAGTACCTCATTTCTTCTAATATATATATATATATACTAGCTGAAGGTGACCCGCTCTACGCGCGGGTAAGTGTGTGGTTGTTACTTTCTGTTGCTTCCTTTCAGCACGTAAAAAGCACCATCCGAACGTGGCGGAATGCAGCGCCGCCTTGACTGGCTTCTGTGCTGGTGGCACGTAAAAAGCACCAACCGATCGTGGCCGCTGCCAGGACCCTTGGCACCTGTGCCGGCGGCACGAAAAAGCACCCACTACGCTCACAGAGTGGTTGGCGTTAGGAAGGGCATCCACCCGTAGAAACACTGCCAGATCAGACTGGAGCCTGGTGCAGCCTCCTGGCTTCCCAGACCCCTGTCAAACTGTCCAACCCGTGCTAGCACAGAAAACGGACGTTAAACGATGATGATGATGATGATTCCCCCTCTTTGTTTCTCTCTCCTTTCTCTCTCACTCTCCCACTCTCTTACTCTTCCTTTCTCTCGGACTCGCTTTCTCTTACTCTCTATCTTTATCTATCTCTCTCCCATTTATAAACAACAAAAGATCTTGAGTAAGTTGAGAAATAAAATATTTAGAAAGATCAATCATAAATATCAGGCAGTAACAACGGAAAGGTCTGCTTGAAGGCAGACAGCAAAACACTATCTCTGTCACACTCATACGCTACACATGCCTTTCTCGCTTGTTTTCCATGCTCAGTGTGCCCTTGTAAACACAACTCATCTCTGTAAGACCCTAGGTCGGTCACGCATACATAGAGAAAGTTGTTTGTCCCTTACAACGCGCCAGCATGCCACACTTTTGTTCCTGCACGACCGAGGCATATAATAACTCAAGCACTGGCTGGCAGCCTCAGGCTTACCGCATTAATCACTGGGATATTCAATACTGTACACTGTATTTCAGCCTAGCAAGCCCTATTGCACTCATGCACCTCTTTTCTGCACGTGTACTCCCTTGTTTTGCAACACGTCTGCGTCAGCTCAATTCTTCTCCCGACTCAAAACACTTCGGATGTTCACATGCGCTGCGCTCAACGGTTATCTGAAGGAAGGAGGGTTGGCATTTGAAGCTGCATTGGTTTGTAGGTGGTGTTACGGATGAACTTGTGAGGGGATTGCTATTTAGTGAGGTATCGGTGTTAGGTTCGTTATTCATTCTAGCGTTAAGATAAGTATTTGTTAAGGAGTTAATGAGTTAATTTGTTAAGGAGTTTTGTCGGGATTGTATAATAAGATAGTTATTGTGTCTCATGGTATACCGTGTTGTTCTCTATTTTTACAGGAGTTGTTGTTGAGCGCTGTGATAAACTTAAAGATTAGGTATTAGCAGTGGATTTATAGTTGGGATTATGAGGGTTAGTATTGCGAAGAGGGCTGATTGGTGTTTTACATTTATATGTATAGAGCTGGGGGTTATGTTGAGTTAATTTATTAGGGTGGATGTTAGATGGCTGTCGATTGCTAGGTTTCTTGTCCATAAAATGTCGGATAACTCTGGCAATGCTGGTGCTGGATGAGTAGGAACATTTCATAGATGGGAGGTTAAATATGTTTCTAAGGAGGCTTGTTTTAGGGAAATGATTTTTGGGCAAGGCGAAAAATGTTTGGGTGCTTCAGTCTGAAAGTTAAGGACGAAGGTGGAAGCAGATTATGTCACGGGTTCTATTTCGTTGAATCCGATAAGGTGGATTACCTGAATGGAGATAGGGTTTTGGAGGTTATGCTGGTGTTTGTTTCAGTGGATTATGGTGTATGTAGGATTTGGGGGTCATCTGGTAGGGGGTTATGTTTATAAAATGGGCGTGCGGAACTGCTTTCTGTTCAGGGTTTAATGGAGAGAGGAATATCCAACATGGAGAGACATTCAATTGCGTATTTATAGTCGGCACATTGTAGGGTACAATTGTAATATTCAGTATATTGATAGAAAACTATTTATTAGCACATAGTGAGGAGATCCGGTAGGAAACGCTTTCCACAATAGACTTTAGGACGGAAAGGGGGCTGCAGGAGAAGTTCACGTAGTGGAGGTTTTCCTCAGGTTTAGGATATGGGTCGAATCTTTGGTTTTGCAAGACCAGGGTTACATTTTAGAAATTCACAGTTTTCATGTTGTTACTGAAGGATACGCTGAGGCCGACATTTAAAAACAATATCTTCTAAACATTTCTGTAATCGGTTCGATTTTTCGGTTGCTAGAATTTTAGATTGTGAACAGAGCATCGTCTCTCTATAGATCACTGGAGATGTTAAGAAATCTTTTATAGAGACCTTTACGTTGGTAGAGTCCTATGCTGTCAGTGACTTGGCCGTAGTCACTTGCTCCCATGGGGATGTCGAAAAATTGGGTCTATCATTGCGGGTCCAGGATTTTCCATCAAATTGTATGATATTTCGGCTGGCTGCTAATATAATATCAAAATCGTCGCGTGATAGGTTGGAATACTTTTTGGCGAAAATTAGGGCCTTATTGAGATTAGAAGTGCTGGAATTGTATTGATCAATATCGACTTGACATGCGTCAACATGTACATCCTTATGACAATGTAGCTTTTAATTTAATCCTTGACCTCAAGAAATGCCAGCGGTATGCATCTCGCTTGGATGTTTCCCATCTTTGAGATTCCACCCGCTATGAAACATATGTAGCCTGGATCTTACTGACTACACTCCGTAACTTTTGTATTCCTATTCGCACTCCGCAGCACTGGTCACCTAATGTGAAATATATAAAGAACTTTTTTCCGCTGATTGTTCTTCGATACGAAAAAAATCAACAATCTTCCGTCTCAATACAATTGTCACTGAATGTTGTTTTTATTGTATTTACTACAGATTGCTTGAGGCTAACTTTATTCCTATACCTCGATCATTGGATCTTACATTTTTATATGTGTATGTGTGCGTTTTGTGTATGTGTGTGTTATATTCAGGGTGTGTTTATGTGTGAATATTATAATTAATACTGGAGTAGTTACTAAGTTGATTCGAGATTCTTCACAAGACAATGAGTGATTTGTTTATTATATTGGCTGCAAATTTATCTACGTCTATTTATATATCTCTTTCGAGCGACAGTTGTCCGTGTTTCACTTTACATTGAGAAATACGATTACAATTCTGCATTTCTATATTTCCCATAGCAACGAATATATTCCAAATTACTTCAGAACAAATTCATTCCTCTAATCAAACACTGATGCACTTGTATGGATACTGCCTTAAGCTTTCAAAATAATAGTTCCATTCATAATTTTTGATACATCTATTGCAGTCAACCTTAATGTTTCATTGGTTGTTTATACATCAGGTGTTATATATGTTTTTTTATTATTTCATATGGAGTACATATAAATCGCTTTTGTTTATTATTTCATCGATAAATGATGCACAAATTTGCATGCATGATTCATAGAGAGACTTACATAATGAAACAACCAAAACATGTATTTACACACTTATATTCATTGTTACGTCTTCTGATACGAGTAATTTGTGTGTGTGCATGCATGTATTACACAGACATATATATAAGCTATCACATACAGACACGTATACACACATATATACATATCTACACAAACTCACACACACACACACACATATATATACATGTATGTATGTATATATGCCATTCAGGTTATTTCCAGGTTTATCGCCAACAGAGAAAAAAACTGTTTCTAATCTAGATACAATTTCTTTCATTGGGGCATGTATGTATGTATCTATGTATGTATATGTGTTTGTCTGTGTATGTGTATATGTATGAATGTATGTATGTGTGTTTGTCTGTGTATATCTATGAATGTATTTATGTGGATGAATGGAAGGACAGACGGGTTTTTGTATGAATGGCTGGTTGGATTCATATAAATTTGGAACAAAGATTGTAAATTTGTGATTCACTGCGAATTGTGTTTGGTATTTCAAACTTCTATTACCAAGGTTACTCAGGTTTACAATTCCATCATCCAACTAAAATTTCTATTTTGTAATGTTGCTTGCCACTGAATTGAAACCTAGACGAGTCTACATTGGTTTATGTATTAATCTCCGTCTTGAGGTCGGTACCCTGTATGCATATGCTTCGGATATAAATTTTATCCTAATCGGAATTCATCCTAATCGGAACCCTTAGAATTCATCACATGAATAGGTAATATGAAATACTTTTACGCACCTTATGTTTATCAAACCAGTTTTCCGGGCCGTGTCTCTTTACTAAGAGGAACTGCACAATAGTATGATAAATTATCTTTGCATCGTATCGAACGAGAGTTACGTTCTGGAAAGTAATGCTTCACTATACAACCCGCTGAGTGAGATACCAGATTCCGGTGTCTTTAATTATATCGTTACTGTTTCATTTCAGTGGATTCAGTAACTTATAAATAATAGAGATAAATCACAATATATTTAAAATTCCGTCCAGGTGGGTTTTGTCTGTAGGATATGAGAAATATACCTCTTAATTTTATGTGCGTATCTTGTTTCATTTGTTACGTATTGCCATCGTAAAACATAAAGTGAACTTACATGCGTTCATAACCGTGATAAACTGCATATGTATGAGCTTGCATAGTAGTGAGGGATCATCTGCAATCGTTTTACGCTGTATCTGGTGTTATTTATTTATTCTTTTCTACTATAGGCATAAGGCCCAAAATTTTGGGGGAGGTGGCAAAGTCGAACTCGGATGAATTTAAACTTAGAACGTATTGATAGACGGAGTACCTATTTCTTTACTACCCACAAGTGACTAAACACAGAGGGGACAAACAAGGACACGCAAACGTGTTAAGTCGATTACATTGGCCCCAGTGCGTAACTGGTACTTGCTTAATCGACACCGAAAGGATGAAAGGCAAACTCGACCTCGGAGGAATTTGAACTCAGGACATAACGGCAGACGAAATACCGGTAAGCGTTTCGCCCAGGGTGATAACATTTCTGCCTGCTCACTGATGTTAATTATTTATGCAATTTCAAACTTATGATTATTGTTAAAATTCCTCTCTGAAATGAAGGTTGCAAATGACAAGGAAAAGATATTTCCGAAGGATTTTGGCTATAGTTTCCGCAAATACACATGCATAACACAGCAATATCTTGGAAAAGAGCATCCAAATATACGAGACTTTGTAGTTTAATATAATGTTGCTCAATACAATGTCAAGTATCAGAAGACATTTGAAGACTGACTTGGAAATATTGTGTTTTAATCTTGTCTTTACAATGTATTTTTATTTACACACACACACACACACACACACACACACATACACACATATATATATATAATATATAGAAGGCGGCGAGCTGGCAGAAATGTTAGCACGCCGGGCAAAATGCGTTGCCGTAGTTCGTCTGCCGTTACGTTCCGAGTTCAAATTCCGCCGAGGTCGACTTTGCCTTTCATCCTTCCGGGATCGATAAATTAAGTACCAGTTACGCACTGGGGTCGATGTAATCGACTTATTCCGTTTGTCTGTCCTTGTTTGTCTCCTCTGTGTTTAGCCCCTTGTGGGTAGTAAAGAAATATATATATATATAATATATAATATATACATATGTATATATATATATAGAGAGAAAGATATGTAGATCTATCGGTAGATAGATAGATAGGTAAATAAATAGATGTCCCTACCTGTACCCCTTTTTTTCCCCTTACCAAACACAGCGAAAACACCCTAGAGGGAGGTTTGTTGTGCTCCAATTGGGTTTCGGCTTTTGCCCGAATTTCTGTTCCGAAAAACACTACCATATACCCCATATACCCCACCTGAACTGCAGAAAAAAAATATACTTAAAACAACTCCCAGGAGGTTTCCAATTCTATTCTAAAAGTGATCAGAAAGCCTGTTGAGATTTTCGTAATACACGTTGTTTAATTTTAACCCTGGTGGGACTTTGTGATTTCTTTCGGAAGGCTGACTACAGTTTCAAACTCAAAATTTGCTAAACGTTTCATCTATCGTAAAAAAAAAAATGTTTCAAATTTAGAGATTTCCTATTTGACATTCAGTGTATTTTTATTCGTGTTTCTCCCTGAAAACTTAATTGTGTGCATAGCGATCTTGTTGTTATCGTTGTTATTGTTGTTGAAGTTATTGTTGTTGTTACTATTATTGTTGCAGTTGCTGCTGCTGCGGATGAGATTTTTACTTAGTTGAATTAAGCTCTACTGTGTTTTCGCTCTGTTCGTGCATGTTATTAATATTTTCCGTATCAATTAAATTAGCATTCTATTTTTTACTTGTTTTCTACGTAGGAAATTCATTATTTTGTATATTTACTATTTTTTTAAAGAGCTTAGCGTGAAATTATTTCGTACATTTACAATTTTTTAAGAGCTTAGCGTGAAATTTTCATGGTAATTTTTTTGTCAATGGCGTGAGAAAAAAAAATCGAAATTTGTCTAAAAGTAAACACAAACCACTTTTTGTTTATTTATTTGTTCTGCAGCTCTTGTAAAGCGAGATGACAAACTGTAAAAAGTTATATGTAGGCGAGCACTTTCGTTCAAAACTAAATACCATGTCTACATCAACAGCAGTGAAAAATGATAAAAGCGACAGCAGCAATAATGATAATAATAATAATAATGATGATGATGATGATGATGATAATGAGGATGATGATGATGATGAGGAGGAGGAGGATGACGATGATGGTGATGATAATAATAACAACAACAACAACAACAACAACAATAATAATAATAATAATAATAATAATAATAATAATAATAATAATAATAATAACCATTTCTACTGGAGGCACAAGGCTTCAAATTTTGTGGGGAGGGAACTGGTTGATTACATCGACACCCAGGACTTAACTGTTCACTATTTTATTGACCCCAAAAGAATAAAAGGCAAAGCCTGCCAAAAATCAGAACAGAAAGACGGAGGAGATGCCGCTAAGAATATTGTCGCAAATACTGTGTGAATAGAAATACAATTAAATACGGATTATGTACAACACGCGCACGTGTTAGCATATAAAGTAATTACTATACTTTATTAATTTGTACTGATGTACATCTATATATATGCAGGTATACGTATGTTGCTTATGCATAATGTACATACACACATACGCACATACACAAAGACGCATGGATATCCTTTCCTTTTTTATATCTTTCAGACATTTGACCGCGGCCATGCTGTAGCAACACATTTAGTTGAGCAAATCGACCCCAGATCTTATTCTTTGTAAGCCTGGTACTTATTATATCGGTATCTTTTGCCGAACAGCTAAGTTATGGGGACGTAAACATATCAGCATCGGTTGTCAAGCGATGGTGGTGGGGTCAAATACAGATACACGTAAACACAGACACACATATGTATATATATATATATCTATATATAAAACTGAAATGTGTTTTTACCGCTTGGATCGCTTTCAATGCCACTACGGCCCGTCCGATTCGCTCCAAAATTTACAGGGACATGTAGAATGAGGTGACGATGCCAGTGGGCTACCTTAGAAATCCCTATCTTAAAAGGTGTGGTTGCTAGGGGCCATCTTCCTCACTCACGCTATTTCCTATATTACCCTCTCACTCCTCTTCATTTAGTCCACTCCCGTTATTTAATGTAAGAACATTTTCACTCACTCTATCTCTTAGCGTCCCATAATTTTTACTCATGTATCTCTATATAGAGAAACAAATCTTCCATCGCCAACGCCACCGCATTCTATTGTCTACCTGTCAACGCGCCCATCGACCAAATACAAACAGAACACACCAACGAGCGTTTATATACATGTGTGTGTGTGTGTTCTATATATAAATATGTATATATACAAAGTGTATATATCTGTATTTATGTATATTAAACTTTTTAATACTTTTTGATAGTTACGTAAAGGGAACTGGTTGCTTCTTTACACTTTTTGGGTGAAACTTGGGTGCGAGACAGATAATTTTCTCTGTTAATTACGTGACCAACAGGGGTCTAACAGGGGGAAATTATGACTCAACGAATGCAGCTCTATAATATTCACCTGCAAGCATCGTTCAATAAATCTATTTTCAAAATACCAATAATAACAACCCCACAAGCGTTGTTTTCTCCCTAACCTTAATAGACTTTCCTTCTTATCTACTCCCACTACCACCATACATTAGACCAACAATATATCACCCTTTTAATGCCTTTACTGACAATTACACATTTCTATCCGTACTTTTCCTTAGCATTAAAAAAAGAAATCTTTTTATTTAAACTGCCAACCCCTCCTATCTTCTCACTCCGTAAACTTACAAGTACATATGGCAATATACACCTCCAAAACGTATTATTCTAAACACTGTCACCACACACTATAGACATTCCTCTACTGAAAAAAAAAACTTTGAATAGTCGCCACAATTCTTCTTCTCTTTTTCTTACTTTCTTAATGTATACACATTTTCCTTTTTCCCCTTGAACAACAACACCCCCACCCTCTTCTCTCCATATTTTTATATAAAATTAGAATTATTATATTTCTAAGTCTCTCAGAGAGATTTATACAGTAGCAGCACGATAAAGTGATAGTTTATTGCCAACTAAATGTGGCAGTCCCGGGAAATGGAAGGATGCTACGGCTATTTAGCTCCAAGAAACACCGTTTCTAGTTGGCTACGTGACACATGCGTTCTGTATCCTTGAGACTTCAAACGGGAGAGATAAGTACCTCCACACAACAAAGCAAGCAAACAGAGAATAGTTTCAGTGCAGTTGCCCTTCATCAAACTGAAGTAGCCTGTGTTTGTGTAAGCCTGTGTTTATGCTCGCCTACCCGGTTGGCAAACGATGTTGCTATATTCGTGCCCATGTCACAACGCAATGGCAAGAGACCGTTAGAATATCTATCACATTTTAAAAGATATGCATTTTGGTACCGATTGGATCAATCAAATTATACGCACTATAACCTCTGGGCCTTGCTGCAGCATGGTAACTGTCCAAAGACTGAAGCAAGTGAATGAATTATAGAAATGCAGATTGTTATTGAGATATTAGCTAATCTGCAGCGCAGATATTTGCAAATAAGGGTTGCATACTTTATCTTCAAATTCTCAGTAATCCTTTGTATTACTTTGATGTTTATAGCAATATCCTGTTTATGACAGATCTGTTGTTTTAATAGAAGAATCATTTGAAGGAGTACACAATGGTCAGATAAATGTAAGAAAGATTTTGCAGGCATAAAATCCACCATATCTGTTACATAGGAAATACATCAGGTAGTGCCTCAAACATGGAAATCGCTCTTGTGATGGAGCAGTTGGAGAGTGTAGATTCATAGGATTGCCTTTTCCTAGGGATATATCGCAGACTCAAGTTAGCTGCATATTCAATATTGCGTTGAAAGCAATGGTGCGCGTGTACTAACCGATGTATACAACATCGAACCAAGTTAGTACCAACAAAGGTGATCTCAGGAGAAATATACGCTCTGTGAGCAGCAGCAAGCAGCACCACCATCGTCATCAACATCCCCCCTCCTCCTTCTCCTCCTCCTCCTCATCATCATCATTATCAACACCTTCGTTATCATTATCATTTTTTTCCCCTTTTCTATCTCATCCTGCCATGTCTCTGTCTCGTCGTTCCCTCTGCAAGAAATTGGCTCTTTTCTGACCTGGAAATGGTTGCGCACCTCCGTCTCAAATACCCACATGGTGTCTCTTGAATTCCATCAACACACACACACACAGACACAGACACAGGCACACACACACACACACACACACACACACACACACACACACTCACAAATACAGACACAGACACACACACACACACACACACACACACACAGATACAGACACAGACACACAGACACACACACACACACAGACAACACACACACACACACAAACGCACAAAAAGAGTGAATATTATAGTTGATTGCATTATGTGCATTAGCTGCATGACAGATGTAACTTTCAGTGTTTTATTGGGGGTCGGGCATTGTATTCACAGTTAAAAACATTAAAATTCACATTACCGATGACGAGAATGGAAACAGCCTCCCATCCGATTTTGATTGCATCGCAAATCTAGGAACCTAACGTGTCTGGTTGCTGTCCGTTTCCTCATTTTCGATCAGCTATACATTTGTAAAACTGTTTTCAGAATAGTGAATAGATACCAAAAGAGAGATGGCGAGCAATATACTTACTCACATACACACACGTACACACAGACACACGCGCACACACACGGGTACACACACACACACACACGGGCACACACACACACAAGCACTCACATACACATACACACACGGCTAGTTCTAAAATCTCTACACGAGATATAAGTAATAACAATAGTAGACGGTAACGTTTTATTATCACTAAAGCATGGCTATTCAATACAGAACTGTGTTACTAAATTTTAACTCCAGGAAAACGTTTTTTTCCACCTGGTTAACGACACAAAACATGTGTGAGTAAGAGAGAAAATCGCTATCCTCCAGCTTAACAAGACCAGCAGTCCATGGTTTCTGGGTCTTTACTCGTTATCGGTACTGGGTACCTGCCTGCTAGGGAAAGCAGTCAATCCCTTACTCACAATATATCGGACACAGATTCCTAGACACGATTCCTAGAACAGCCAGGTGGCAAAGAAATGTTACTATACATATATATATATATATATATATATATATATTATATATATATATATATATATATATATACACACACACATATATTATCTATTTCTTTCATATATTTGTCTACCACCATGCTAAGGCAGACCATTGAAGTTGATTATGCCAAACAAATCATTTCAGTACTTGTTTCTTTTTTTAAACTGGTACTTATTCTAGTCGATCTCTTTTAACGAACTGGTAGGTCACGGGAAAGCATATACTTTAACACTAGTTGTCAAACACACAGAGAAAGACACACTCATACACACACAAATACAAACACACACTCGTACACATACACTGCGCGTTTGTTTCGGTTTCTGTCTTCCAAATCCAATCACAAGGTTTGAACCGGCCAGAAGCTACAGTAAAACATACTTGTCCAAGGTAACACGATATGAAACTGATCCCGGAATCCTGTCATTCGGATGCAGTTTTCTTACTACACAGCTTGGTCTGTGCCTATATCTATCTATCTATCTATCTATCTATCTATCTATCTATCTATCTATCTATCTGAGAAACTGGTCGACAAGGCGCAAACATGCGCCGTGCCAGGCCGGACCATCCATGACAACCTCCATCTGATGCGCTACATCATAGACAGGGTAGTTAACGAACCTGGCATGGGTGGGGCCCTGATCAACTTGGATCAATCGAAAGCCATTGATAGGGTAGACCATCGATACTTAGAGGCAGTCCTGAGAGCGGCTGGTTTCGGTCCCGTCTTCCGCGGCTGGATAGCTGCCTTGTACAGAAGCATCCGTTCGGTAATTCGCGTAAATGGACATCTATTGAGACCTTTCGACATTGCACGTTCGGTCCGTCAGGGATGCCCCCTCTCGGCGCTTCTATACGTATTGACTCTTGAGCCACTACTGCGGAAGCTGGCGACTCTAAGGGGCATCCCGTGAGAATTGGGATGCGGGACGAGCGTGTCTGCATACGCGGACGACGTCACCGTCATAGTGTCTAGCCACGAGCACATCGAGCTGGTCGGCGAGACACTGAAAAACCACGAAGCGGTGACAGGAGCGAAAATCAACCGGGAAAAGTCAGTGGGCTTGCGACTAGGCACCTGGAGAAGCAAGCCCATGCCGTCCACCAGCGCCTCCGTCGTGGGACGCTGGACCGACGGCCCGGTTGAGTTCTCGGGGTCTGGTTTGGTCCGGACCTCCAAGTGGAGAAGAACTGGAACGAGATAACGAGTAGGGTGGTCACTCTCGCCCGGCAATGGCCGAGAGGAAACTGTCCCTAAAAGGTCGAGCGGAGGTGGCGAACACGTACATCGCGTCCGTCATCTACTACCGCCTGACCGTCGTACCTTGTCCCGACCCTACCATCACCAAACTACAACGCATCCTCTTTCGCTTCTTGTGGAAAGGATGCGTCCCGATGGTCAGGCGATCCATTTGCTGTCAACACCCGTTAAAAGGAGGGCTGGGCATGCCGTGGTTGATGATGCGCAGACATGCGCTGAGACTGCGACATCTCTGGCTCTATGTAGACGACGGTGAACAGGTGTGGTCGCCGTTTGTGAGACACGCTTTCCCGCAGCTCATCTCCATGACTGAACTGCAATCGTGGATCAAAAAGAGGCCAAGGAAGGGCGAATGGCACCGCGAGTGACGCATTGCTCTCAAGTAACTCTGCCGTCCTGGGTCAACCTTGAGTGACTCCATCACAACCAAAGCATTCTATAGGGGATTAGTGGAGGGGAGGTACGACGACGAGCTCAGGGCGAACCTAGACGTCGACGAGGAATACATGACCCGCCTTTTCGGGACGACTTTCGGGCCAGGGCCCATGGACAACTTCCAGGGATCCCTGGCCTGGCGGTGCTACCGAGAAGCGCTACCCGTTCGGGATAAGCTCTACAGACACGGCTCGAGAAACACGGGGCCGACCTGCCCGAGATGCGGTCAGAGCGACGAAACCGTTCTGCACGCACTCGTTCAGTGTCCAACAATTTCCGACCTGTGGGCTTATGTCGAACAACTGCTGTCACGTGTGGGACGAGTCGGTTTATCAGCTGAGTCTATCGTCAATATTGTCACGCCTCCTTCCTTCAAACGGGAAGGAAGAGCTATTTCCATCATCCTTGTGGCTATGGCGAAAGAATGTATCTGGTGGACGCGTCTGAAAGGATTGGAGACAAACACTTTCCTCTCTGGTCAATCTATCATCAACTTCTTCAAGTACCACTTGAAAAGGAAAGTGAGAGTAGAGAGGCAAGTTTTGTCTAGCGAATGTTTTAAAAAAAGATGGGTGAATGTAGCAAGAATGGCACGTATGAATGACGAAGCCACCTTGAGCATAGTCCTATGAACCCAGAAATCGAAAACAGAGTGTTGCTTATTTGCAAAAAAAAAAAAAAAAAAGAAATATAACATGTGACTTCATTGACCGAGGTTACCGTGATCTTTTCCGTAGGCTTTTCTTTCCACGGGTAAACCTCACCTGTCCTCCCCTTTACACTTCATATTGACATTTCTGTGATAACGATCCCTATTGATCAATTTTTTTCCTCTCCCCCTTTTTTTTAACCCCCCCTTTTTTGTCCTCTTTCTCTCCTTTTACGATCCCTTTTGATCGAAACTCCCCCCTTCCTTTTTTTTTTTAACCCTTCAAAAGAAAAGCTCTACCTTGTAATTTGTTCTATCTGTGTGCAGCCCTGTGTGGCTAATAAAGAAACATATCTATCTATCTCTCTCTCAATCTATCTATCTATCTATCTATCTATCTATCTATCTATCTATCTATCTATCTATCTATCCATCTTTCTGTCTGTCTGTATGTGTGTATGTCTGCCTATCTCTTTCGCTATATATCTATGTGTTAAGTCAGATGTATAGAGAAATATGCACACAGATTGGTCGATACATAAATAGATAACTGAGTGGGTATGTAGAAAGCGTGTAGCGAAAATGTTTTTGTTTTCTTAAATGAATGGAACTGAACTTCATTGTAGAAAGCAAGAAATTTATCTGCAGTTTGCTACCGTTCTCGCTGCTGGTTTCAATGGATGAAAAGTATTCTTACCAATATATATTGGGCGAGGTTGATTCGGTTATTGAGAGCTATGTTTAATGGCTATAAATATCAAGTAGCGTATGTCACATAGTCAAAAATATCAGTTTCACTGTCTGTTTTACTTCATCAGCTTCATATTATCTACTCCGACATCTTTATGCTTCAAATGAATTAGCAAATGATATAACCGTAGATCAAGTTTTGATATAACTTTTGTATTCATAAATCATTAGTTTTGAAGATAAAGAACAATAGCCGTGATATGTTTAGTGTTAAAATTCTTAATGTAATCCACACACTTAGGTTCTCTTTTTTCCCCAGCACATTCCTCAATCCATCTTTTTATCTTTGTGTAGGATTACATTAGAAGAATTATTATACTCTATAAGACATGAGACTGAATTAGATTTAGTTAAGTGTATAATTAAGATGATATATGTCCCGGTATTTATAGAATGATCTATGATACAAGAGATATATTATAAATCAGCTTTAGATGAATGGATAAAATTGTTGATGTGATAAAGGACGAAGTGTTTATTATAGCTGATTAAAAACGAAAAGAACTGATCTAAACATAAGTAACGTTGTTTCGTCTAGTTCTTAAGCTGAATAAGATGGCGCGAGAAACAACTTGATGTACAGGAAAACTAATCCATTATACATGGCTCGCCGCTTTCCACTGATATGCATTTCTACAAGTTAAACTGAATAAATGGTTTCTTTTTGTTGGGGGATTATTTTCATAATGAGAGTGCTTGAAACTTGGCTGTCTGACCGTACAGCGTTCAAAGGAAAAAAGGGATTGTTATTAGAGAATTGTGATCCCAACTTGTAAGCATAATTGTATGAAATGACATCACTGAACGTCTAGCAAAACAAATCTAGTTAAGGTGAACAT
This sequence comes from Octopus sinensis, assembly GCF_006345805.1. Taxonomy (NCBI): domain Eukaryota; kingdom Metazoa; phylum Mollusca; class Cephalopoda; order Octopoda; family Octopodidae; genus Octopus; species Octopus sinensis. The sequence continues at coordinate 18,355,586 of NC_043012.1, forward strand.
ATTTCCACTAATTAAATGCACTCAATATAAATAAATAAATAAACAACAACAACAATGACAACAACAACAACAATAATAATAATAATAATAATAATAATAATAATAATAATAATAATAATGATAATAATGATAATAATAATGATAATAATAATGATAATAATAATGATAATAATAATAATCATATTAATAATAATAATAATAATAATAATAATAATGCCCTGATGCAGTACCAGGCAGTGGCTCTCAAATGCCCTGATGCAGTACCAGGCAGTGGCTCTCAAATGCCCTGATGCAGTACCAGTCAGTGGCTCTCAAATGCCCTGATGCAGTACCAGGCAGTGGATCTCAAATACCCTGATGCAGTACCAGGCAGTGGCTCTCAAATGCCCTGATGCAGTACTTGGCAGTGGCTCTCAAATGCCCTGATGCAGTACCAGGCAGTGGCTCTCATGACTTCTGATCTTAACTGATTGGAAGTGTTATCATGTACATTGTTTTGTCTTGGTATAAAAGATGGGCTACAGCAAATATTCTGCTCAATACAACAGATTTGCTTGTCAGTTGTTTGACCTTAACCAGTTGAGCATGTCCCTTAGTGGCTGACGATACGTGCATCTCTGATCACGAGCAGAAGTAGTGGGGGAGCATCATAGCCATGTGTTGAGAAGGATTCTTTGGGGTTTGAATAATTCACCTCTGGAAACATGGGTGTTTCGTTCACCGTCCTTAAACAACCCTTATTCAGGGACCTTTTGAGCGGGATGGGTTACTCGATCTGAAGAAAATTCTAACTGGGCTCCACCTGCAAGGTCATGTGCTGTTTATCTTGATATGAGATCACCATGTCGCGCACATATGGTTGTGATGCATGTGCCTGGTGTACCCTTATCAGCCGGGTAGTCATGATGGGTATACTGGGCTTCGTATATTTTACCCCAGTGTCACTTTGATGGCATGCTCTGCTCGCTCACTCAATAATAATAATAATAATATAATAATAATAATAATAATAATATATAATAATAATAATGATAATAATGATAATAATAATGATAATAAATAATAATAATAATAATAATAATACTAATAATAATATAATAATAATAATTAATAATAATAATAATAATAATAATAATATTAATAATATAATAATAATAATAATAATAATGATGATAATAATATAATAATGATAATAATGATATAATAATAATAATAATAATAATAATAATAATAATAATATTAATAATAAATAATAATAATATATTAATAATAATAAATAATAATAATAATATAATATAATAATAATAATAATAATAATGATGATAATAATAATAATTGAGAAACAATATGTAAAAATAGCTGGAGCATTCAGACAAAATTTATGCATTTTGGACTAGGAAGATACTTGACATTTCCATCGCGAATAAGACTGTCGATAACAGACTAGACAAACTATAAAATATATGTTTCTGATATGTACGCACATATATATATATATATATATATATATATATATATATATATATATATATATATATATATATATATACATATATAGATATATATATATATATGTGTGTGTGTGTGTATGTGTGTCTCTCTGTATGTATATGTATATCTATCTATATATATATATATATCTATACATATTTACATATATATATAAAACGTTTGTGAAAAGTTTTACAAATCCAATGCAAAGTATCTTTTAACAGTAGAATGTTTAACAACGGAATAGTTTTCCACAAAAATAACTTCGAACACACCTTCTTTAAAAAAACTTATTGAATGGAAAGAAAGAATTCACGGTAGCAGTATATGACAACACAACTATTATTTTTCTATCTGAAATTGACACACACAAGGACAAACGTAAAGGAAGATAATCTAATTATGCATTGGCAAAGCCACTGCGGCCTTCTTTGTGACTTGTGCAGAACAGTTTGAGGCAGTTTCAATGAAGTCTCCCGCATCGGTTGATACGTATGACAAAATATATATTGTTAAAACTTTATGCGTGAAGGAAAACAAAATTAGTATGCTTCATGACCGTTGATAAATTTCACATATCTCGGACAAAATGCACAAGAATTATTACTAGATATATTGCTAACAATTTTGTCACTTGGCTCGCATCGAATACTCTAGGAAAATGGATATGTGCAAAGCAGAAAATTAGCTGGATTGTCCTCCCTGGTAGTCGTTCAGAAATTGCATCTGGTACGCATACGTATTTAAAAGAGAGTTAAATTTTTTCAGTTCAGATGAGCTGGACAAGCTAATCGAGAGAAAATCGGCTTCTGTTAAACAACCACTGTAATGGCTTCATAACAACTGCCTTCAAAGTTATCAGGGAGCCCTCTTCTGCTTTAATTCCAAAATCTGACAAGCTCGTGAAAAATTGCGGCGACACCCATCATATACGAAAATAAACATAAATAGTAACAGGTGATATGTTTAGGGAGCCAAGAGAGGAACCAGTATATACTGTAGAAGAGATTCTGGATTAAGATTAAGGAACATCGGTATTCATGCACTTGCCCGGGGGAGCAACACAACAAATTTAATCAAAACCGGGAAGCAGAAACATCTGTTGTTGCCACTAACCTAAATATTTGTAAGTTGAGAATTTGTGAGGATAAATGTATGAAAATAAATATGCCAGAAACTAACAACAGAACCAAAATGGATGGCATGCACATGATTTTTTTTTCGTTCTTGGCTTTCACCTAAACAGATTTTCTTATATTTATAACTTATTTCTAACACAGATAAGAACTTAGCACAACTTACTCTAGGCATAAACAGAGGAATTCTTATAAATTTGTCAACTGAACAAGTTTAGTTTAAAGCTCACCTATATTTATATGAATCATCTCAACACACACTTGCCCTAACCTGTGTCCTTTCACATACTACAATACTTGTGGCCGGTTATTTTCCGTGTATTACCCGACAAAAATTGTAATTGCATAGTTTCAACCAGTACAGTTATTCAGAATACACAATAACAGCCTGTCATTAACATTGCATTTCTCTTTGGTTATTTTCTTTCTTCTAGATGGAAAGGGGAATTTTTCCCGAAATATTTTAAAAACATTAAACAAACTAATAAGGGAATACAGTATCAGTTCTTATTGCTTCCTTTCGATGACGTCATTTTACTCATTTCACCTAACTTGAAAGCTAAAAAAATATTTTTTAAATCTTTCATTTCCACAGGTTGCTGCTGCTACTGCTACCACTACTGTTGCCACTACTGCTGCTGCTACTGCTGCTGCTACTACTGCTGCTACTACTGCTGTTGCTGCCTCTATTTTTCATGGACCTTTTCCCTCTTGTACTTGTTCTTCTTGTTCTTGTTATTTTGTTGTTGTTGCTGTTGTTGTAGTTGTAGCTTTTGTTGTTATTGTTCTTGTTGCTGTTGTTGTTGTTGCTCTTCTTCTTCTTCTTCTTCTTCTTCTTTTCCTCATCATCATCATCATCATCATCATCATCAACGTAGTGGTAATCATAAGACACTATAATGTATAGTTTTCTTTGAGAGTGAATTGAAGAGAAAGCGTAATTAATGAATAGGAGGGAATGACGAAGGCGGAAGTTGTTGACAGCTTGACAAGGTGTCCTGTGATTCGTGTCTGCTCATTGCAGATCATCTACTGGGTTTATATCCGTAATAGTTAGACATTCGCATAATGAGTATAGTGTAAGTGACAATAGTTCAGATAATCTGAATAGATGTTGTTACTCGAAAAGTAAGATCTTTCACATGGCTCTATGATTGACATACGAAATAAGCAGCACTTGGTCGATTAGAAAACAATGTGATCAATAAACGTATTAATAGTTAGTGTTACCAAATGGCATATTGAAGAACCAGGAACGGAGCAAAATATCTCATATAAATGAAAATTATTTCATACATATTCACATGCTTCTATACATACTTAAACACACGCACACATACACTCATACACTCACACACACATATTATAGAGAGAGATAGATACTTATTCACATATTTTTTCATTCCTTTACTTATTTCAGGCATTTGACTGCGGTTATTCTGGAGCACCGCCTTATATCTATTTAGGAACAATAGGAGTCATAAATGCAATGAGAATCGTTGAAATATCATTTATTGATATATTTGAAGCTCTAACCGGTTTCACATTTTACACTGATTTTCAAAAAAATCAAATAGAAATCCTTTTCTTACATCGTAGCTGTCTTTTTTTTGCCTAGTGTTTGAAGCTTGACCTGTTTTTATAGGGAGCTCCTGACTTAAATTAGTATATGTTTTCAATAGTATTTGATTGGTAGAGGGTAGTCACATGACAGGTCTTAGAAATTTCTGTAGGTTCCGCGCTACGTCAATGTGTTAGTATCAAATGACAATGTTTGCGTCCTAAGAACCAGAACAACAACAAACACTTAGAGAAAAGATGGTTCTCATGAAATTCAGGATGGAAACCCAGCTATTTCAGCTAAGCGTAAATTCCAACGGCGTAAAATTTTAAACGATTGATGCAGAAATGCAAGCAAAAATTTCAAAAGTATCCGAAGGCCGAGAAAATATTATTAAACTATAGAAAGAAAAATGTGAACACGAGAAATAACATCCACTTCAACGGTGGGAAAGTAATGCACTTTAGTTCCCCAATTATGAATCTCATTTTTAAAAAAAGTACTCTACCGAGAACCTATTCATAAAGGGTATGACGCACTACGAAAAGTTAAGCAATTACCAAAAATTAAAGACAAGGAATAAACACATGACTAAACACACTCATCCGCAGACAACAAAACGTTTTAACAAACAAAGAATATGACTACTTGACTAATTATCTCACTTTGATTGCAAGACCCGCTAATTGTACGTTCTCCAGAAAATCCATAAGAATCAACTATTAGGAATGCATGTAAAAAACAACTTCAACTTGCATAAGCATAGAATATCCCACCGTCCTTAAATTCAGACCAAGCGTAGCAGACCGTAACTGTGAAACACACAGGCTGAGCAACTTTTTAGATATATTACTGAAATGTATGTTAAAATACATACCAAGCCTTGTAAGGTCTGACTTGGACGTGTTAAATCACCTCCCAAAATCCATAAACAATGATACTATTATTGTATTTTGATGTTGTAAACCTACATACCACAATTTCGCATAAATATGGACTAGAAACAATATGATTCTGGCTTAAGTAATTCCCTCATGAAAGTCTGGACTGAATTGAAAAAATGTTTCATCACTGAAGGATTAAAGTTGATCATCAAATACAACTTTTTTTTACTTCGATGGCAATATTTACACATAAATATCTGAGATTACAATGGCGACAATAGATGTTCCGACGTACGCCAATGTAGTCATGGCATACAGGGAGGTCAAGATATATGAACAATCCAATTTAATAAGTGTCTTGAACTTCCACAGATATCAACTAGAAAACCGAAACGTTACTTAGATGACTGCCTAATCCTTTGGACGTAGACATTTGAACTACTTACTGATTTCAAAAAATCTAATCCTCAGAAACAATGATATTAACTTTACCATGGAATACAGTAAAACTCAATTATTTTCCCGGATATAATAATCATCAAAAGAGATAAAATCATTGAAACAGATGTTCACTACAAACAAATTCTAAACACTACTTACTATTCTCCTCATGCCATGCCAAACACACGAAGGATGATATCCACTTTAATCTAGCAAGAAGAATCTGCATAATTGTTTCAAACCCTGAAACCCGCAATAAAATACCCCAGGGACTGAAGCAAGTACTACTTAAAAGACAATACCCATTAATGCTAATAGACAACGAAATATATGCCAAAGCAATAAATATCGAAGAACTACGAAAAACGCTCCAGGTACACTCAATTATCTAACTTTTATTCCAACGCGAAACCTAAGAAGCACAGCGGTTTATAATATTATCCATCAGAACTTCCCACTACTTAAACAAGACCGAAGAATGAAACAAACATTTGAAATACACAAAATAATCAAAAGCAAAAGACAATTAAATTCCTTCAAAAAATTCCTCATAAATCCTATATTATCTTCAACAATTCCTACACGAACAGTCAAAAAATGTGGTCGCCCCAATTTTGGGAGCTGCATCAATATTATTAAAGATACAACATGCAAATTCAAATCAGGACACACTTTTTCCGTCAAATATCACTTTACATGTTCTTCAAGGTATGTAATATACACTATGAAATGTCAAGTATGTAATGAAGATTACACAGATCATACAAAGCTTACTCTAAGAAATAGACTAACCATTCACCGACAATAAATCCGATACACCAATACTAGACAGATTCCACTGAGTGGTCACATAGACATATATGCAAAAATAAGTCTGTTAAATTCTAGGTCTTCTCACACTTTCTATGTTTAGCGAATACTACAGATGAAGCGTAGATACACGAAGGAAATAGTTTCATACAAAAGTACAAACCCAGACTTGAAAAATTTAACAGAGTTCATATACAAATAAATATTCACACACGAAATTCATTCTACCACTTATCATGAGGAAGCAACACCGCTAACAGCCGCAACGTTAACCATTGCACTACATGAAATCGACTCCAGTCCACACTTTCCCATTAGATAGATTAATTATGGATTGCTTTGAGTATAACTAAACATGGTCACTCAACTGTGTCGGCCTTCTTTTCAGGCGCAAAATGTACTGCCACGTGAAACTAACACATGAATGCAGTGGGAAACGCACAGAAGTTTAGAAACTTAACCATGTGTTCATTCTCTACGAACACTTGACAGAAAAATTCAGAGAATTGATAGTACGGACTTGTTCAGTCAACTGTGTCAGCTTTAACTTACGACGCCAAACATTTTCACTTGATACTAATACATGGGCATAGGAGGAACCTACATAAATTTCTATACCAACATTTTTATACACACACACACACACATATATATATATATATATATACATATTTCCTTTTATTCTTTTATTTGTTTCAGTCATTTGCATGCGGCCCTGCTGGAGCCCCGACTATAGTCGAAGAATTTAACTCTAGCACCTTTGTAAGCATAGTACTTATTGTATCAGTCTTTTTGCCGAACCGCTATGTTTCGTAGACGTAAATACAGTAACATCGGTTATCGATTGACTGCGGGGAGGGCAAAGAAACACACACACATACGACAGGCTTCTTTCAGTTTCCGTCTACGAAATCCACTCACAAGGCGTTGGTCGGCCCGAGGCTGTAGCAGAAGACAATTGCCCAAGGTGCCACGCAGTGGGACTGAACGCGGGTTCTGTGTGGCTGGAAAGCAAACTTCTTACCATACAGCCACGCCTGGTACACATATATACATAAATACCTATATACGTACACACACACACACACACACACACACACACATATATATATATATATATGTATACCTTCTCTCTTTCTCTCACTGTCTCCAAATGTATTATAGAAATATATTATACAAATATATAATATATAGATCGATTTGGTAGATGCGCATACACTTTATTTAAAAATGTGCTGGAAGATGCAACACGTTATCGTAAAGTATAGGATTCAGAAAATTGTTGTAACACTCACTGAACGTGGGTTCCTGATATCTACATTATAGTAAAAGGAAACAGAAATATATTGGTAAATCATATCTTTATATAATGCCGTTATATAAAGCTTAAATAATCAAATTACATTTTGTGATGAACATACACTTTTTAACCTTATGATAATTTTGTTAATGAAGTAAGTTGGTGTAGAACAGGTACCTCCAGCTAGCACATCAGTGCAGCCACTGATGTTTTCCTTACTTAATATAATAATTAATATTTAATTAATCCTACTCTTTATAACGTATTTGTGAAATGTGGAAAGTCTGTATGTTACATGTTTTCTGATAAATCTTAAATACTTTATCTTACTGTTTAGTCACATTACATGTTTCATCTTTATTCACAGAGAGCAAGTAGACTGGATCTAAACGTTTTAATACACATTCACCATTAACAGAAGCCGAGAACTCAACATATATGAGATTAGTAGAAATAAGTTGCTTATACATATTATACATATGTACGGGATGTAAGATAATTTATAAGCTAATTACATCTTGAAGAAATATATATATATATATTTTGCTCTGATGAACCTGTGTCTAGAAACGTTACAAGGCTAAGGTACTCGAGAGAGGATGATAGTCCTTGGTGTAACCATTTACTTTATTTTTCGCGATGGCAATAAAATCGTTAATGGAAATATTATTCTATACACTTCGAATTCTCCAAAAGAAAATGCCTTCTATTTCAACATTAATGCTTTCTTACTTTCTTTCTTTCTTTCTTTCTTTCTTTCCTTCTTTCTATTCTATATGTGTAGTCATATGTGTATTTGTTCTGATGTGTGCGTGTACGCGTATGACTTATGCTGATCAGTAAAGGCAAATAATAACAACAGCGAGTAAAACTTTAAACCGTTGGATTTCGAAAGAGTTTCCACGTTAATGTATGTTCTGCAGAGAACAAGGCAGCAAAAATCTCCGTTGTTTCATGCCATTCACGCAATCAATAGATGCCTTGAACCAGTGATTAGTCCATTATAAACCTGCAACGAACGGCGCCGTTGTTCGCAGATTGTGATTTAAAATATACAAATGTAAAACAAAAAAAAAAAAGAAAGCGTGTGAAATATCGAATGGTTGCATTAATATAAATCGTATTACTCTAAGGATATCTGTTAGAATTTATAAAAAAGATCGCATTTAGCATATGGAATTGAATATAAAATCTGCCTAACAACACAATCTGCTGCCTTTCTCTCACTGTCAAAAATAAACATATAAATAAATACATAAAAAAATGAAAAGAGGTGTAATCCGAACGATCGCTGGTCTATTCATTGCTGAAGGCGGTTTTATGAGAATAATAACAGCAACTAATTGTACAGAGGCTGATCGTTTCGAAATAAAATTGAAATTCATGAATCGGCTTCCGATTTTTATTTTAATTTCAAACTATTTTACTGTGTTATTAGTGATATGTTCTAGAATAAGTTTATCAGGAGGCATTTTTCCTCTTTATAATATAATGAATACATTCAGAATCCTTTTTAGCTGACATGCCTACATACCCACATTGACATACACACCCACAACCAAGCTCATACCTGCGAATATATACGCATACACATTTTACATACAAAGCGCAAACAGGAAAATTCAAAAGAAATACTCGCAAACGAAAGTCAGCTCTTAGTTTACTCGGAGACACCACATCCGCTTTAGCGTATACTGGATTGTAAGCATGAAAGACTCAAGGCTATACATGAAATATTTAGCCTCATACAACAACCTTATAGTCACCCGCGTAGTAATAACAGTGACTCGGCAACATACACATGAGTAGACATTATACTTTTTAATATGCTATAAATATAGTGTATATGCATGGAATCTAAAAATACGTATGTATTCCTTCGGTTTTGCTAGACGCATTTCTGGCAAGCAGACCTATATGTACATACGTACATACCATACCTTACATACATACAAAAAGATAAGGAGAATACACAAGCTTAGACATGACGGATTCTTGGCGCCATGACTAAAATATATGGAAGCACATGAATGCAATACTTCCTGATAGTGTACGAAGAAAATGCTGGGGAACGTTGGCTTGTATTAATACACACACGCGCGTGCATGTGTACATAGACATACACAGACAAACACACAAACACACACACAGATACACGCATATGCACACATGCAAACTTCAGACGTGTCATAAACAGTTTGAAGCACTAAAGCTTCGCAACCATATCACTCGTGCAAGAGATTTCAGATCTTATGGTGCGTAAATTATGAAAAATCTTGTTAGAATAAACATTGGATTTTTATTGATTTCAGTTTCGAAGAGTTTTTTTTTCCTTTCATTCTAAAGAAAGAATCGACTTGAATTCTCCGCTGTTATCAACCAGATTCCTCACAAATCGATGCACTACACAATATTTTCACGTATTATCATTGCAACAAATTTGCAGTGAAGAAAAACAAATCTTTTTATCTCTCTGTCGCCTATTTATAAAAAAAAACATATGTAAATATTGATTGGTTTGGTAGTTATTAAGGCGCGTGGAACAAAGTAAATAAAGAAATTAATAAATATCAGATTTATACTAGTATATCTATAAAACCTATATAATCCTTTTTTATATTTTCTTTGATTTATCTATTGGTTTTGTTAATCATCTGAGCATTGTAAAATGTCCCTTGAAGGAATAGTATAAAGACCGAGTTGGATTAATATACTCGATAACTCTCTTGCAATAGTGAAAATAATTAAATTGTGAGGAAGTGTTTGGAATTGCACTGCTATTAATTTTATTGTTAAAAAAAAAAGAATCAACATTTTAAATGAGCAATTATAAAATCATATTATGATGTGTTTTTCTGATACTTTTCCCGGTTGCGTTTTAGATGAAGAGAAAATAGTAAAATTAGCGACTTCCAAATGACAGAGAAATTTATATCCTCTTCGAAGCATAACCCAAATTTACAACGAGAATTAATGATATTTTTGATCTGTGCACAAATATATTTAACGATCGGATAACTGTAACAAATTTAATGTGACCATAGGAAATTACTGGTATTTAATCCATCCAGTTTGAAGGACAGAATGACAATGTAACCAGATTGTAACCTTAAAACTAGCTCTAAACAATTTACTTTACAAGTCCGAAGTCTCGCACTTTGTACAATCCTGACGAGTTTGCAATAATTATGAATGACTGAAGTAAATTTTTGTAAGTTCACATCAACCAGAACACGTCTGACAATAAAACTTAGTATTACAAAAGCTATTTTAAACTTAAGCATTCATATATAACTCAATTAAATATATTAATTAACTTCACTGACAATAATTTGAAAATGTCTAATATTAATATATTTTATACTTAAATGAATCTCATGGGGACAACAACGTTTTATTTAACATTTTTGTAATATATATATGATAACATGAAATGTGTTCTTTTTCAGAGGCTTACAATGCTATGTAGTTTGTCGCTAGAAATGGTTTTAACAGGTCATCCCATAAGTTATCTCCGAATTTTGAATACAGAAAACAAGTGATCAAATGTTATATTTGATTGAAATTTAATCATCAAAGTACTTTCCCTGATTATCTATGACTTCTGTCCATGTATTTGCAAGTTTTATATCCCATCAATGTAAAACTCTTTTGGTTTCAAAGCGAAGAACTCTGAAATGTCAGTTTCGACTTCCTCCTGGCTTGCAAAGGTTATGCACCCCCAAATGATTCTGTAAACTACGAAACAAATGGTAGCCTGAAGGAGCAAAGTAGGGAGAATAAGGTAGATGAGGAATTTTTTCCCAACCAATCTCTTCGATCTTCTGTGATGTGGAATTTGCAGTGTGGGGTCGCGCATTGTCCTGATGAAACATCACTCCTATTTGATTCACTAAATCAGGTCTTTTTACTTCAAAGCTTGGTTCAAACGCTCTAATTGCTGACAGAAGACTTGAGCATTGATTGTTGCATTAGGTGGTAACAATTCAAAGTGAATTGCCCCTTTGCAATCCCATCAGATAGAGAGAAGAAACTTTTTCCCATGAAGTTCCCTTCTTGGTTATGGTTGAGCTCTTTCCCTTTTACCAAGCCACTGTTTACGACGTTTAACATTTGGCTAGAAGATCCATTTTCCATCACCAGTCGCAAGTCTATCCAAAAAGGGTGAAATGAGTTCGCGAGAATGGTGAGAAGAACAGATGTCAACTCGCGATTTTTGGTTGCTTTCGGACAATCCAAGAGGCACCCAGTTTCCAAGTTTATGAAACTTTCCAAGTTCTTGAAGATGACGATGAACTGTTGTATGGTTTGAACTAAGCTTTGTTGCCAACTCTTCAACTGATACTCCAAGATTTTCTACAAGTAATGCCTCAAGGAGCTTATCATAAAACGCAACTAGAAGTCCTGTTCGATCTTTATCTTCAAGGCCGAAATCTCCTCTTCTGAATTTTGCAAATAAATCTTCGACAATTTCTTCCATTGAAGCATTCTTTCCCATAAACTGACTGCATGTTTCGAGTCTCTTCGGCTGCAGAGTTTCCTTTTCTGTACTCATACAACATTATGTGTCTCAAATGCTCTTTGGATACTTCCTTGTTAGAAAGGGTTTTAATGAAAGAAATGTTAATTCTATAAAAATCGGGCAGACCTTGTGATTTGACGGGATAGTTTGGACAGGAATATGATATATAAATCAGAACACTAGTCCCCCACTAGGTGTGTCTTCTTGTATTTCCTATTACGCATGGCACATCAATACACTGTTATTTCCGGATAAGACTAACTCTGAAAAGCAGATAAGTAACAGATACAGTAAAAAAGGATAAGTTGATTATTATTAACTATTTGCCTATCAAAATAATTTTTGAAGATTAAATCAGTTCTTGCTATCCCTACGCTATAACAAGTTCGTTATCTTAAAATAAGTAAAAGCAAAGCAGAATGAGAACATAGGTCAAACCCAAAGAGGAACAAGCTCTGGAGTGAATATGAAGGAATTTCATACAAATGTAAATACCCGAAATAAGTGCTGGAACCTTAGTGCGACGTACAGTAGAAATGAGTAAGAACTCGATAGACACTCGCGCGCACACACAATCAAAACGCAAGTAATATATATATATATATATATATATATATGTGGTGTGTGGTGTGTGTGTATGTGTGCGTGTGTGTGTGCGTGTGTGTGTGTGTGTGTGTGTGTGTGGTGTGTGTGTGTGTGTGTATGCGAGGTGTAGTGAAAACGTATCCGACCTTTGGTAAAAAAAATTAATATTAAAAATCTAATCATTTTGATTTCTTCAAATATTTGCCTTCGGAGCCTACATATTTTTTACCAGAGTTGTTGCCATCCCTGGAAACATTTCTGGAAATCACTTTTTGCGATGCTGCAGAGCTGTGCCCTCACATTTTGCTGAATGCCCTCTGTTGACTCAAATGTGCTTCCTTTGCGTATATTCTTGAGCCTTGGAAATAGTTAAAAATCACACGGAGCCAAGAATGGGGTGGATGAATACTGACGAACAGGTGGTGTGTTTTGCTTGACGAGTAATACTTGGACGACGTGGGCAGAATGAGCGTGTGCGTTGTCATGGTGGAGTTGCCAGTTTTTTGCAGTCCACAGGCCGGGTCGTTTGCGCCGCAGACTTTCACAAATGCGATACAGAAGCCCCAGGCAATATTCTTTGTTTATTGTCTGGTCACAATGTGGTACATTGTCCACTGAGGTGTAGCCGTCTTTGAACTGGCTGTATCACTCCCTTATTTGTGTTTTACTCATAGTATCATCTCCAAAAGCCTTCTGAACATTCTTGATGGACTGGGCTAGCGTATGACCAAGTTTTTGGCAGAATTTAATACATAATCTTTCCTCAATGTGCTCGATCATCCTGAATTAAAAAGAAAAATTGCGCAGCACTCTTTCGACGTCTGTACCAAACGCGTCACTGTGGGCAAATGGCACAATCTGCGGACATGAAACTGTTTACGGCTGCTCAGAAAGGACGCGGCCACCTAATTCCTGTGCGAAATTTGCTCACGCATTATTAATTTCTGCAAAAGATCAAGTTCGGATACATTTCACTACACCGCGTACATACATACATACATACATACACACACACACACACCACACACACACACACACAACACACACACACACACACACACACACACACACACACACACACATATATATATATATATATATATATATATATATATATATATATATATATATATACATACAGACATATACTTTCTAAAGAACATACATCTAGTTTCAAGAAAGCCGTGTAATTTCAATTTTTGAAGATTTACCAGATTATACGTTGTTGTAAGCTGTGTCTATGGTCAAACATCTACATAAGCTGCATTCTTCCAGTAAGAAAGTATTTACGAATACATAATTCAGCATATGGTAATCCGTTACACGAAAAGTATAATAACTCTAGAAGGTAATGATGATTTAAACAAATATAACCTAGTCCTTATGTCGTAAATTCCTTAAATATACAATATTGGAAACAGTTATCACAAAATTATCTTTGTCATCAATGTGTACATTCATTACTTACATGTCTATATTTATTTAAACACACAAACTAACACACACGCACATACTCGCGCGCGCACACATTATGATCAATTCAGTTCCAATTCTATAGGTAACACCCATCGAAATCAAACCACAAAGTATATAAATTTCGATCATCACCTACGTCGTTTATGCAAATTATTATCTTATATCAATTTATCATTATTCCTATCAAAACAAAATATATTTACGTATTAATGTGGATGATATTCTGATAGAATTCGGTTAAACAAACAGATCACACTACGTAACATTAAAACAGTTACAATTCTATTCTTATCTTTACAGGTAGCTGGCAATTTACATCTAATATCGAATTTCTAGCTGAAAAAGCATTTAAATATTATTAAAAATGGATTTGAAACTCTGAAAAATTTATTTCCAAGTTTGTTATAGATTAGATATAATTATTACGACAGTTATTCATTATTTTTACACGACACTAGGATGACAAGGCAACAAAATCGTGACCACAACGGTCACAATGCTCAGGGCTGTTCCTATGGTTTTACATTCTGGTATGAAAAATCTCCGAGGTTGACTTTCCTTTCGTCTTTTCAAAAGAATTTGAGTGCTCAGATCTGCATAATCCAGTATCATCTTCTACAAAGTTTCAGGCTTTGTGTCTATGTGATTTACTCAATGATGAAACAGAGATAATTCTATACCTTATCCGAACATATTTCCACTGATTCATTTTAGCCATTTTCGTTTAGAAACGAACATTTTTTTATTAGTGTCTTAGCCAGGTAGTACTGTTTAGCATATATTTCAATAATAATATTTGGATATCCATACCAATTATCCACCAATGACATTAGTTATGCATGCTTCAGAATAACAATGTATTGCTCGGTATACATTACCTTGTATATTTTCTAAATTGAACTAGACGTATATTATGTAATTGTAAAACACATGTAATATAGAAACATATTACTGACAATTAAATTTATCTGTATGTTAAATAAATATATGTGCGCGTGTTTACGTGTGTGAACGTGTTTTTATCTCTCTCTCTCTCTCTCTCTATATATATATATATATATATATATATATCCAGTCATGCATGCATAACATACGTACACATATGCACACGCACATACACACATACACATACACACACTCACACATAATATTCGTGTAAATAAATATTGTGTAATTACATATAAATAAAGTGTCACATCAGCTTCTGTATATTTCGAAAATATTCCGACAGAAAATATTTAAGTCAAAATTTGTTTTATTCATGAAATATATTTTATCATAACTACTGAAAATTAAGTCCTCTTAAGATATATGGAACCATCAAGTAGATAACCCCAGAATAAATTATTAAAACCCGAAAAAAAAAACTATGTTTTCCTAATACATATAATCATACTTGTTAAAATTATGTAAGAATTATGAATCTAAATCAATAAGAAAATTAAGCTAATTACGCTCATCGAAGTTGCCTAATCACTAACGCAACAGATAACCGTTTAATAATAGTATTTACAGTCAACACTCTGGCGTCAAAAGAAAATATTTATACATACTAATCGTAGTAATTTTTTCATAGCATTGAATTAAATTACCATTTTCTTTATATCTTGAGAAATATGACGGTAATGGTTTAAAACTGTGTACAGAGACACTAATATGACATGTTTGTAAGGAAATTAAAGACATTATAGAGTAAATGTCTGGTTTGATACGTTCCTTTTAACAAACACATAATATTTAATAGTTTACTTATGTAAGCTAGCGTCACTTTTGTGGAACCGTCATAAATATTTTATATCCAATCAAACCGACACCAGTTTTTACTCTTTTAAAGACTGGAAAATATTTCATCGGTTCAGCATACCACCCCGCTCAGTTATGGTAACCAGCACCGGTCGTAAAGCGGTAGTGGTCTAATACAGTCACAAATAAAGAAACTCGCATGCACAGACACAAATACACACACATACACACTCGCATACGCACTCACACATACACACGTGCAAACATACACACATACGCAGCAGATGTAGAGGGCTTAGAGAATAGGCTCTGTTCTTTCCTATTCCTTTTTACCTTTTTTTATTGTATTTTACGCTTTTGTGTTCACTCTGATGAAGCTGCATATACTAGATCGAATGCCCTATGAAGATGACGTATATTATTTTCAAAGTTCTTCCGTGAGCACCGACTTTCATTGGAAGGGGAAACTGCGGTAACAAATGTTATCTCATAGAAATGTTATTTCAGGTTTTGTATTAAAAATAATCTACAGATGTGGTCCAATCTGTTTGTTTGTTGATCAAAAGTTCTCTCTCCAGTTACTGATTATTAAAATTTTACATATATGTATACATACATACATATATATAAACACAGGAATTTATTTTTTCATAACGTTTTCCCGATGGCCGGATAAGTGAAGAGATGGCGGAGTGGATTTCCACCTCGGCATCCGAAACTCGGATTTTTATCATGGCTACCGAATAATTGTCACATATCACATTTACAGATATATACCACACAGGTGTGGCTGTGTGGTAAGTAGCTTGCTTACCAGCCACATAGTTCCGGGTTCAGTCTACGTGGCATCTTGGGCAAGTGTCTTCTGCTATAGCCTCGGGCCGACTAATGCCTTGTGAATGGATTAGTTAGACGGAAACTGAAAGAAGCATGTCGGATATATGTATATATATATATATGTATGTCTGTGTGTTTGTGTGTCTGTGTTTGTCCCCATAGCAGTGCTTGAAAACCGATGCTGGTGTTTTTATGTCCCCGTCACTTAGCGGTTCGGCAAAAAGAGACCGATAGAATAAGTACTGGGCTTACGAAGAATAAGTCCCGGGGTCGAGTTGCTCGATTAAAGGCGGTGCTCCAGCATGGCCGCAGTCAAGTGACTGAAACAAGTAAAAGAGAATAAAAGAGAAATATATATATATATTTTTTCGAAATGAAGAGTAGAGGGACAGTCGACAACTGATGAAGGGTCTTATCTCTGTTTTCTACTTGTCCTGTCTTCCATTTTCTCGTCAGTCACGTATTTTACCCGTTTTTCCCTCGTCTGTTTAGGTATTTTATGTTATTTGAACCAAACACTGGTGACGTCCTGTGCCCATGTATGCATGTATATAGGTATATATATATATATATATATATATATATATATATATATATATATAACGGGAAGCTTTATGAAAATAAACAAAAGACGAAGGCAGGTGGAAAACAAACGAACAATTGTATTAGTATGGCGCTCAGGAAATATATATATATATATATATATATATATATATATATATAATATATATATGTATGTATATACATATATCATATATATATATGTATGTATATATATATATAATATATATATATATATATGTATATATTATATATATATATATATATATATATATATATATATTATATATATATATATATATATAGAGAGAGAGAGAGAGAGAGAGAGAGAGAGAGAGAGAGAGTTAAACATGAGTAGCGTATTTGTCTATATTTGATCTGCTTCCGAAAATATAATCATTTGTACACAGCTGTTTAAACCACAAGTATGATCTCATGATATCGAGAGAGGCAATATCAAACATACTGCAAAAGAATATCACCCTTATTTTTAATAATATTATTCATATAAGTGTGTGCATGTGTGTGTGTTTGTGAGTCTGTGATTATGTGTATGTGAAATCAACATTGAATAAATGCAATAACATAGTAAATGTGTAAACCCCAAAAATTGAAGTTTTCTCTCCTGACAACGATAATCAATTCTGCCATTTATTCTAATGATGTATACTAGAAGATCGATTTTTTTTACACTTGTTTGAAAATTTTTAGCCTTAAACAATTGCATGTGTGTTTCAAAAATCGTTTGAAAGATCTATGAAATAGTTCTTCTAATCGAAATTATTAAACAAAAATATAAAGGAAGTGTTTCAATATCGACATCAAATGTACAGAGGAGTCTTCTGACGAAAGTTTCACTAAATATTGAATTACATCAAAAAGTGTTTGTACTTGAGTAAAATTTTTGAGAAGTGACAATGAGAACCATAATATGAAGTAGAAGTTTAACGACGCATCTGTAGGACACAATAAAAGGCACAATATTATGTGAATAAATGTTTGTCGGATTTAAAAAAAAACTAAAGTAATGCATTAGATGTTTGCACACCTGTCAGGAAGATGTCTATGATCAGTAATCATAATAGGAAACATTTAAATACTCATGTTCTTTGAAAGAACTAAAAAAAGGCTTAAAGAAAATTGAGATGCTTCAGTAGTACACAACATACAAAAGATGACATGATAACTAGATCGATGAGGTGAACTTAGAGATAGACATTAAGTACAATACTGAAATATTAAAGTAACTGTTTATATTTGATGAGGGGCAAATATCGATTGTGAGTGTTTTATCCGTACTACCAGTGAAATAGTTAATACTATGATATAGTTAATACTATGAAGGAAACTGTTAACAAAATGGCCGATACTGCTAAAAGTATGAGGAAATTGTTTAAAATATTAATATATCTATTATCGATGATATTATTATATCTGCATTTGACGTTGAAAGATATTTTGTTTCAAGTATGCGCGATAATCATATAACCATGCATTATGATTGTGAAAAATATGAGAAGTATTTTTAAAAATGAGAGTGATATTGTTTGGCAGTGTGCTTGATATTGGTAAAGTGTAGCTTATTTAGAACTAAAATCCAACAATGAATAATATCATCAACACAAACAATGACGTTCTTGAGCTTTCGTATTTTGCACAGAATATGAGACATTCTTTAATGCATGTGCGATTTATAAATATTTGTAAAGTGGAAAGGGATAATATATATATATATATATATATATATATATATATATATATATATATATTGATATTGATATTGATATTGTTATTTAGAACAATACTTATCTTACAGTCGTTGTCGCAAGTTTGTTAGCATTAGTTTTGGCTACCGCTGTTGATTTCTATTTTGATTAAATATATAACACAACTTTCGATAGAACTTGGCATTTTGTATCCCAAATAGTAAGCGTTCGTGCCACTAATGGTACAGATGTCTAAACAAAATTCTTGTTTAGGAAACCATTGTAATGCTTTCCCGTCCATTTTTTATTTTTGCTGCGTTTCTTGTAATTTTTCAATGAGCAATCTTCGCAAATTCATGAATTAAAAGCTTCCCTATTTTGCAGCTTTTCTACTGAAACGTATATGGCAGGTGAGTCTTTTTATACACTTGAACAACTTGTGGGAGAGAAGTCATATGTGCACATGTAGAGCATTTCGATTGCAAATATCTTATACAATATATTATATTTCCTTTTATCTTTTAATTCTTTTGGTCATTAGATTGCAGCCTTGCTTTGACATCGCCTTGAAAAACGTCCAGTCGAATCATTCTCACGCCAGTACTTATCTTTTTAAAGTCTGGTACTTATTCTATCGGTCACTTTTTTCGAACCCTTGAGTTACGAGGACAAGCACAGACAAAAAGATACACACACATGCACGCACATACACACACACATATACGGCCAAATCCACTCACAAGTCTTTGGTAGGTCCGAGGTCTTAGTAGAAGACACTTGCCTGTTGTTGGACGCTTTGCCACTGAACCTGGAACCTTGTGGTTGCGAAACAACATTCTTATCAGACCGCCATGCCTGCGGCTACTATAATATATTTTATCAGTATGCTTTCTATAAAATTATGCGGAAATGAATAAAATCATTATTTGTGATTTAGCCTCAAGTCTTCTCTTATCTATTTGACCGATGACCAGCCTGGTGTTTACGACTGGAAGTGACGTTAACGTATATCAAAAGATAATTAAGAATTTTACTATTTGCGTTACTGTACTCTCTCTCTATACTGTGGTTCAAAGGTGCACTATATTTGGCGTTGAACAACTGCTCGACCAATCTATTCTGAAGCACAAATTTCCGAAACAATGTAAATTTGATTTGAATCGATTTTTATAACGCTAACACTTACTGCCGCATTGGATTTCTAATGATGCAACCACAACGACGTTCAAAACACCTGTCTTGTGTTGTGTATTATATTTCATCGCAGTTGGTAAAGAATAAGGCCGTTGGTCACAGGTTTTTGTCTGTCCAGACTGTACTTCAGAACAAATATTGAGCTCTTACCAGTGCACTATTGCAAAACGACAGATAGCGAAACCACACACAGACACAGACACACACACACACACAACACACACACACACACAACACACACACTCACTCACATACACACACAAGCGTGTGCGCGTGTCAGTGTACATGTATTGTCTTTGTATATGTATGTATGCATGTATGTATGTATGTGTGTATGTATGCATGAGAGTATGTGTGTATGTCTATATCTATCTATCAATCTAAATTACTTATTTAAAGGTCATAATACATGTATTAAAGAGCTACCAACAGTTTCATATGTTGAGACAGCTCAAAAATATTCTTCAGGCGCAAACCACATATAGTGAACCAAAGAAATTGAATAATAGATAAAACGCGAAAAAGCTGAAAACGCAGACAGTAAACGACGGAAAACGAAAAACAGAAACAAAAAAGTAAAAAGTAGAATTGTAAAAGTGATATCCTCCTGAGACCTTAAATGATAAGACTGGAAAGATATCAAGTCAGTCAGGAATAGTCGGAAGTCTCCAATTCTTTAAAATATATTTATACATATGCATGCAACCACTGGAAACTCCTGACCTGGAGTTCAATAGAGAGTTTGGGATATTGGATCTGAACAGGATTTGCGCTCTTTCAGCCAAATAAATTCTACATTTATTCGATCTATTCAGAGAAAGTATGGATTTCTCAATTACTTTTGGTTTATGATATAGTTCCTTGTGTATTAATTGCGGTTTTATAAATCACATGCTGTACTTCATTATGTTTCAAACTCCATACGTACCTAGCCGAGTTAGTAGCTTTACTTTTGTCCCTATGTCGGAAGGAGGCCATGTGATTGGCATGGCGATTTTTAAATTCACCTACACATAATTTGAGTCATATGTTCAAGGAGCTCTTATGCACATTTTCCGCATTTGAAATGACAGACACAAAGTTTTGAGAAACAGAGTCTGTAGTTGAGATGGGATGGCTAATATATCTAACAGGTTGACCGATCTGGTATGATATATTGAAAACCGGTGAGCACAATGATATACACATCATTTAAACAAACAATGTTTACAAGTAAAATTGATAAAGTTCACTATACAATAAATTTAATACAAATTGTATTCGTCTGGGGTAATTCTCCTTCGACATCCTGGAACTATTTTGTGGGAGGTAGCTCAATAACTAAAAATGAAATTAGCTATACTATCACGAAGAATTGCATTTGATTAACAACAAGCGCATAACGTTTCGGTTGCAAAACTTTTCGTTTATGATATAGTTATTTGTGTATTAATTGCCGTTTTATAAATGTTGCTATCATTTTGAATATATATTTTCACATTTAGCTACGAATTAGAGATAATAAACCCGTTATCTTGATACGAACGCCTTGATACACTATTTTATGGCAAAATTCATTCTAAGATTCAGTTTCTTCATAAATTCTGCAAAGATTTGGAAATATACTCTCGTGTTTAGAAATGTTACGTCCCATTTTGTGCTACATTTTTTTCTTGCTCGTTTTACACCACTCTACGAGGTTATTTTAATTTAATTCTCTCATAGGAAACCTCGCATGGCCATACGTGTTCTGTCTCTGCCTTCGAAACACGTGTCTGCTAGCGACAGCTGATGAAGGGGATTTTTCCTTGTGCAGCATGTCATGTACTTCGTTTTTCTGCTGCACATAATTGTTTTTCCCGTTTTCGTTTCGTCTTGTTCCACGTCTCTGTCCTTCTGTTGTAACAAATGGCTTTTCCGTTTTCGTTTCTGTTGATTTTTACGTCTTCTTGTGGTGTCCTGTACGTATATATATATATATTTATATATGCATGTATATATTTATATATGCATGTATATATATACATGTAGATGTCGGTACGTACATATATGTTTGTATGTATGCATATATTTTATTTATTACACTATATATATATATATGGGTATATATATATATGTGTGTGTGTTTGTGTGTGTGTGTGAAAATTATTAATAGAAATGATTTTTCTGCTACTTCTTCCGCTTTAATAATTAGATGTTTATACGTTTGCAAAATGTGACTCTGAAAGCAGTTTCTCACTTAAAGGTGGTTTTCAAACTAATATTTTACAGTTTGTTACTCTCTGTTTAAACAGGAGTGTTTAATTACGAACATACACACAAGCACTAGCCACACACATGCATATACACGCATAAACACATACAGGCAAGGAAACATAGGGCTTTACACATGCATACATACATGTTTTCTTTCACACGCAAACGCACATATAGACACACATATAGCCATACATAAACATATATATATATATAGCCGAAATTGCTAAGATGATCTGGTTCTTGACTGATGACTGAGGGCTTCGAATGTCCCGTCCTGTGGTTCTTGTGTCGTCTCTGTTGTGTTTCATGTTCTTGTCCATGTCTGTAATTATTTTTACTGTTTACCTATATATATATATATATATATATATATATATATATATATATATATATATACAGAGAGAGAGAGAGAGAGAGAGAGAGAGAGAAAGAGAGAGAGAAGGAGGGATGTACACAAACAGCCATATACACGGATAAACACGTACACATACACACAAAGCTTTAGACCTGACGCGTACATACACGCAGAAAACGAATACGTATATACGTCTTTATTCACATATAATCATACGCACACACACACACTCACACACTCACACAATATAGTCAAAAGCATGAAGTAAATGTGTATGTTTTTGAGCATATTGGTCAGTAGCCTTGCTGGCAGGTACCCTTGTCATTTACAGGGCTTTATAGAAACAGTTCATGCCAAAATGACCACACCCCAAAATTCCACTTGTTTACTCTTCATTTACTTAATTATCCTTCTCCCCTCCCCTATTTTCTGTGTACGTATATGTATTAACACATTTGAACAGATAAAGATATATATGTGTATATATCTCTCTCTCTCTCTGTATATGTGTAAGGCTCCATGTTTTGTTTTGTGTGTATGTACGTGTTTATGTGTGTATATGCATGTGTGTGTACGTCACTCTTTATATATCTGTTTATGTATGGGCATATGTACATGTGTTTGTGTGTGTTTGTGATTAAACATTCACTACTTAAATAATAGTTTGAAAACTGCTTTTAAGCGAGACACTTATCAGAGTCATGTTTAGTAAATGTATAAATATCTAATTATCAAAGTGGGAAAAAGTTTTGGAAAACCATTTCTAGTCATTTTTTTTAAATATAGGATCTTTTTCTGTTTGGTTTCCAATTTTAATCTCTTATATTCCTGCTCGAATTAATTTCCTATTCGGTGTAATGATATGATTATATATGCTAACCACTGTTTGGGATTAACTTCTTAGTTAATAAATAAATAACGTGGTAATAGTGTTTAAAGTTTGCGAATTTTACTCAGTCGTAAGCCACAAACTAATTCATAGTAACACGCGAAACATGAGAAATGGAGAAAATATTTCCCACTGGCTGAGGATGTCGTGCTAAAAATAACAACGAAATAGACCTAATATCACGCACTAAAACAATATTGCCTTTTATTTTTGAATAATCGCATAAATTCGTGACATCCCATACTGTCACACACAAAACGACGGCTTCCAAGTCTTGTTTTCTGACAGAGTGGAATTTATCAAATTTAAACCTTTATAACTCTTTAAAAACTTTTTTTTCTGGGAAAAGGGAAATATCTCCCGGGCTTCAGCATGGAAAACGAAATCAATATACCAAGTTTCGAAACATTGAAGTCTCGAAATTTTGCAGTCAAACTGAAAAGACCCCAAGTATTCAAAACGGTACCAAGGATTTTTAAAATTTATTATTCTACTATATATATATATATATATAATATATATATATATATAATATATATATATATATATATATATATATATATATATATATATATATATATATATACTTATTTATATATATATATATATGTATATATATATATATATATATATCTATATATATATATATATACTTATTATATATATATATAGATATATATATATATATATATTATATATATATATATATATATATATATATATATATATATAGATACATATATATAGATACATATATATAGATATATATATATATATATATATATATATATATATATATATATGTAGAAGGTTGAAAAGGAATACATGATTTGATATATATTGAAAAACAATGGTAATGGTAGAAAATGCTAAAATAATGTTATAAATAACATTTCAGTACTGGTTTCAATGATCGAGACATTTTAACTGTAAGTATGGAAAACAATTCAATTTTGGAAAAATTAAAAGGAAAGATTTTTAAAGGAATATTTGCATAGTGTTCAAATACAAGTGGCATTTTTTTTCTTTGTTTCTGCCTGTGCCTGTCTCTCTTGTTTACTCTTGTGGGTTCGAGGTCCTTGTTTTCGTGTATACATATATAGTACCAAATAATTATTACTAGGCATAGCCAATCACAAAGAAAGAGAGACATGGTCACGTTTGAGCAGTACCATCTTCGATTAAAACTATCCCAACGTTTTAACAACAAAAACAACGACCAGATTTGTGATATATTTTAAGTGACATGTTATTACCGGACGTAATGCAACATGTGGGCAATAAATGATATTTATTGGTCTGTGTGTGATTTTAAACTAAAATCATTAATCTGTAAGAATTAACGTGCTGGAATCTACGTCCACTTATAGATTATGTAATTTATATCTGCCTATAACATTGGTAATTTACTGATTAGTGTTAGCCAGAGAAATTGGGTGTAAGACATATTTAATTACTCAATTATTTTGAAGTGTAGTTCGCTGGTTGAAAATTGAAATGGCGTTTACATTAAGAATGTTAATGGTATTTTTCTATCCGTAAACGTGAAGTGTATGAAAAAGAACACATTTGCACTGTTTTATTGTCTAAAGAAAATAAATAATGTTTGAACTGTGTTATAGCATACAAGAACAATGATTCTTGATATACTGTTAACCCGGTGTAATCCTACAACGAAATTAGTAGCAAGACTTACGCTATTTTGAGACATGGAGGAAGATAAATCAACAAATGTCCATATATATATGTATATATATATATATATATATATATCTATATATATATATATATATTATATATATATATATGGCCTCATATATGTTCATATATGAATTAATATATATATATATGGACCCATGCATGTATTACATGCATATGCACATATGCATATATATATTATGGATGTATATCTTATTTTATATAATAGACACACACACACAAACATACACGCACACGCATACATGTGTGTGTTTGCATTTGCAATGAGTATACTTATCTGTGTAAGTATTGTTTTAGCAGTTGTTGGAAAGAAAATATAACACAACCAAAAATGCTTCTATCATTGGATGGGATTAAAGGAAGTTAAACTGATTCTTCTATTAGTTACAAAGGCAATGTTTTATTATCCTTGAGCTTACTGAGAGTAAATTTACAACGATATTGAGTTTGCCAGCATTACAGCAAAGCTATAGAATTTACGACGTAATCAATGTGTCTAATAAAGTTGAGCCTAGAAATTTCCATTCGACATTCGATCTTCCAAGAATTGTTTTTTAGTATCGCAATCGTAAATCAAGTTGAATAAATTGTGATCCTGGTTTTAAATTAATCATAGAAATATGCAAAAACCTTGTTTGATAGTGTGTAGTGAAACATCAGAAAACATTTTCGTTTTTGTTCCTTACTATATAACAATGTAATGGTCCCCAAAACAAAAAGGTAATTTCATGTAAAGACAACGGTTTGGATAGTAATTCTTGATGAGAGACTAGGTACGAGATTCGAATAAACAATTTCTTTTAAGGCTAAATACAAGGAACAATTTGAAAACACTAGAATCTATAGCTTTGTATATCGTATGTAAGAGAGCATTTGATCAATATTTTCAGGTAAAAATGTCATCCAAATAGAATTAGTTTCCTTAGAGCCATTTTCCTGTCCAATGCTTAATATGCCCGTTCTTTAATTTGACCAGTATATGTCTCAATTTCAAAGAAACCATCTGTATTATTAAGCCAAATGAGGTAAGATATTCATACCTGGGCAAACATATCAATGAGGTTTCCGTATGGACTTGCGCAATATTTATTCTATTAAACAAGTGTGAAGAATTAAACTATTCGACATTGGAATTCGTATGAGATATCGGATTTCGTTAACTGTCAAAACTTCATTAATTGTAATGAGATGTATAATCTTTTCAATTAACTCCGTTACTCAAATGGAATTTAACTAATCAAACCGTAATGACTGAATCTAGCCGCCGAGCGCGACACGATTTGAACTCAGAATTACACGTACGCAAATAAGTATGACTAGTTCCCCCACCAAACTATTCATTCTGCTAACGCATCATTACAAAGTAACAGAAGCAATAGTTATGTGGTCGCTCATCTACGGAAAACAGAAGGCAAATGCTTCTAAATCATATTCTAACAACTTAAAAAAGAAAGGAAGCATTTAATAATGCCATCAAACATGTGTTTCATAAATTGACTGAGAGTCGATGGTAACTGACTGATGAAACAGATCAGATGTTGCCTTTCACACGAATAACAAAAGAAACATTTGTTTTATTAACGTTAATAGGTTGGATGTTGGGCATTTGGGGCGTTTGCATTTTTCCAAATTGTATGTGAATGTGTGTAATTAATTTCAACGTTAAACGATGTTAATGATCCATAACGTACAGTATCAATATGAAATCAAAGAGAAGCATTTAGTGGGAGCTAACGAAAACTGTGGGTGTTATGGGTATTGTTACTAAGAAGGCAGCAAGCTGGCAGTGTCATCAACAAGCCGGTGAAATACCTTAGCGTCAAACTGTACGCCCTCTGTTCAAATTCCACCGAGACCGATTTTGCTTTTAACAATTTCAGTCTCAATAAAGTAAATACCAATTGAACACTGAGGTCGGCTTAATCGAAGTCCCTATCCGCTTAAAATCTATGGCCTACAGTCGAAATTAGAAACTATTATAACTATTGTTATTAAGAGTTGAGAATTTGCAAAATAGTGATGTTTGCTCTGACATTTTACCTCTAAGTTAAAAAAACCTCGAGATAAACATCAATTTTTGTACTATCGTGGGATAGTCAAATTCTGGAACGATCTAATCGACTTACATGATCTCCTACCACAAAATTGCCTTGTGCCTGAATCTGAGATACTAATTTAGGTTATTGCAATTGTTTGTAGTAGTGCGGCCCATTTATTGACATTGGAAGAGTGTTTAATGATATTGCAGCAATGGTTATCTCATATTACAGTCAGATAATACATAACAGCCTGTAGAAATTGGCTTGTTTTCGAGAAGTCAAGCAATCCTGTAAGTAATTTCTTTTTTCATATACTTATGTTGAGTGCAGACAATATCATTATATTGCTAATAACAACTAAGATTCTTATAGTTGTAAATATTAAGATACACGTTCAAAACAAAGATAGTTGTATTGAGAGTATGTATAAGATAGAATAGATTAAAATAATTTATGGGAATAATGCATATTATAAAACAGATACTGATTTTTAATCATTCAGTTTATGCTAATATATATATCCTTTTATGTAGAAAGTATATGATTTAAACTGAATCATTATGAAATGCATTGCGAACCTTTATTTAAATTATTTGGCTGACATTTTTTCTTCCTGATAATTGTTGTTGATAATATTGCTGTTTAGCACTTGTTTAGCCAATAAGATCGTAATGCATTCTGGCTATGGCCGCTTTATCGATCTTTAAAATTCGAACTGCATGATATACAACGTTCATAATTGTTGTTTTCTTTTAAGATGGAGAGATAATGTCGGGATGGGATTGGTTGCTGTGCCTAAAAGATCGAGCAAAGATCTACAGGATACATTGTTATGTTGTAAATGACATTATGTTTGATATGGGGGAGAGAATATATTTTGAAAACATGCTGCATTTTTTTTCTCTTTTGTTTCTTTCATTTGTTAGTCTACCGTCATAACTGTGCACCATCCAGAGCGATATTCGTAGTAAGTCAAGTGGATATGATACACCCACATTATATCCCTCACTAATGATTTTGGTAACATGTACAGAGCAGCTAACTTATGATGCATAAAGAAACACGCATAATGCATGCATACATATACAGTATGTACATGCTGCACGTACGTCACCATTATTGGAGTAATCACCCTCCCAAGGGACTAAAACATCTCTTGATATATATATGTATATGTATATATATATACTGGGTGTCCCCCCAAAATGTATACGCCCTTTAGCAGCTGATAACTCATTTGATGTTTCTTTCTTGATGAAACCCAATGGAAGTAATGATAGCAGTCACACTAAGCATTGAACAAGAGAAATTCATTCTAAAATGCTATTGGAAGTGTGAAAACGCAGCTGAAGTGCAAATACAATTGAAGAGGGTGTTTCAAACAGATCCAACGCATTTTGAAGCCTTGTTAATGGAAAAGCTACATTCCAAGATTAGCCCATACAATTAATGACGATGATCCAGACCAAAGAGTGCAGTATTCCGATTGGTACTTGACACGATGTGTAGAAGATGCACACATCCAAACAAAGATTGTGTGGAGTGATGAGGCCACATTCAGATTAAATGGTTCAATTAACCGCCACAACTGCACCTACAGGGGTCTTGAGAATCCGAATATTATGGTAGAACACCATGTTAATTTACCATGAGTTAGTGTGGTGTCGCTTATCATGAATTTTTTTTACGCTGCTGTGACTGGTCCCATTTACTTGCACTTGCTGCAACACTCTGCCATACCAAACGTTATAGAAGACTTTGAAGATGAGGAGTTTTATTTTCAGCACCCCCAGACTACCATGGCTATGTTAGATCGTTCCTTGATGAGGTCCTACAAACAGGTGAATTGGATGAAGGGGTTTCCTTGAATACCCTCCGAGTTCACCAGACCTTACAGCACTAGACAATTTTTATGGGGATACGTAAAAGACAAAGTTTACGCTATGAAACCTGCAAATAATCGCTGATTTGAGAGCAGCTATTGAATCAGAATGCACAGAAATACCAAACGAATTTTTTCGTGATATTTGCGATTCCATTGCTTTGCGTTGTCAGCAATGCCTGGACCAGAACGGACGTCAGTTTGAAAACAG
The DNA here is from genome assembly GCF_006345805.1 of Octopus sinensis. Taxonomy (NCBI): domain Eukaryota; kingdom Metazoa; phylum Mollusca; class Cephalopoda; order Octopoda; family Octopodidae; genus Octopus; species Octopus sinensis. The sequence continues at coordinate 18,385,166 of NC_043012.1, forward strand.
GCATTGACAAAACAATAAAATAATGTCTGTAGATTCTATTAAATTTTGAATGTGAAATGTTTTTAATAAGCGCCTACTTTCCAATCATTTAAAATGTGTATTCATGTTTTGGGACACCCTGTATATATATATATATATATATATATATATATATAATATAAATTCAGCAAAAATTTAGATTCGAATGAATACGGTACTTAAGTTAAAGGCACCATAATTTGGTATGGTATTATCCATATCAATCAATTGGGGTGATTATGATCAAAATAAGCAACAAGGATGTCCAAAGTTAACGTAGTACAATCATTTCATGCTACTTCATTTAATGAAACAATGTAAGTATTACATCAGTTTTAAACTTTAGAGAACTAGTAGCAGAATTATAAATTCAACTCATTTATGAAGAATTTTTACTCTGGCATCTTTGAATGTATTTTAGCTAAAGTTAATAGCCTGAGGTTAGTAGGGGTAGGGAGAATAGAGATTTCTAATAGCTTAACCATTAACAGCCATAATCTTACTTGTGATTTGAAATAAATAACCTTTGGAGAGTTTTCTAAAGGATTCCAATAAATTTTTAGTATCTTATATAGGAATAGAGAGTATAGAAATCATTTCATATTTATAAATATATATATATATATCAGATTATTATAAATATAGATTTATAGTTAGTAAATAGTAATTTATTTGCATCAGGGGTAGACTAGGTTTGTATTCTAAAAACCTATTATAGGATATCCCTAGTTTTATTCTAATATCAGAGGTAAGCTATTATAAGAAAATATTTAATAATTATAATATAATTTAATAATTATTAGACTAGAATCAATATAATTTATCATGGGAGTTATTGTGTGAGATTGGTAACTGATCAAAACTATTGGTTAGAAATAGTTTTGATCATTAATAATCAGACCATTTTGGAATAGAGTTTAAATAGCATAGACGTTATTATCTATTTTATTATCAGGCTTTGAATATTAATTGAGGAAAATCAAGAAGAGCTAATCAAGTGGATATTCCAAGCAAAAAATAGAATAAATAAAAGCATTTCAATTCGCACGTATATCAAGAGCCTTGAAAATATTTTAAAGTGTAATGGAAGGGAGGTAACCAAAATGAGCTTTAAAATGTCACTAGGTATATGGAATTTATGCAATCCTTTATATAAAATTTTTAAATTTTTAAAGATTTTATATCACTTTATTCAATTTGATTGATTGATTGATTGATTGATTGATTCTAGTTTCAGCTTATGAGCTGTGGCCATGCTGGGGCACCGCCATTTGGTGTTGCTACTTGGTTTCACTTCATGGAGGCTTTCTAGCAACTGCTATTTGGTGCATGAGAGAGTTCGATGCAGCTGCCCTCATCTGCCCCTCCTGCCGTGAAGTTGGTTCATCTGGGACACCTGACAGGAAGAGATCCAGCTTCATTTTAAAGACATCTGTATCCACCCCATGCAGGTCTCTCAGGTTCTTCGGGAGGATATTGAAGAGCTGTGGGCCTCGGAAGCCCAGGCTATCACAGAATCTTGTCCTACATCTTGATGGCAGGTTTGGAGTCCTAGGCACCACGCAGTGGCGCCCAGTTCTGGCATTTGCGTAACTCTCGATGCCAAAGTTCAGGACACTTCCCTCCAGGATCTTCCAGATGTATATTATGGCATATCTTTCCCGCCTACGCTCCAGGGAATATAATTTTAATCTCTTGAGTCTTTCCCAGTAGCTTACATTCTGCATAGAGGCTATCTTCTTTGTGTAGCTTCGTTGGGTCGCCTCAAGTTCTGTGATCAACTTGACACTAGATGGTGACCATAGCTGAGAGCAATAGTCAAAGTGGCTTAGGACAAGTGTCTCCAGAGGACCATCATGGTTTCTTGTTCTCTTGTTCTAAAGGTTCTAAGAATCCATCCAGCCAGCCGTCTACATTTCAGTGTCAGTTTAGCAACATGTACATGAAAGGTCGCGTCATCACTCATGTGAATACCCAGGTCACGCACTGATTGTGCTCTGGGATTGCAATCCCTCCGGGTCCAGTGTATTCATTGGGTATTGCATTCAGTTTTGCATGCTGATAGTATAAAGCTTGAAACTTTCCAGCATTGAACTGCATGCTATTCTTTTCAGCCCACTTGTATTTCGTCCAGCTCACATTGCAGGTGTTTAGTGTCCTCAGGGTTCTGTATTGCCTGTGAAACTTTTGTATCATCTGCATAACTTGTGATCGTGGCTCTCTGCGTGGCTGAGGGCATGTCTGAGAGGGCCATTATGAACAGTAGTGGTCCCAGAACAGTGCCCTGCGGAACACCGCTCACTATTTGTGTGTTAATGGAGGTGGCCCCATTGGCTACTACCACCTGACTTCTATCCTTCAGAAAGTCATGAAGCCATTCTCCCAGTTTTCCAACTATGTTGAGATCACGCAGTTTGTGACATATCATTCCTTGATCGACTTTATCACTTCCACATTTGAGTGGTTGAGCAGCCGTTTCAGCACCATGTCATAGTGTTGTAGGAGCTGAGTTAAACAGCTTCTCCCTGGTCGGAAACCATGTTGGGTGTCGGGCAGCAAGTCATTCTCTTCAAGGAAGGTGATCAGCTTCCTTCTGACTATTCGTTCCATGACCTTGCTGATGTGTGAGGTCAGAGAGATAGGTCTATAGTTCTTGGCTTCCGCTCTGCTACCTCCTTTATGAATGGGGCATATTTTACCTTCCTTCAGTTTTCCTGGAAGTTTGCCAGCTGCAAGGAAGCTCTGAAAGAGGAACTGCAGTGGTCTTGCTAGGACTCTCTTACATGCTTTTAGGAGGATTGCCGGGAATCCATCGGGGCCAGTAGCTGAGTCTGTTTTCATTTCATCTATAGCCTTGGTTACATCTTCTTCCTTTATATCGATGTAATCTATCGTCGCCGCCTCTGATTTTATATCTGCAGTGTTAAAAAAGTCAGTTGGATTGGTGATTTGGATATGCCCAAGGGGTGGAGTGAAAACACTCTTGAATTGCTCATTCAGTATTTCACTTACCCTCATTGTTTTCCTGTAAGTGTGCCATCCTTTTCGAGGAGTGGCCCTATTCTACAGTGCACTGTAGCTGTTTCTTTGGCATACCTGTAGAAAGCTCTGGGGTTAGATTTTATGTTTTCTATAGCCCAGGCTTCTCTGTCTGCTCTTTCTTTTTCATGGGAGAGTTGCAGACATTTTTCGATTTCCAACAGTTTTATTTTTAGGCGGGACTTTTCACTGCTTTCAATCTGTTTGTTTAGGCGATTTGAAAATTTCGTACGCCGTCTCATTAAAATTTTCCTCTCTCTGGGGATTTTGTTCTTGTGTACAGTAGCCTTTCTCTCTGGGACACATTTGTAGCATATGGCTTGCATTACAGACATGAATTGTTGAAGTTTCACGTCGATGTCTGGCGAGGAGAGACATTTAGACCAGTTTTGTTTGAGGATCTCTTTCTCAATTTGTTTCCAGTTTATTTATATTATTAATTTTTTAAATAATCTATGCAGGTTAAACAAACTAGAATGGTATATTATTTCTTTTTTTGCTTATAAATCATTAAGATTTGAAAATTTAGGAATAGTCAGAATTCTATTATTTAAAATATTTAAAAGTACGGATGGCACAATGTATGCAGGATATTACTAGATCAAAACCCTTATTCAATAAGTTTGTATTATTCCTATGTTTCGAAATTTCATATGTCTCCATATAATAATATTCACATTTATTTCTACTAGTTTTATAAGGCTGTGCCTTTCTTATTATATCCCATTTAAGGTTAAACTCGATATTTTTCCTTTCAATTGCCAAATGTTACTAGACAGCGTTGTGCAAACTACCTTATATTTAAACTTAAAACTAGAGAAATGATTGTTTAAGCGTTTTTCAGGTCTATCGAACATCCAAAATAAAAATAGCTATTATTTGAAGTTATTATTGTGCATTTATAAATTATATTTTGGACCAGACACCGACCAGATACCGGACATCATGATCTAATTCTACAATTACAACTGGGGAAATGATTCATTAGTATTATTTCCCTTATCTATAATTATATTGTCATATAAGTTAGGGTTGTTTGTTACTAATTGTTACTCAATTCCCTCATTTTCACATTTTATTATTATCATTTATATTATTGATATCATTATTATTATTGTTTATATTATTGTTTATATTATTATTGTTTATTATTACTATTACTATTATTATTATTATTATTATTATTATTATTATTATTATTATTATTTTTATTATTATTATTATTATTATCATTGCTATTTTCAAGATTTCTGGATAACTTAAATTTTTTCTATTTAATCTAGCTATTAGCTATTATGGTACCTATATTTTTCTCTAACTTTAAGCTTAAACGTAAGGCGGATTGCACAACGCTGTCTAGTAAGCTTATGTGTGTATGTGTAAAGAAAGGAGGGTGTTTACATACATTCACACGTACATACATACAGGCATGCATACAGACATACAAAGTAGTTAAATGTTACTGAACTGTCCTAGGAAACAATAATCACATTTGGGTGTGGGTTGATCCCGGGAAAGTAATTTGTATTTAGGAGAAAATAGGCAAAATTGGAAAGGAGAGAAACGCTCAGAATGTTATTAAAACATTTATATCTTCATATCTTCTACATATGTTTCGATGGATGCATTCAAAATACCTCCGACAGGAAAAATAATGGTCAGCTATGTTTAAATCTCATCAGGAAAGATTTAAACAATAGGACTAGTCATTTTTACAGATATGCAGATAAAAACAGGTAAACTTTGGCAACTGTTGTCTACTA
>NC_043012.1:18394985-18399985 GCF_006345805.1 Octopus sinensis
CTTGCTCCTGTGCCCCGTTGCGTTGAAATTTTTTAACTGCCAAATAAAAGAAGGAAATTCGTCTCCCAAACTGCATCAACGTTTATGTGAAATTTATCTTGCAGAATATTCGAGGATAGTATCAAACATCGCAAATACTATGCATCATTGTACACCAGAATCATTAGGCTTAGGATTGGCTGTGTGGTAAGAAGATTACTTACCAACTACACGGTTCCGGGTTCAGCCCCACTGAGTGGCACCTTGGGCAAGTGTCTTCTAAATTAGCCTCGGGCCGACCAATGCCTTGTGAGTGGATTTGGTAGACGGAAACTGAAAGAAGCCCGTTGTATATATGTGTATATGTATATATATATATATATAATATATATATATATATATATATATATATATATATTATATATATATATATATATATATATATTATATATATATATATATGTGTGTGTGTGTGTGTGTTTGTGTGTCTGTGTGTGTCCCCCCAACATAGCTTGACAACAGATACTGGCGTGTTTACCTCCCCCGTAACTTAGCGGTTCGGCAAAATAGGCCGATAGAATAGAATAAGTACTAGGCTTACAAAGAATAAGTCCTGGGGTCGATTTGCTCGACTAAAGGCGGTGCTCCATCATGGTCACAGACCAATTACTGAAACAAGTAAAGAGAGTAATTAGACGTAATTATGAGGTACGGTGGTTCCGAGAGTAGATCGATAGTGTCCGAGATCGAATGAGTAAACGTGGTTCATCGTTCCACAGTTGTATAAAATAACCAGTAGTTATTATCAGGTTCACATACACACAAACGCTCACAAACATACACACACACAAACACAGAAACACACTCAGATACACTTACAGACAAACACAGACACGGATAATCACAGAGACACATAGACATGTGCATATACATATCTACATAAACATGGTCGCACACAAACATACACACATAAACACACACGTGTATATGTGTGTATGTGTGCGTGTATGTGTATGTGTATGTTTGGAAAAAGTTGTAACTATGTCCGGTAATGTAAGTATGTTATCATTCGTGATATTGAAGCATGTCCATAGGAATTTATGCGAATTATATATCCTGATGATATTGAATTCAAGAAAGACTTAATAGAGGGAATCTTGAGTGGAGATAATGATGGTGATATGACCAACATACTTGTAGGATCCTACAAAGATATTGATGTAATATCTGGCAATTATGCATCGATAACTAGAAGAACAAATATTACTTAAAAGGAAAATACATTTGGTTTCTGAATTCGCGAAAGAGAATCCGTTAAATCTACTTGTGTGTTACGCATTGAAATTTATTGGTTGCTTTTGTTAAATATACTCCAATTGTTGTTATTAGTTAACGCATAACGGTGAATGACCGAGTGGTGCCTGAATATATCAGATTATTGAAATAATTTTGAAATATTTTCCAATCAGTAACATCGAGTGCTTCCATCGTCTTTCGTTGAAGAGTCATATTTAAATTATTGCTCCTTTGCAACTTTCATTAACTTTATATGCATTCTGTAACATCATGGCTAGTCATCTCGTTTCACGGCCAGCCGGTGGTGTTCGGGATTCCTCTACTTTTGAAAATTGCGCATTTTCACTTCACCGTAGAAAAAGCAATGTTTTTGCAATTGAGTTTGTTAAACCACTTGATAATTTACTCGTGTTTATCATCGAAATTATTAATGGTAGTATCCTTATTCATAAGAAACCAGTAGTGACCCGTACCGGTTAAAATTAATCTATGATAGTACTAAATTCATGGTTGCCAAATATGCTTTTTTTCCTGGTTTGATAAATGTTATTTAACGTAATGATCATTACACCGAGCCTCTTATCTTTCAAGTTTATCTTTTATGTTTCAAGTTACATTAAATGATATCTGTCTGAAAATGAAACAAGAAATGCTGCATATGCGTGTAGATTCATGTTGGACATCGGTTCGTGTGTGGTTCAATGCACGATAGCCTGTTTTAGTGTCTAATTAGGATTTGACAAGCGTAAAAGCATTAGTACGTACATCATGCAAAGTCGTGAAATTCTTTTTCCTTGCGTGATTGTATGATTGGGCTGAGAAATGTTACACAATGGAACGCGGATTAAAACGATTTATGATGCGGCTTCAACAATTGAAAGGAAATAAATATAACTTGTTTGGGTGTTTAAGCATACATTTGCGAAATAGAGGGTTTTACAACTAGTAGAATCTGTTTGAAAGATTCCTGATGTGAAATCGTGTGTTGAAACAGATATAGTGTGTTGTATTTTGGCTAGGTCATTTTCTTCTCTTGCAAAATAAACGTACACACACACACACACTGTCTCTCTCTCTCTCTCTCTCTCTCTCTCTCTCTCTATATATATATATATATTATATATATATATATATATATATATATATATGTGTGTGTGTGTGTATGTATGTATATATGCGTGTGTATACTTTCGTGTATCTGTGTTTGTTCCCCCTAACATCGCTTGGCAACCGATGCTGATGTGTTTACGTCCCCGTAACTTAGCGGTTCGGCAAAAGTGACCGATAGAATAAGTACTAGGTTTGCAGAGAATATGTCCTGGGGGCGCTTTGCTCGACTAAAGGCGATACTCCAGCATGGCCACAGTCAAATGATTGAAACAAGTAAAAGTGTAAAGAGTATACTAGCAGAGGTACCAGGTGTTTCCCAGGAATGAAATTGTTCCTCATATATTGGAAGAAAAAAGCAAAATATGTTGTATACTAAATTGTTATTCTAAGTTCAATTTATTCTTCAATTCGGATACAATTGATTCTTTAAATAGGAAATCAATTCTGAATTCATAATACAAAATATATATATATAATTAAACAAATTAAAATAGAAAATGTACCACTTATATGAAGGGAAATACATTCTATCACGTGCTGAAGGAAATTGCGTAAGAGCTTCTGGGTAAACAAGATTCTTTATTTTCTGGTTTGGAGCTCAGAAAAATAAGTCTTTCAAACTACCGACACTGGAGCAACCAACATAAATTTGACCACGAGAAAAGCAAGGCTCAATTAAGTTCAATCCAGTAGATTTCAGCCTGATTTTTAGCTTTATTAATAGACACTGCAAAGCAAAGACGCACCGCGAATTGTACTCGTATGAACTCAAATGGCATGTCTGTTGGTTTGACTGGAAATCTTGGAAAGAAACCGCTTCCCCCATGTCACATCCAGTGAAGTTGGAAGCCTCTATTATATTAGTTGATAATACCTTCACAATAAACCTTGTCAGGGAGATCTAATTTTCTTAGAAGTATTATTAGGAACCCTACCTTCAGAAAAAATTTTATGTGGAGGAGTTCCATGTGGCTCAAGAGAATTAAAGAACTCTGTTGTGGGTAATGGACAGCTTCAATTTCATCAAGAACAGAATCAAGTGATTTGTATTCCTTAATGACTGTTGGAATCTTATTCATTAATTCATGGTTAATCCTCGCTACTATCTCATGTTTTGGAGTAGTAATTGCCCTTACACACAACCATTTATGTGAATTATAATTATAACTTATCTGGAAATAACCTGATCTTGAATTCAGTTGGGGAATTTACCATAATAGCAATATGAGCCAAACTAATATCATAATTCCGATCAAATGGTGCTTCGTTGCCGCTTACGTCATTCTCTTATAATATTACTACCAAAGGAGGACAGCCTAATTATAATTCCTTCTGTTTTTTCTAGAAGTGCACGTTCATTCGCGTGTTTGCCACAAGCAATGCCTTCAAGGTATTAGTGGGTACCAAACATCGGTAATACAACCGTTTCTCCACCACAAGACATAGTGATGGTTTCTCTTCCCCATTTCTCAATTAAAAAAAAAACTGCACTCTTTTGACATTGCTCCGATATCAATAGCTATATCTCTGTAGAATAAACATGTTTTGGATCATAGTTAAAAGCTGGTCTTTTTCTAGTCCCCTTAAAAAGCGTCTTGACAAATACTTCTTATAGAAACATACGGAGATCCATAAATGCTACAAGCCAAATATATTATGTAATCTTACAAGGCAAAATAGAACCATTGGCATAGATGTATGGCCATCTGGTAAAAGCAATCAATTGTTCTAAAATTACATACAAACCGTGTGAAACATTTGACAAGGTTTTCTAAAATAAACTATGCTTAAGATACGGCGGACGTGTTACTGCTGAAAAATTATTAATGATGCACCTGCTCAACGAATGCAGTCGTAGCAAGAATGTAAGCAGGTATGTGCTCATGTTTGAATGTACATAGTAATGTATAAATATGAGAATAGATATCAATATAGGCGCAGGAGTGGCTGTGTGGTAAGTAGGTTGCTAACCAACCACATGGTTCCGGGTTCAGTCGCACTGCGTGTCATCTTGGGCAAGTGTCTTCTGCTATAGCCCCGGCCGACCAATGCCTTGTGAGTGGATTTGGTAGACGGAAACTGAAAGAAGCCCGTCGTATATATATGTATATATATATATATATATATATATATAATATATATATATATATATATATATATATATATATATATGTGTGTGTGTGTGTGTGTGTGTGTTTGTGTTTCTGTGTTGTCCCCCTACCATTGCTTGAAAACCGATGCTGGTGTGTTTACGTCCCCGTCACTTAGCGGTTGGGCAAAAGAGACCGATAGAATAAGTACTGGGCTTACAAAGAATAAGTCCTGGGGTCGATTTGCTCCACTAAAGGCGGTGCTCCAGCATGGCCGCAGTCAAATTACTGAAACAAGTAAAAGAGTAAAAGAGTAAAAGAGAGAGAGTAATACACACACACGCACTCACATACATGTGTGAGAGAAAGAAAGAGAGAGAGAGGGAGAGAGAGAGATAGAGAGAGAGAGAGAGAGAGAGAGAGAGAGAGAGTTACAATGAATTCATCACTAACTGCACATGATGCTGCTTCTCCTTCTGTTAAAAGTTTGTTATTCCTGATAACTGTTTAGAACAAAATGCACTC
>NC_043012.1:18412485-18444985 GCF_006345805.1 Octopus sinensis
ATCATTATGTTATTTTACATTTTCTCTCTCTCTCTCTCTTCTATGTATTCTTTTGATTGCCAATACTAACTGAATAAAGTAGACTGAGATGGAATATTTTCCATCCATTTTCTTATTTCCTGAGTAGGTAATATCATTCTAATATTATTTTGTCTCCAATAAACAACATTGAAGTTATATCCGTCTTCTTATTATTAATACGAGACAAGGTCAATATATTCAGACTTAAGCTCGAATGGTATCTATATCGCGAACTATAAATGATTTTCTTTTTGGAGAAATATTTATGTCTGCGAAATATTCCTGAAATTTAATGGCATAATTTCAAAATATCCATTTCTTTTTAAAGAAATGAAAAATGATTTCGAGTCTCACTATAAATTATGTAATTAAATTTTTTTCGTTTATTAACTGGAATTATTTAATGAAGTGTTATTACTGAGATTACTGAGATTACTGGCTAAAAAAGGACATCTTACACTCACGCAACAACGCACATATACACATGTGTATATGTGCAAAGAAACACATCTACATAAATATATAACATACATACATACATACATACATACATACATACATAAATACTTAATACATATAGAAAACTACGAATGACCCGTCCTTGTTTTTTCCTGTCCTTTTTTGTATCGTCTAACTGCCCGGATGTTTGGTTGCCGCCTGTTAAGTTCTTGTTCCATTTTTTCTTTATTATTTATACATAGGCGCAGGAGTGGCTGTGTGGTAAGTAGCTTGCTTACCAACCACATGGTTCCGGGTTCAGTCCCACTGCGTGGCACCTTGGCCAAGTGTCTTCTGGCTATAGCCCCGGACCGACCAATGCCTTGTGAGTGGATTTGGTAGACGGAAACTGAAAGAAGCTTGTCGTATATATGTATATATATATATTATGTGGGTGTATATGTTTGTGTGTCTGTGTCTTCGTCCCACTAGCATTGCTTGACAACCGATGCTGGCGTGTTTACCTCCCCGTCACTTAGCGGTTCGGCAAAAGAGACCGATAGAATAAGTACTAGGCTTACAAAGAATAAGTCCCGGGGTCGATTTGCTCGACTAAAGGCGGTGCTCCAGCATGGCCGCAGTCAAATGACTGAAACAAGTAAAAGAGAAAGAGTAGCTAGCTAAAAGAGAATATAGCGGCGAAGGTACACACTTATGGTCTCTTATATGTAAGTACATATATATCTATCTAAATTCTGTACGACTCTCTTATTCTTCCGTTCAGCCCCTTCGGTCTTACTTCATTCTTTCCATTCTTCTTTTTCTCACTCTCTCTCTCTCTCTCTCTCTCTCTCTCTCACATTTCTTGGCCTTTCTTTCATTCTCACCTTACCTCCTCTTTCACCTCACTCTGTCTCTTTTCTTTTTTTTTCTATTTCGTCCCTCCCTAATTCTTCTATCCCTCTGGCCCTACCTCTCCCCTCTCCTTTCATGTGACCGATGTTCCGCCAAGCCTGACGTTTCTTCCCTGGTTCGACTACCAAATGTGCAACATCTGTATTCCTTCTCGTGACTTTCATCCCTAATGTTCCTGCCGTAGAGCTTCACTTCCACAAACTCCTGCGAAAATTAATTCGTCCTTAGTCGAAAGATACCTGTTGTTCATGTCCTGTTTATGTTTATGCAACATCTCTCCGTTTTCCCGTCCTTGTTTTCGTATACATTCGCTTGTTTTTTTGTCACGGAATTTAGTGCTCTTAGATTAGATTGGAGCAGCCCCGAGTGTAACCGGGCGACACTGCTGAAAAAATCAGGAAATCAACTGAAGATAGAAAAGTCCGAATGACCTATCCTTGTTTTTCCCTGTCCTTTGAATTGTCTAACTGTCCGGATGTTTTGTTGTCGCACGTTACGTTCTCGTTCCATTTTTTGTTTTCTTTATATATATATATATATATATATATATATATATGGGGTAGAGTTCACGAAAAAAAAAACAAAAGACGAAACAGGTGGTGTAGAAAACAAACAGATGTATTAGTAGAACGCTCGGGAATTGAAAAAGTCTTTTACGTTTCTAGCCTACTCTCTTCTACAGAAAAGGGCACAGAAAAAAGCAAGGAGAGAAACTAGGAGAGACGAAAAAGTGTGTGTAGTGGCTAACGATCTGTCATGGCCACTGCCGGACAGAAGGGTCAGACAGGAGAGCGAAGTAGTAGGGGAGATAACAAAGTAAAATGACTCCCACAACGAAGGTGCGTGCATGTATAAGAGAGTACGTGTGTGCGTATGATATTGGGCTAGTTGTCTTGACCTATGCGTCTGTATATCTTAGAAGTTTTGGAGGTGATGTACAGGTATTATATATTACAAGAAATAAGGTACTTAGGAAAATCCGCTGATTCCACTAGAGTGGATGAAAGCGCTATATATATATATGATTTATAAAAATATGTGACATATTAATAAAGTTCTGTATATAAATATAAATAATATAAATCTGTATATAAATCTAAAACCATCGAGATTTCTGAGTATCATATTTCGTCTAATATATATATATATATATATATATATATATATATATATATATATATATCGGTAATGTTTGTACCAACTTCAACACTGCTGTTCTTTCGAACAGACTTTACTGTGATTTATATATACATATCACCCGTCAAAAACGACGCATGAAGGTTTAGCTTTTCCGAACGTACTGCAGGAATGATTTTTTATAGCGATCAAATGTATGTCTTGTACATTAGCTCACCTCCTAAATCAAATCGACGTTGCGTGGCCAGGTGTACTGTGTACCACTCGTCAGGAGTCGAAGTGATCGCAGAGAATTCAGTACATAAACCGGTCTAGGCAGTCAAACGTGACCTCGCGATAGTGAATGCAACACTCTGACCACTAAGTCATGAGTTCTCGTATATATATATATATATATATATATATATATATATATATATATGTGTGTGTGTGTGTGTGTGTGTGTGTGTGTGTGTGTGTGTGTGTGTGCGTGCGCGCGCGTGAATCTATCTTCCTTACTTTCATTTTCACTCTCTCACCCATTCTTTTGCAGAATATGTAACGTCATTTCAATGGAAATTATTAACAACATGGTCCCAAATATTTCCTTGTGAATGGAGGGCGAGTAAAAGCCTAGTGGGTATGAAAAATTAAAACTTGGAATCAGACTGATGAACATCAATGTCCTGAGCAGATTTGAAGAATGTTTTCTTATTCTATGTCGTATTGCTATAATAGAAAAGGAATGCTGTCTTTCTGACCACGAGTCTCTTGTGAAATCATCCGACGTGGCATCATTGTCACTCCTTGTTAAACGGATACAAGCATTTACGAAAATTAAATATGAGAAACGTAACACATTGCTTGATATAGAATGTTAATATTGAAAGGTACGGAAATTATAGAATTGGTAACGTATCAGTTCTTTGCTAAATCGAATTTGTGCAAAGCGACTTGTTTTAAATTGAGGTACTTCAGATAAATAGGAAATCTTAGAGAAAAACATAAAATACTGCCACAGGGATAAGAAGATGTAGTCAACGATACACAGCTGCTGACATAGAAGCACGTGTGTATCTGAAATATACAAAAAATTCATACGTAAATGTATGATTAAGCTAGCAAGTTACAAATAATAAAGTTAATATCGTAAGTTATAATACACCTGCTGTTACTTTCTGTAATATTGCAGAAGGCATGTGCTACTGAATCGTGTGTAACTACATGAGGATTGTTGGCGATCTTTTTCCGCCATTTTCCATTTCTCTTGGACTTTCCTCTGTCTCCTGTTTCTGAAGAAAAGCTTTGCTCGAAACGTAAAACGCCCTTTCTTTCCTTCCTTGAGCGTCTTTTAATACTTTTCATGTACCACGTCCTCACGTTGCTGCTTTTTCTTGTTTTTTCTTCGCTTTATTAATTTATTTTATGTATGTGTGTGTGTGTGTGCATGTGTGTATTGTCAGTAATTCTCGCTAATAATTCCAATTGCATTGACAGGCACACACATGCACACATATATGCATTTGTGTGTGGGGTTTTTGTTTAAATATATATATTATTAGATGAAGTTTAATGGTAAAATTCTTGATGCATAATGGAGCAAGATGAAAGCTTGTACGTCGGATTACATTAAAAAATATTCATAATATTATAAGACACCAGCTACACAGACTCGGTGACCCTTAGGTTGTATATACTGGATCGGATCTTCCAGGCTTAGTGTCAGGAAAGATTTTGAGCTCTCCGGGGGTCATGCGTCAGCAGAGACCATAAGAAAGAAACATTTAATAGTGTCAAGCATATTCTAACCAACCGACAGCTGCAGGACATAACCATTGACACTCAGTTGTCTAAGGGTCCTAGGAAAACATTAAAGACAATTCAAACAACTAGATACGGGAAACAGTTGTAAGGCTCAAGAGAGCTGAGTCTGCCTTCAGGCGTGTTGAGCAGAAGAGTATCAGCAAAAGACTTTCATGATTAGGAGCGGGTTGTTTATGTTCGTAAAACTACGGTTCATCGGGACCGTGAATGTAGGTGGTTGTATCTAGTTGTTGTTCGTGTGTGCCACGCTGTGCGAAATGTGTTTTTTTTTGTCACCTGCCACATTCTGTGTATTTACATATAGAAATATATGTTCATCTGTCTACCTCATTCACATTCTCATTCTATTACTCAATTCAAACCTTCGCTCACTTCCTTTCTTGTGGACTTTCTGTTTGCGATTTTTCCCTCCTTCCTTTTTTTTTGGTGGTGGGGGGGCTTCTTATGTCTCCTGTGTTTTCGAAGAGCTATACTCGAAACGTGAAAAAAAACACTCTTTATTTTGTTCTCAGTGTTCATCAATGCATGTACTATTTTTCTCCTTTTAATGTAACTATATATATATATATATATATATATAATATATATATATATATATATATATATATATATATATATATTGTGTCTGTGGTGAGTCATTCTCTCTTAGTGCCTTATTAATTTAACACATTCACCGGTCTGATTTCCACTCATTTACTTATCTATTTTTACTAAAATTTTCGTTGCGTCTTACAACCTTTTCAATAGTCATTGACTCTCGATTATTGAATATAGTCAACAACTATTGAAAAGTTTGCAAGACGCAACGTAAAAAAATATATAAGTAAATGAGTGGAAATCAGACCGGAGAGTGTTAAATTAAAAAAGGCTCTAAAAGAGAATGACTCTCCCCAGACAAAATGAAATATGCTTCAACACACGAATTCACATAAAGAATCTTGCAAACCAAATACAAAAGCGAAATATATATCTGTGTGAGTGTGTGTGTGTGTGTGTATGTGTGTGTGTGTGTGTGTGTGTGTACTGGCGTGCGTGCGCGCCTGTGAATGTGTGTGTACATCAGCCTGAGATATATATATATCGTTTTTACGGTTTGCTAAATGTCTCAACAACACTGCCAAAATGATCTTGGCATCCAAAATCATATCAAATTATAACCCACTAAAGAAATTCGTTGCACATTAATTCCCAAGTAACAAATGAAATGAATCTTGCATGAAATAAAATGGTAATAACAGCCCAAGAAAATAACAATGTAGATCTTGTGTTCTTTTCAGAATCCTCGTCGTGTAAAACGCATAAGCGTTTTACACGATGCAGCTGTCGGTTGGTTAGAATATGCTTGACACTATTAAATGTTTCTTTCTCATAGTCTCTGCTGATGCATGACTCCGGAGAGCTCAAGGTCTTTCATGACACAAGTTTTAATTAGAAACGAACCTCAATCAGATTCAGTTAAAATCCACACTTTATTGTTATATACACACCAGTTTTACATGAAATATATACACTGAAATTTTCTCCCTAATGCATATTCTGATTTCTGTTTGGATGTACTATTTACGGTCTGGTAATTGAGAATCACGGTTGATGACTATCTTCCTTCGTTAAAAACATAGCGAAAACACTTCTGGAAGACAGGGGGAAAAAATCGTTGAAATTATTTGTAGAATTTGTCCAAGTTATATACTATTAAATCGTATCATGGATGATTCCAGTTCCACATCGAGACCGATAAACTGAGAAAAATCTATTTATGTATACAGTGTAACTTATCAATTTTATGTGATTTAAATAAGTCTACCCCAAAATAGCAGTGTCCAGTATTCTTATGTCTCTCAGAATGGGTGTATTTGAATGCATGGTATATGCTAATCAGATTGTTATTTCATTATATTCATCAAAGAAATTAAATTCTACATCATAGTACCAACATCATTTTATATCCTCGAAATAAAAATGATTGATAAAAAAGTAATGTAATACAGTATCATTTGTTATCTCAACAAAGATCTTGCCAAAATATTTCTGGTAACGATGGATGATACCCACACCAATATACGCCCCAGTCATCTTGAGCTGGCGATCAAACGTAGTTTTGAATCAGTAAAAACAGAAGATTTGAATAATTTGGATTAAATGTTGATAAATGATTGTAAGTAGATACTGAAGTCCCTGACGCCTTCATAAGACTCTCACATATTAATTGTGATGGATTTTAGACTTGGCAGACAAATTTACATGCGAATAAATGATAAGATAATTAGAAATGTAGTTAAATGTATAATACTGGAAGACTGGTCCAGAGATCTGATTATACCATCAAGTGATAGATTACTGTTAGCTCCATAGATCTAGTGATGATAATAGGATGTAATATTAGGTAAAACTTGTTTATAGTAAGGGGTATTTTTAATACAAATGTATGACTGGCCACATGGTTGTTACTCGTAGCAAACAATACGAATAAAGCTGCATCAATTTTCAGGAAAGTCACTGAATTAAGACTGGATTATACTTATTGAGAGGTCTATTAAATAATTCATATCAGCCAAACGCGACCAAATTATAATAGAACCGAAGTAAGTTTTCGTAAACTAATATTGCTTTTCAACATCGTCGTGTCCTTGGGAAAATACCATGGTCGTTACTTTGTCTAACCGCTCCTATTTACACCCCACCCATAATTAAGATTATTCTCTCGAGTAGAAATTGTGATACCCATATAATTAGTTTCTAGTCTTCTCAGTCTATCAGTAGAGCAACAATGTCATGCTTCTCTCCAGAGACAGTTTATAGGATGCAGATATTTATTCGGAGGTGGCTGATGAGGTTTCGATAATTGACAGGAATATGTGCACGGTGATACAGGGGATAATTCATTTATTTCATATATAGTAAAAAAAGAACAGCGATATTCGGATACTTCTAATGAAGAAGGGACTTCTTCTTTGCCGGTGTATTTAGAAAGATTTGGAAGAGTTCTGTTTCAGCTCAACATTTTGCTCCTCGGCTCGGAGACGATTGGAAAACGTGGTGTAGTCATTTGCTTTTACATTCAGTTTCAAAATGAGTGACTATTGAAAAGTTATACAGTATAATATAGTGCAAGTAATACTAAAATGGCGTACATTGCAACACACAAACACAAACACACACACGTGCGTGCGTGCGTATGTCTAAGTATGTGTGTATATATATATACATATTTACACGTACATGTGTGTATGTGTGCGTGTGTTTATGTGCATATAAGCGACTCTACACACATCATTCTGCAAGTGTTAGCTTCTCTATAATTAATGCCTATTTTCTTTAGAACTTCTCTATCGTTTGAAGTACATTCATTTCAAAAGTTTTATTTCTAAGATATTATTCTTTGAGAAATACAATATTTATTATTGGAACATTTTATTTCATGTATACAAGCGGTTTATTTCAAGTATTCCCCTTGCTTCTCTGTGCTGATAGATAACTACTTCAGTCTTTCGTTTCTGCTGTGCTATGGAGTTTTGATTAAGAGTTCGAAAGAATATATTTGACTGTTTTGGTTAACTATAAGAATGCATGCCTATCAATTTTCATGACTTGCCATTGGTTTCATTTGCTAACGATATTTTATATGATATTTTTGATAAGAGTAGATCGCATATTCCAATTGGTTTTCTACAGCCTGGATTCTTCCTCGAGTGTGGGTGTAATGATAGAATACAAATGACAGATGTCATGATATAGTAAGCTAATTATTACATGTAGGAAAAGCTGTATCAAACGAACTACCCCAGTTTAACACACTAAGATATCAAGTGATGCAATTCTGAATATTAGCGGATACAATAAATTATACTCGACATGATCAGCTGAAGAAGGAATATCTATATTTACGCTCTATGAGTTACTTATTACTTACCGAATATATACGACTTAGTCTAGACTCTATTCAGAATTATCAATGTCCTATAATTAATTCTTTTACATATATTTTATTTCCTTTCTGAATATTACACTTATACACAACGGGTTATGTAATCATTACATCATGTTCAGTCAAGTATTAATAGACAGACTAGTGAATGTCAAAAGTCCATGCAACACATATAATTTAATTCAAATTACCTGGCTTTTGTTCGCCTGAAAGTTGTTACATGTGTATTCAAATAAAAGGTTTCCAAAATCCCTTGAAATTCTCGAGTGCATGACCGACTTTCAGAGACCACACGAAAATCCAATGTTACTCTCAGAATGATATTATGGTATACTTGGATATTAGAGGATCGACTTTAACCTGGGGATAATCTCTGCATAATGTCGTAAGACGAATTTCTTGGAAACTATATTATTTAAAATTTTTTAAAAAATGTGTACGGTGTAGGAAACGTCATGAAGAGATCTATTAATGTCAGCGCGAAAATAGATATAAAGGCGCAGTTCCAGAATTTAAAAATGAGAATATGACATAGTGTAATCAAACACTAATGATGTTAATTATATAAATTTAATTTCGAGCTATGACCTATCTTTATTTTCTAACATTGTAAAATACTTACGATAGTAATGGCGATAGGTAACATCTATCTAAACGTGGATGTTCTATTAGAACCAATTTTATAGCGGTAAATGCCATGTGAGAAATTCTCATGTTGTATATATATATATATATATATATATATGTATATATATGTATATATATATAATATATATATATATATATATATATATGTGTGTGTGTGTGTGTGTGTGTGTGTGTGTGTGTGTGTGTGTATACACGTGTTTATGCATTTATGTTTCGACCTTTATACTATTGCAAGAATTTGAAGAATCAATCTTTCTCCGAAAAGTGAGTAATACCACTACATGCGCCTAGAAGCATACAGAAGTATATTTACACATACACCAGTCAAACACACAAACACACAAACACAAACATATATATGCCTAGATATGTTGGTACCTATCAGTTTCACTAGTGTTATAAGC
Source organism: Octopus sinensis (assembly GCF_006345805.1). Taxonomy (NCBI): domain Eukaryota; kingdom Metazoa; phylum Mollusca; class Cephalopoda; order Octopoda; family Octopodidae; genus Octopus; species Octopus sinensis. The sequence continues at coordinate 18,421,777 of NC_043012.1, forward strand.
ATGTGCATGTGCCATGGGGTGATATTCGAATAGTTCTACATTGCCGTTTTAAAATAATATCTGGAAAGGAGAGTCATTTAGTCCAAAAATATTTTATTTGTATTTAATTTCTGTATTTGATTGCTTGTACTCGTCATGGCATTCATTTGCTTCCAAACAGAAAAGTGGGTCATTTGGTTAAAAAAAAAAACCTTAGCTAAATAATTATGTAAATTTATTTTCAACACCGATTGATAATTTCTTTCCAAATTAAGAACAATAATTCCAGGCTTATGACATCGAGTGAAATAAATTATAACAAACTGGATAAAATTGAATTTAGTCTCATTAAAAGTATTATTTCGAGCCAAATTTTACTGGACTGTGTATAAATATTTTCAAGTACAGATGGACCACAGAAAATGCTGCAGCTCAATTTAGTTACCTTATATGTGATAAACATAAAAAATTTAAAACTCGCGAAGACCACGTTTATATTATATATGATTAAGTAACTATACTTTTTACGTCATATCCTTATATTATTTTGCTCTTTTATTTGTTTCATTCATTTGACTACGGCCAAGCTGGAGTACCGCCTTTAGTGGAACAAATCAACCCCAGGACTTATTCTTTGTAAGGCTAGTACGTATTCTATCGGTCATATTTGCCGAACCACAAAGTTACGGGAACGTAAACATACCGACATCTATTGTCAAGCGATGGTGGGGGGGGGCAAACACAGACACATATACATACACACACACACACATACACACACCACACACACACACACGCACACACATATATATATATATATATATATATATATATATATATATATATTATATATATATATATACAAATATACGTTGGGTTTCTTTCAGTTTCCGTCTACCAAATCCACTCACAAGTCTTTGGTTGGCCGAGGCTATAGTAAAAATGCACTTAACCAAGATGCCACGCAGTGAGACTGAACCCGGAACAATGGGGTTGGCAAGCAAGCTGCTTATCACACAGCGACTCCTGCACCTATTTAACTATTTTAATTTTGTAGCTTCATAATCGACCTCTAGAATTTTACCAACTTTCATTCCATTGATCCACAACCATCATTTTAAATACTCTTCAGACTCTCATACATTAATGCAAGTACTAACCCCAAATAATTTCACTCGCTATGTATTCAAAGAATTATAAAACACTTAATATGAAATTAAGTTCTTAACTTCCCAGAAATTCATAAAATTTACGAAGGCGGTGTGAAAGTTCGTTGGATCGTTTCATTTGTTGTAAGTTAGTCTTAATTCACATATCAGGGTCCAAAGATCCTCTTTAGCGAAGACTAATATATAGCAAACTTTCTGAATACGTCTTTAGTATTTTCTACTCTATTAATCATATAATTGTTACAAGCGCTAAATACCTTCTCTTGTGAAAATATAAATAATCTAATCATCTAGCTAATTACTACTTGAATGAAACTAATCTGATGCACTGAAAATAATATTACCTATCGGAAGAATGACGTTAGAGAGTAGTGCGGCGTAGTGTAGTTCTATCGAATATATGTAATATTTCAGGGAAGAAATCTACAGTTAGAAAATATCTGTAAACGAATATTTATCAACTGCTATGTTCAGAGTCGAATTTTCCCAAATAAATTGATCCATGGAGTCAGAGAAAACAGTCTAATTCCATTGTTGAATGCATATCCTTTGATGCTAAGGATTTTAGTTGAAGACAGTAGCATTAGTGCATGTTATTGTGAAAACTAGATCTATATGTAAAGAAAGGGCTTTGATGTTGCTTTACATATAACCTGAAAAGACGATAATCAATTGCTTGTGAACATGTTATCATATATATATATATATATATATATATATATATATATATATATATGTGCGTGTGTGTGTGTGTGTGTTTATGCATACATATATACGTCTGTATATATGTATATATATGTGCATGTGAATATATACATGCATGTTTGTATGTGCGCGCATGCGTATGAATATGTATATACGCATATACGTATGTACGTATAGAGAATAGAGAGAATACTGATAACGTTAAATCATTGATGAAATAGATCACATACGATAATTAGTATTATAGCCGCAAGAAAATAGCATTGTTGTGAGATAATAGGTGATCCACAGATCTGCATTTAAGGATGTCTTAAAGGCGCTTATCTATTATGCACGAAGATATTGTTAGAATGAAATGCTAGTATAAGCAAGGATTATATTCGGAATTTGAGGCATGCAAAGAAACATCGCTAATGAATTGTTTGACACAATAGATTCAATTTTAGTAGAGCCACGTGTCTTGTGGAGCTTAAGAAATATTTCGCGCATGAATGCTACAAAAATAACAGTTGTAAGCTGACATAGAAATCAGTCATAGATAGATAGTCCTGAAGTACATCTATTTTTTTTCATAAAAGAGTAAACGTCGCTTGAAGTCTGATATATATTATAATGCACATACGTGCACACACACACACACACACATACACACCTCACACACAAAAACGCACACACACAATCGCGCAAACGTGCATAATTAGATATTTACATACATGCATAACTACCTACATACCCACCACCGCCTACCTATCTAAAAAAATACATACATATATACATACATAAATACATACATAAATCTATACTGGGCATTAGGGTTAAATATGACTCTTTTTATTCCTTTTTACAGGAATACTTGACGTATTGGTCAACAGTGAACGGTGTTGGAGAGCATAAGGATTAAAGCCTCGCTGAGAAGACGTCAGCTGATGAGTAGGACTGGGACATAATTATTGGTACACAATATGCGGATGCCGACATCGTCACTTCTGCTCGGAGACATGGCGCGGACAGCTGCAATCGAGACCACGATGTCTTAGTTATCAGGGAGGGACACGACAGATGGTCTAATTGAGTGCACACTTCGAAATTCATCCAGCAACTACAGTAAGAAGGTCTTAGGCTCATTTCAGATAGCCATGTGAAGCGGCTGGGAACTCTGGTCAAATCCCGTCTATAAAGTCATGTGTGGCAGCAAGATTCGGTTCCTTACCATGACTCCAGGAAACATCGTTGTGAGAGTATGCCTATGACATACAAGCCACAATTTCTGGTTTACTAACAACCTTCGAGTGAAATAATGTGGAATAATATGTATGAGACGTGGCTGAGAAAGACACGAACCGCTCTAAATAAAGCACCAATGTCGAACTGGTGGCCAATTCGAAGGAGGTTTTCGAAGTTGGCATAGAAAATATATATGTTCTGTGTTATAATTAAAGCAGGGATGACTGAACAATATGCGAATTGCATTTTAGTTGCGTTTGAGGATTAATGCGTATATCGTTATGAGTGTGCGTATGTGTTGATGTTTGTGTATTTATATGTGTATGTCCGCCCTATCTTCTTTTCATTGCAAACCATCATTAATTTCGATATATCTATACATATTTCTATGTACCCATCTATCTATCTATCTTGCTAGCTAGCTTCCTAACTAGGTGTCATTGTTCGCTTTTATGTATGTATGCATTTATGCATTATGTATGTACGTATGTATATATGTATGTATGTAGGTGTGTATATATTAACTGAATGACTTGTTTTCGGATTTGATACCACTGCAGATGTTCCTGGGCAACAGAGAGAGAGAGAGAGAGAGAAAGAGAGAGAGAGAGCGGGAGAGAGAGAAAGATATATATATATAATATATATATATATAGAGAGAGAGAGAGAGAGAGAGAAAGAGAGAGAGATAGAGAGAGAGGAGACAGGCAGGCAGAACTGGATCCACTAATTTGCTGACCAAATGCGTTGATTACTACTGCACATAAATAGCCTGCCTACGATAATCTTAATTCACACATTATCAAGTTATGAAATGACACCATAACCTGCCTTGTAGAATAATGAAGATATACCTGCGTATGCATACAATTAAAATACTGCTCGAAGAAAGACAGAATATCTACTTGACATATGGGGCTTGGAAGAAATATTATCAGATAAAACTGTCTGTAAAAGAAAAGAACCTGTGGGAATGTGTCTATGTGAAAGCAATATACCAAGCATAGACATTAAAGAAAGAAACATTCATGTCATTATTGACATGTTGGCGGGAACCTATGCCATGAAGAATTGAAACAGAGATTTTATTACGACATTTGCTGTTCATTAGAAGAAATACTATTAATAAAACTGTCACTAAAAATTACTTTTCTTCTGAGAAAGTAAAGCTATTTATAAACGGTGAATTAATTAATTCTTGAACGGTAGCAACAGATAAAGAAATATATCCGAAAAAATAAAGGTATTGAAGAATATAGTTTCTAGAAAAACTGTAATTAGAAGATACGAAAATGTAAGAGACAACTCATGTGCCAATTAAACAATAATATGCGCTATTTCCTATAGTCCTGTTTGTTTATTCAAGACACAACAGATGCGTCTGACACTTCGGAGTTTCTATTGTTTATTGAAGAGAGTTAACGCTAACTTTCAGTTGACGGAAGAACATGCATGAAAGGAATAATGATGAAAACGGTTTAAACAAAAAAAAAAAAAAATGAAAATTTTAAGTAAGTGCTATAAAAATAGTGAAATGTCCAGAGTGCCTATTGCCGATTGTAGAAATATGTGTCATAGTAAAACTCTACAAAATGTGACATCAAATCAATGACCCAAACTTCGAAAACAGTGATTAACCGCAGCACAACACTAAGATTTCTTAGTAGGACGGAGTTTATCCTACCATTTGAACTTGAGTGTAGAGAGTGATATTTTCTTTTAGAAAAATCGTGTTTGGTCGCTAATGGAAATTAGCATTCGCAACTGACTTAATAACACATCTTAGCATGTTAATTTTAGATCAGAAAGATATTCTCAGTTCGTGTGTCATCACACTGCATGAAACGTTTTTCGGCATAAATTAATATTCATCGTTATTCTTATAATCCCGGTTAGTGATAAATAACTTCAAACATTTTTCCTAGCGTGTGAAAGCAACCAACAAACTAATTCTCCTTTTCCTTTTGAATCTGTTGAAACCATTTTCGGCACTAAAGTTTCGGCACTTAAGTCTCAGCATAGCTTTAGAGATCTTGTTGACAATTTCAAGGAATTATGAATCGATTAAATCACATTTGGCTTCATTATAACAGAATTTTTAATTACTCATCTGAAACGGGAGTGATCTGCCTTTATATGACATTTTAATAGGTGAGTACAAAATGGAAACGTGACTGAATTTATACATGTCCCCTCTCACAAAGAAAACACTTCACAATTTCATTCTCGCAGGTACACGTTTCTATTTGGAAGAAAATATTTATGTAAGAAACAATTTCTAAATGTGTTGTATATGAAATCAACGTAAGTCAAGTTTATCTGATCGATGTATCAAGTCAATATTCATTAACTGGAATTAGAATTTGACAAAAACGTTTTCCAGACAAAAAAAATAAATAGATAAAGTAAAAAATAAAATCATAGATTACAGCGACAAGGTGGAATTTGATGTCTACTGATGGAAATGTTTATTAGTTAAAATAAATTCAGTTGGTCCACTGCTGATTACTGACATCACTACAACAATCAGAAAGCAAAAATTAGAAAATCTTTAAACATTATTGCACTTAAAAAATAGTTTCAATTTGAAAATAATGATTAACAAGGAAATATGACATATCTTTATTAAAATTATCAAAGCAGACCACAAACGTGATTTAAAAATAAAGATACACACTATCACAAATACATACATAATGATCCAAGCATGAGTATACATATAGACACCGCCATCTCTCTCTCTTTATATATATATATATATATATATATATATTATATATATATATATATATATATGTATATATCAGTTTATACGTACACAGGCAAACACAGACCCACTCAGAAAGACACGCACAGACACACTCACGTACACACTCACGCACAAACACACACGCATGTCAGAGAGAGAGAGAGAGAGAGAGAGAGAGAGAGAGAAATAGAGAGAGAAAGAAAGAGAGAGAGTAAGAAAGACGAAAAGCGAAGAAAAGAAAGAGATTGAGAAACAATCTCCGAATATGAAGCTGTAGAAAATACTTAGTGACGTCACAGCTTATTGGCAAATATATTTAGTTCCTCTGCATTGAAATCAATCAATATCTATCTATTTTGCGTACAGTGTATATGTTGAGTTTAACAAAAAGATGAAATTTCAGACAGCTGCATATTTCATTGTATCTATTTATATATATATATATATATATATATTATATATATATATATATATATAATATATATATATATATATGTATGTATATATATAATAATGGTTGCCAGATGAATTTTCACATAAAACTTTGAAGTCCACTGTACAAGGTAAAGTTAATAAGTATAATGCGTAAATTGAATCTTACGCCAACAAATTTATATGATTTTGTCAGTTGAAACTATCGACTGCACACGCCTTCATCTTTTGATGTTCCTCTTATGTTCAACGAATTTCTCTGAAATATCTCTTTCGCTTATTTCTCGCTTTCAGTTCCTCTTGCACACTCTAGCAGTCTGCATATGTTTTAGCCTTTTTCTCTCATGAAGTGCCAAAGAGAACAATAATATTTTGCACTTCCTTTGTCATTCCAACGTTTCACAGACTGGATTCGCTTATACCTCACACACACATATACACAGACATGCGCATGCAAGTTTGTGTGCACACATCTGTATCTCTGTATGGGTGAGCATTGTGTTTATCTGGTCGCAATATGCGTCAATGGTTGATAAGTTCGGTTCGTAAACACCACATAAGGGCATTTTCACTATACGCCACACTCCATAGATACCGGTCGACTCTTGCATTTTGAACTACATTGGACACACGTAAACTGTATACAAGATGAATGGTACTAGTCACGCAAAATCCTCCTCGCAATGCGCAGTCACTGACATCATTCCTCTGGTGTACTTATATTCATCATTGAAAAAGGGAGACATTCTTCAGTCATGAATAACTAAGGGATTGCACCTAGAATGTTATCCTCCGACGCACAAGTCCGTGCAAGGTTGTCTGTGGAAGGCCAGAAGTCGCCCATGCATACCAGCCTCCCCTCTGGTGACCCCTGATATTTTCCAAGGGAAAGGCAAACATCGATACAGCTTGGCACCAGTGATATCGCAACTCATTTCTACAGCTGAGGTAACTGGAGCAACGTGAAATAGAGTGTCTTGCTCAAGAACACAACACGCAGCCCGGTCCAGGAATCGAAATCACAACCTCACGATAGTAAGCTCGACGCTCTAACCACTAAGCCATGCGCCTTCATCATTAATTGAATTGGATTGATTTGCGCAATTATTACCAATGCATCCATCCATATATCTATCCAACCATACAAATGCACATACAAACACAAAGATAGACATACATACATACCGACAGACTGATAGACACACACACAGAGGAAGAGGAATATAATTGAAAAAAAATATTTTCCTGTGGTGATGCTTGCGGTTTCCTTTCATGCCAATAATAATGGTATATTTTATTCAATGGGGATCTATTATATATTAAAGAAGCCTGGAAGAAGGTTTGACAGTGAAATTGATGTTACTATGAGATCTACCGGTCATGTCCTCAGTATTTGAATTGATATTTCATGTAGAATTCCCTTTCAGAATCAAATTCTACCAATCTTATAGCTTAGATATCATAGCACTTGTTGATATCGCGAATTGGCCAAATACGGTTAGCGAAATGTGATCTTTTACACACGGACAATAAATGGCAGTTGGATTCGGAACCGGACGCTGTGGGAATTTTGATTTCAGATATTATACTTTAAATTTGTGCTTGGACAATGAAGTGAAGCTCATTCCTTACAAGATAGAATTGCAACCATAAACTAATAGAACAACATTTTTTTATGTGTGTGTACTCCGTTTGACTAGATCAATACGCTATTAAAATGCATAGTAAATGTCTAGAGTCAGTTGAACGGAATCAATGAAACGAAAATTGACTTTGTTTAACTGGAATCTGAAAATGCTAAGTGACATATGAACCACCATCGTTTTAGATACCATAAGAACTCGGAAACTTGCGACTTTTATTTCCGTTTCGAAACGCAAAGACGACAGATTCTCATTTGTTATCTAATTCGAATAGGAAGTCTTATATCTTTGTAAAATATCTTTTATCACATTACATTCTTCGTATGGGTTTGAAAAGAGTAGATATGTAAATTCTACATAATGTCTTCACGGAATTTAATATCCATAGAAAAATAAAATTACACACTATTTTCTCTTGTGTTACTTTAACAGAAAAAAGAAAATAACATTAAAATTGATGAGATATAAAGGAAAAAATAATAGCTAAGGAAAGACAAATTTTGTTTTTTAGTTTCAAATAGCATTGTTTTCTTTTGATTAAAAACTGCCGCTTACTGAATTATTGAAATTAATTAACATGTCTAGCTCTGTTCCCGAACTTAAACTTTTAACTACTCTATCAAATGCAAGATGTTATAACAGGAAAAAATCAGACGGAAACAACAAAAAAATATTTTTCACACTGAAATTGGTAATAAACTGCAACAATTATAATTAGCATTGACTTCATTACAATAGCATGCGCGCACGCACACACAAGAAAATGATGTGGGTGTGTGTGTGTGTGTGTGTGTGTGTGTGTGTGTGTTTTACTGAGAGGTATAATAATGCTAAAATATGTATACTAAAGTTACCCGATTTAAAATAAAAATAAACTTTTAAATGAAGCGACTTTCAGTTTTCCATTATTTTGACACATGAAGAAATTTGCTGTATTGGCAGAAGTATTATAGCTTCCGACAAAATACCTTGTAGTATTTGTTCTGCCAATCTACGTTCTGATTCCAAAACCCACCGACGAAACATTTGTGTTCGGACGCTGCACAGCTTATAACATAATATATATATATATAGATACTTAAAATACTCCATCTGAGTTATATTCCACTGACATGCAAAGTGCACTGAAAAACCTTCCTTGAGAGGCCCACGTTTCAGTCTTCGCAACACTCATTCTCTACCTGACTTACACAATTCGGCAAAGAACCCATTCAGTGTATGCTGCTGGATATCATCTTCTGATGAGCAAAGAAGCACCATGTCGTCCGCAAATATGAAACAAACCAATGTGGTATCCACCGACTGTGATACCACTTCTAAATTAATTGCGTACGTCAACCCAGTTCACAAAAATTACGAAAAGGATAGGTGGCAATACGCACTCCAGCCGATGTCCGGCATTCATTTTGAAAGGTTTCATTTAACCACACACAAAAGTTTGGACATTCGTATATGGCCTTTACGATATTTCTAGTTTGATTCTTGCTTTGTAAATCTAATTTCATCACTACACCCCATTATTCAAATAAATTTGGGAATGTAAATGAATTTCTTTTTGTATTCTTTGAAGAGAAAAATTTACAATGGTTTCGCCTTTTTTTAGAATATCTCCAAATATTATGACAAGTGAATATTCAAAGAGTTACTTGAACTAGTAAAAATTAGCAAACCTGTATTCCTCACATCATAAGTTATTGTATTAAAAAGGAATTCAAACATTACACAACGTGTACCGAGATGAATTATATATGTAAAACGAACGCAAAATAAAACAAGACGATTTTGTTATAAACAGATCGATCTTACTCATCGTTCATTTCCATCCAAGAATTCCCTGAAGCGAAACTATAACAGAAACTTACTTTCTTTACACTGCACAGGAAATATCTCAGATCAAACATGTAAAATATCTGATACATTGTGTCCTGCACTCAAAATGATCTAGCTTTACACGAAAGATAATATCGTATTAATTGTGGCAGAATTTATTCATCTTTATGAAAATAAATTTTTTCTTCTTGTACCGTTTTGATAATCTGATGGAAACGTTTAAGGTCAATTTAATTAATTTCAGTTGGGCCATATAAGGTAATCGTCTTTCTCTTATTGAGTTTTAACATAAACTTCTAAAATTTATAGGTGTTTTTTTTTCAAATAAACAGTGCAGTTAATAGTTTAGTATTTTCATATAAATTAAAGGAAGTCAGATAATCCGTCATCCATCTTTATGTTGTATTGTGATGCACTCATTGATGGGAAATTGTTTCTATCGAAAATCGAAAAATAGCAGTTGAGATCAGAGTATAATTAAAACTAATGATATTGATTGATCCGATTAGCAAACAGTAAACGAGAGCGGACATTTAGTCAATGAATTGAAAAACGTGGTTGCTATATTTATAAAATTAACATTGTGGGGCAGAGAAAAATTCTAGGTGAAATGTTAATTGAAATCATGTAAAGAAAATACTTTAGTATTTTGTCCTTTTCCGAGTAACTTCCAAGTGTGGCAACTGCACTGAAATAGCTCTAATTGATGATTCGCAATATCATAACCTATGGTTGAAATTTGAGATTTGTTTCAAGTTATGAATAAAAGTGACCTAATTAATTATTGTAAAAATGATATAATTATATAGTGGCAACGCTCCTAATACGGATTTGATACATGCACTCATTTGGCAAATTTTTCGCTGATCGAATCCAAGTAAGAAAGAAAAAATGAACGAAACAGACGTTGTTTGTTTTTGAGCTAAAAATATAAATTCTCTCAATTTTACTCTCATTTTTTTCTATAGTTACGTTATAGAAATATTACAAACAAAATAGACGGAAATATCATGGAAAAAATTCCATTGTTTACAGAGTATTTCAATGTGTGGTGAGATAGAGCTAATTATGAGCGTCATCAACATAACATTACAACCGAGATTTTATAGATTGAATTACTTCAGTTCAAAACGTGCCGTATTTGTTCCTATAGGAAAGAGAGCAAAATCTGTATTGTGAAATTGGGCTCTCTACTCTGATACACTAGATAATGCAGAGAATATTTAATTACATATATGTGTATAATAATATACTATTCTCTTATGGGTGAATGGCATAAAGACGGCTTTCAAAGTTTGTATGAATATCATTGGAATAAAAAGTAAACTAAATCTAATGTAGCGGACGACTTTTGCTATGGAATACCATTTCTCAACACTGCGTTTCTATTATGGAGGTTTTGCCCTTTCCTTTCAGTTTTTGATGGATTACCTGTCAAAGACTTAAATACTAATTACGTAATTAAATGTGACACTTTCCCATTCACACAAATGATAATTTTTATCCTTCCCATATTTCCATTAAGCATCGAAGCAATTAAAATATACACACTGTAGCTCACGTGCAGACACACACGACCTTAGTTGGAGAGAGAGAGAGAGAGAGAGAGAGAGAGAGAGTGAGAGTGCGGGTGGGAAGCAAAACACAATTAGGGAAAGCAACATAATTTGAGACTAATTCTAATTAAAGAGTTATATTCAGTAAAGAAATTTGAATCGTAGACCACAATTCGAAAATGTGATGCCATATTGTGGATTGTTATATATTACATAACATTTTGTGCAACACAAATATATTTGTCTGTGACAATATATACCGCCTATGAGTAAATATCACGAGGGGAAATATTTTCATTTAATTTGATGTAAACAAAACTTTTAAATACAAAACGAATAATATCAACCGAAAATTGAGATCCCCCAATGATATTTTTGCCTAAACCAATTATAGAAACACATTCATCAAATTCTCTAATTTATAGTGTCAAGACTGATATGAAATTTTATAGAGACACAGCAGTTAATCTTGATTTAAAACTTCTTCTTTAGTCTATCTATCTCTTCCTTTCTCTTTATACATTTATACACATATACAAACATGCTCTTTATAAACATACCCACGCGCACACGTTAAAGCATATATATAGGCCTTGTATTACATGTGTGTCCGTGCGTTTTTATTTCAATAAATGATGCCATGTATGTATGAAATATGTATATAATACAACATATATACAATCATGTAATTCGGAGCAAAACAAAACCGGTTGCCTAATAATTTACACAACAAATTATAGCGGTATATATCAAACTGCAGTCAGTATTTCGTGACATAAAAATTATATAAATTTTCCTTTATATTCTTGGTGTCAGGAATAGGTTCATAGATAGTGTAGAGTCGAAATCCAACTGAGATAATTAAGTATTTAGACAAATTTTATACTTGCACAGATATAAGCTCGCACACATATACATACACCTTGTGCACAAACATACATATTTGTATGTATGTGCGCTCAAAGTTAATTTATTGCTAAAGCAAATCGGCCGGCCCGTTAAACATCACATCCTGACTATTGACTTCATTTGGTGGAATCAATTTTCCGGCTATTCGTTCCAAGCAATCTTACGATTAGACTCACAGTCACTTAACATACCTTCAGAGATGATAATCCTCTATTGGCTATCACATTAAATAAACACGCATAGGCACGTTAACAAAATGTCGCTGACACACCAATATATTTAAACGCAGAACCAAACACACATACATCATTAGAATTTTACATGTATTTTACTGTTCGCAGGTCAGCGTCCATGCAAGAACGCCGTCAATCAGCAGTGTAGTCGATCATATCTCATATCGGTTTCTATTCATAACTTTGATACGCTTTTATCGATCTCTATTTGTCAAACCGTCTGGTTACAGGATATAAAAATAAAATACATGCAGAGTACTAGACTTTTTAGGCAGTAACTATAAAGAGAGTGGGGACTCCAGATATATGAACAAACGCATACATACACATATGCGTATATTATATGCACGCGCACGTGCGTGTAGCTAAATACAGATTTAGTTATAATTAAATGTCTGTGTGTATGTGTAGGTGGTTTGCGAGGCCGTGCCTGTCTGTGTATTCGCATTCGCCCCCAGTGTAACTGATGGATTTGTAGATATGATTACTATTGTATTGCACGTTCGACGTATGATATAACGGGATGATAATAACGCCCTCACGAATCGTTCCACTCGTGATACTGGTAACAACCATCGAAAATACTCAACTTTCGTTTTTACTCTACTGAAGGCACTCTGCGTATATCCATTTATATTGTGGTACAGTCCATTGGGAGCCAACCAATAGGGGTACTCTACTTCCACACAACAACTTCATGTATTAATAAGATAAGAAAACAAGAAAAATATAGGTATACATCGAACCTATTTGCATCATTGGAAATGATCGTCACATTCAACGTGATTTTTGTCTCGAAAATAAACATTGAATATTCCAGGCGTCACCATCATTTTCTCAGCTCCAATGATTTTAGTAACAGATTTTTCAACATTTTAAAGACGAGTTTTGCTATTGAGCGGTTTGCACAGAAACTTTCTTTTGAATGAAAAAAATTGTGGTAGAGAGGACATAAACCTTTATTTCGAAATGGGTAGCTCGAAGTGTATGATAGTGTGACACGTGTTGCAGGGCTTCTAACTGTCCAAAGAATTGATTTTGATTATGAGATCCATCATCGACCATTTTTCTTTGACGGGTTTTCTCTAATAATACCATCTAAGCCGAATCTAGTCATAAACTACAATAAAAACACAAAAAATAAAAAGAGTTCAATTTCATGCAAAAGTCATCCTGAAATCACGCTTGAGATTTCCGGACAGCTTTCCACCTGCTTTCTCTCAAAATCTATAGAATACAAATTCCTTTGTAGTACTCATCTGGAATTTTGCAAGGTAAAATCCACCTGTTGTACGTGTTCCTAGAAATACTCAAACCCTCCGCCGTTTGCCTGGTCTTCGCTTTGGGCTAACTGGAAATTTAAACAACCATCTGTGCAGACAAATTTTGTGAGGTTGATGATCTGGTGGGATTATTGAGTTTGAATTTTAACGTAATGCTGTGCATTAGATTTCAAAAGGTATTTAACTAAATATCAAAAATGCTGTATATATATTTAATATAAATAACAATACAGATGATAAATTCAAAACACCAGGTGATAATATATGGATGAAAACGAAAGTTCACTTATGATGAAAACATCCACATAGCATAAAACGAATACATCGTCAATAATGTGATGGTAGCCTTAATCAAGTGTTTGAGGATGTTAATGCCGTTTACAATGAGAAGGAAATATCGAAATCATGTTCTTTCCCTGTTAACATTAGTAGTTTATAAATTAATTAGATTCTTGAGAAAATGTGTGAAATTGAGGTGAAAATATCCTAAAAGCTGTTATCGAATTAAACGGCAGCATTCCTTACAACTCGACGATATTCTAGAACATTATGCCCTATCGATTATGATATTAAAATATCTTCATAACACTTCGGTTTCATATCAAAAGAATGCCATCCAACGGATGAAGAAAACATTTTGAAGAATAGAACAAGCAAGATGAAAAATAACAATAATAATTGCTTACGAATTATCTCTGCCGCTTAAACGAGGTGAAATAAAAAGAAATGGTTTGTGTTTCAGATAACGAAACTGGCATAAACACGTAGTAAGTGATGAATCATAAATTCCTATAGTGTTTTTAGAATTTACATTAAAGGAAAATCTAATATATTTAAGTTTCTACGCTACAGAAAGTAGACATTATAGCGTTAATTAAATCAAGTACCATCGTTTGGAATGTAGGGAGACACATAAAGGTACGATAAAATCGTGTGAGAGGTATACTGTAAGGACAGTCATTTAAGGGGGCTGCATCACTAATTATGACAATGTCGAATGCACACGATAGAAAAGAAATATATCAAACACCCATTTCTGCATGCATAGACTTCACGCATGCATGGACTCATATGTGTATGTATGTATATATGTAAATACACACACACAGACATATCTCTCTCTCTCTCTCTCTCTCTCTATCTCTCTCTCTCTCTATATATATATATATATATATATATGTATATATATATATATATTTATATATGTATATATTATGTATATATATATATATATATATATATATATATATACATATATATGTATATATATGTATATATATATATATATATATATATATTATATATATATATATATATGTGTGTGTGTGTGTCTGTGTGTGTGTGTATATATATATGTATGAATATAAATATATATGTATATATATATATATATATATATATATATGTGTATGTGTGTGTGTGTGTGTGTGTGTGAGAGAGAGAGAGAGAGAGAGAGAGAGAGAGAGAGAGAGAATATTTTTATTGAAAGGAAGATCGAATTACTTTGTTTCTTTTTTACCTATCACTTAACCCATACGCTTTAGTGATGAACTATCGTATGCTCAGTCAAAACTTTTACAGACTGTCCAACAACAGATGTGAAACTATTAAGCGAAATGGAAAGTGATTTTATATTTGTTTTCAAACCACCGTATTAAGATTTATTAGAACTTTACCAACGTACTGAAACAATAACACTATATATAATAGTTGAATAGCCCGTCGTTGTCGGGCAATGTTTCCAACAGAACATGCCTTCTCCGATAGATAGGCTTCTTGATCACGACATATTTCTGCAAATATTTGCAAAAACAATTTCCATGAAGATCTTTTATTTTTAAAATTCTTTACAGGTTTGTTCGACCGTTTCCCATGACTTTATTCATTAAAACTTATTATAAATCAGTTCTTACAACTGTGGTCGTCGAAAGGCTTTGCTTTTCCTTGTTTAATAATAATTCCTCATCGGAACGATTTTGCTTTCATTCTCTGAATGACAGCTATCATGCAGTACAATCCAACTTTAAATCCTGTTTCTGATTAGGTAAAACTGATTAAACTTTAAACTCCAGTATGAGGGAAGGGGAGGAGACAGGAAGGCGTAGACAGCGAATATAAGGGAGAGACAGAGAGAACGAGAGGCAAGGACAGAGCGGGAGATTGAGAATGTGTTTAGTGAAGGGAAGATCCAATTTTGATTCTGTGTTCTTTAATGTTTACCTATCCCTTAAAGCACGTCTCCCACCTCACAACTTGCACCTCAAAATTGGCACACCAGTGATGTTTTTAAGAAACCTAGACTCACCCAAGCTTTGCAATGGCACACGACTTAAAATAAGCAGGCAGATGCCAAAAGTCTTAGAGGCGACTATTCTCACTGGTAAAGCAAGTGGTGAGGTTGTCTTCATACCACGAATTCAGCTGATCCCTACTGACATAACATTTGAGTTCAAGCGATCGTAATTTCCCCTGAAACTAAATTTTGCAATGACCATAAACAAGGCTCAGGGACAGTCCCTGGGTTTAGAGGCCTAAACCTTGTAGAACCCGCTTCTTCCCAAAAGTTTCTTTGATGCTCAAGAGGAGGCAATCCAAATCATGTGTTTATGCTCCAGAGAGGACAAGACCAAAAATGTATTATTTCACGAGGCTCTGCAAAAGTCTTAACAATCAACCATCGATCAATTATTACATAGTTGTACACTGTTAATCCTCTCATCCTTCCAACCGTCCACCAATTCAACTTTGATATTGCCTTACCATAAATATCAATCACGGGAGAGGACATGAAACAGTGTAATGGGAGCAGGAAAAGAAACAGCTTCTGCTTTCCTGAGTAATTCAGTTAGTTATATAATCACTCTTACAACTCAATTGCAACACATATAAGTGAGCTATATATGCATAGACAAATATGTATACATGAATATATATATATATATATATATATATATATATATATATATATATATATATATATGTTTCTGTTTGTCAACACATGTGGCTATGCATACACACACACGCACACGTGTATACTTTCACACGCATATATGGTTTTATATATGTATGTAAAATGAGGTGAGGGTCTCTCTTTACTCTTTACTCTTTTACTTGTTTCAGTCATTTGACTGTAGCCATGCTGGATCACCGCCTTTAATCGAGCAACTCGACCGCGGGACTTATTCTTTTGTAAGCCCAGTACTTATTCTATCGTTCTCTTTTTCCGAACTGCTAAGTAACGGGGAAATAATCACACCAGCATCGGTTGTCAAGGAATGCTAGTGGGACAAACACAGACACACAAACACACACACGTATATATATATATATATATATATATATATATATATATATATATATATATATATATATATGTACATATATACGACGGGCTTCTTTCAGTTTCCGTCTACCAAATCCACTCACAAGGCTTTGGACGGGCCGAGGCTATAGTAGAAGACACTTGCTCAAGGTGCCACGCAGTGGGACTGAACCCTGAACCATGTGGTTGGTAAACAAGCTACTTACCACACAGCCACGTCTCTGTATATGTATGTACGTATAAGTGTGGATACTTGGCTGTGTGCGTGCGTGTTGTTGCTGAAAGTCTACAGTTCCCTGAATGGTACGTCTGTGTATATACATGTATACAAGAACAGATGTTGCGTACTATGCAATCACAAGGTACATTCAAAACTCAACCTTTACTCAAATTGAAACACACATACGAACACACCTTCCTACATACATACACATCTACGTGCGCTCAGAAATGTTTTAATCATATACACAACCGCTTATGTGAGCGAAAGTGTATGCAATATATATCACAGAAAAAAACAACAAATAAGCTACAAAAAACAAGAACCCGAACAAGAACTATAAAATAATAGAAAAGAATAATAGAAGCTTCGAGAATGAACTTAGGTAAAATCCTGGTAAACCATAAAACTTGATTTTCTCAGTGCTATAAGAATACCTAGTAAACTTAATTCGTATGTGATACACTTGCTTTGTAGCTGCGAGGGAAATTTACAGATTAACGTTCAGATAATTTAATTAAAAAAATCACGTTTCATTCTCAGAAAAACATTAATATCTGCAGCATAAAAATCATTATTGAAAAGAATCATCTATTAGAATTGTTTTCTTGCCGATACCTAAGCGTCTCATAGCTAAAGTTATTTATCTAAATACCTAAACTTTCAATCTTAATGGAGTGTTTTTAGGAGCAGAGTAAAGCAGATAATAGCGGCACGTATTTTGAGATTTTTCCTTTAATTTTTGGCTTTGATTTCAGAAAACTATCAACATCAGTTATTTTAACCCTTACCGAACCAGAAAATATTGTTTGTGAGGGAATAAAGAAAATTACATCACTGAGATTTATAGCTTTTTAAAAGTGAAATATTTCGAATATAGTTTAGAGAAATGCCATAAATTTTAATATAGTATGGTTGTATTCTAAGTAGTTAGAAATATCTGTCATTTAAGAGGAATAAATTGTTTATTGTGCCATAGGATCGTTGCTAGGAATGATAGGTTACTATATTTCATTGTATTGTCCCCATAAGACCAGCTTTTTCCTGGTTTATTGAGCCTTTTAAATTGTTATTCATCGCACATATTTTAGTTCATATAAATAAGTGAGTTTCCTAGCAAGAAAGCAACTACGCTGTAATTTTTTTCCCTTTTTGTAACGGCAACATCAATCCAACAACCAATATATAATGATGTGTGTAGTAGAGCAAAATTTACGCTTTCCGCATAACTTTTAATCATTTCCAGCCTTGTCACAGTGACTACAAGATATTTCAGCCATATATTCCTGGGGCAATCAGTAAAGTATTTGAAAACCGACCTGCTGAAACTGTTTTGTCTAAATTTATGACATTTCCATTTATGTTACTGTATTCATCACACGGTACACACCAAAGGTTTTCAAATATCCTCCTTCATTCTCGCATGCTAAAAGTTGACAAATAAAAAATTTATAAAAAAGAGTAACAACCAGTAAAACAAGAAGAGAATAAAAGAAATGTTCGCACCAGAACCGTCACAGTTATTGCTTTAGAGCAAGCTAATAACAATGATGTATAAGTTCTGAAATTTAACGCTTAAGTGGTATGGATGCAAGTGAATTAATACTAACACAGCGGTGGGCATGTACCAGGAGCGAGGAAATGTGGAAAACAGCTGAAATATCTTTGTATCTTTGCTGTTATGAACTGGGACACCACATTGATTTCTTTTTTATTTTTGAAAATTGAATCGACTCCAGCACGTTATAAGAAAATAGAAATAAAGAAATAATATCTTCTGCTCTGTTCCTGTCTCCCCCCCCTCTCTCTCTCTCTCTCTCTCTGTCTCTCATATTCCCTGTTTCTCTGGCTCTTCCTATCTCTTCCCCTTCTCTGATACTGGCGTTTAAACTTTAATGAATTTTACCTTATCTGGAAACAGGATTTGGAAGCTGGCATTTCCTGCATGATAGCTGTCTATCACAAAATGAAAGCAAAATCATTCCGATGAGGAATCATTATTAAACAAAGAAAAGAAAAGCATTACGGCTACCAAAGTTGTAAGAACATCTGAAGTTTTCATAAGCTTTAACGAATAAAGTCATGGGAAACGGTCGACGAAACACGAATTTTAAAAAAGTATTGACACGCACGCACATACGCACACACACACACACACGCACGCACACACACATACACACATGATGCTGTCCACAATTCTATCGTCGCACAATTTCATCCACATGACATCAGTTGAACCGCGTCTAGAATACAAGACACCCAAATTGCCAAAGCAATATGTCTGAATCTGAGACTAAATACTTCCAAGATGAGTTTCTTAAACATACAGTCATCCTTTCGCCGAAATGGGGTTTTCATTGACAGATCTCGACAATGCTAAGACATTAATTTGGTTCTGTACATTATCAAATGAATTCAAAGCCTGCCATTGTGCAATAATTAGGATATGTTAACTATTTGAAACTAAATACATATCGTTCAGTGAATTCACGTTTCCATTGAATCTAGTGAATAACTACATATGATCTATAAGGGAAATGCATATTTGATACGTATTTACACCAATACACCACAGCTATCAATATCAAATTTTAATATTCAAATTTCGGAAGATCAGCTAATGAAGGATTTTAATTCAGAATAGTGAAAAACAAAAATGAAGAAAGAAAAGATGCTATTTTTTTAACAAAAAAAAAATGTTTCTGGCACCTTCGTTAGTTTACGAAGCTAATAATATGCACCTAACGTTAAAAAAGCTAAAAGGGGAAAGTGATTACCATAAAACAATTACTTCCCACAAAGCATGTTGATATTTAGAAAACTTAAACAATTTTAGCATATTTGTTTTAAATTTAGAAACCTTGCAATTAGCTCTAAATTCATTATTAAATTTTCTAATACTAATTAAACCCCCACAGCCCTAGTAAACACTAAGGTGTTTCTACTCTTCGAAAACATGAAGGTAAAATATTGTAGTAGGTACGTCGTTCGATTTTACTGCGGGACGCGTTTGTTTCATTTTCTGTGCACCTAAAACCATTGATGCATGAAGAATTATATCAATGAACGAACTGTAAGACACTAAATATATACTGATGACATGGTTTCACGTATTTGGAAATATTGGATTGAACAAAAATATCCATGAAGTCAATAAAGAAAACCTCTGACAGACGAGAAGAGATAACTCTGTGAATTACAACAAATTGGATTTCTTGAAAACTTTTAGCAACACTATGCTTCCAATTTTGGTCATATTACGCGGTAAATTTCGCACGAATATTCTAGATGTGCTTAGGTTCATGAAGGTTTTTTTTTAGTGTACTGACGTTTACGGAATACATACGAAGATTTGTAACGCGCGCGAACATACACTTGCGCACACAAACATGCACAAAATCTAGACGTATATATGAATCTTGTCCAACAGTCTCTGTACGTCTGAGAGTGCTCCTACTCTACCCTTCCGCCATTAAGTAGATTACTCAGCCATCATGAGTAAAATTGATAGAAATACAAGTTTCCAGTTGTTCTCTTCAAGAAGCTGGGATTTGAAGACAGAATATAGAGAACCGGAATTTAGAACGTAAAATATTAATGCGACCATATTAACTGCATAGCAACGTGAAGTGAAGCGTTACGCTGAACATTACAACTCACCGCCCGGTCTGGGAATCGAACCCACGATCTAGCGGTCACGAGTGTAATACACTAACTGCTAAGCCATATCAATTACGACTTATTAAGACTGAAATAAAGAACTTAAAACTTTAGCGCTAACACATTCACGCGGAGACAGACACAGGCTCACACATCCACATGCTCATATATTAGTATCCTCACACCTTCAAATCCTCGTTCCTTACTGACGTGAGCTGGATGGTTTGACAGAATGTGCCTAAGACAGAAGACTGCACCAAGGTCTACTGTCTGTTTTAGCGTGGTTTCTACAGATGGATGCCTTCATAACCCTGCGTGGTAGCATGAATATTGAGGTCACCGAGTAAATTGCTTAAGAATTCTCCTCCACTTAAGTGTCTCTAATATTGAGTGAGGTGAATTCGTGCCAAGTGATGAGAGGTTAGAATATGAATAGAGGGACATAAATAGGACATTTGTTGTAGAGGAGATACATGCCTACCTCTGATGAAGCTAGAAATAGAGAGAAGACGGTGAAGATGTGAAGGGGTTACTCAAGTTACCATGGAATATATGCAAGTGGAGAAAAGTGTTAATAAGTGGGAAATTCCGCGAGACATCTGGCACTGCTCAATACAATATTTTAAAGTTGGGGTTATAGTGTTTTGATATTCACTACTCCATTAAAGAATAAGTCGACTCGGGTAATATATTTAATTTGTTACGTATTCTAAAAGTTTAACCTGTAGTCTTCTGTGACATTGTCGACGTATATACTTTTGCTATTTTTCGGGTCAGTTTTGTTGTACGAAGATACCTTTGTATATCTTGTACGAAGATACCTCAAAGAGACCCTGTAATGAGCTATCGACACTAGTTGCGTTACCTCTGAAATACATGGGTGTTCCTATCTTTCCTAAATGCAAATTAAGTTAACTCGTTGTGTTTGTAACGATTTCAATGCTCTTCTTTAATCATAGTCGTCATATTTATCGATATACGAGTATACGAATAGTGTCTCACAATGACGTTCATATCGTATGTTGTTACTGTTTAATGTCATGACAATCCCGGCAAAATGCATTCCATCCTTGAACGCCCAATCGTATTTACTCTGCTCTATTACTCTATTACTTGTTTCAGTCATTTGACTGCGGCCATGCTGGAGCACCGCCTTTAGTCGATCGAATCGACCCCGGAACTTATTCTTTGTAAGCCTAGTACTTATTCTATCGGTCTCTTTTGCCGAACCGCTAAGTGGCGGGGACGTAGACACACCAGCATCGGTTGTCAAGCAATGCTAGGGGGACAAAAACAGACACACAAACACACACACACACATATATATATACATACATATATACGACAGGCTTCTTTCAGTTCCCGTCTACCAAATCCACTCACAAGGCATTGGTCGGCCCGGGGCTATAGCAGAAGACACTTGCCCAAGATGCCACGCAGTGGGACTGAACCCGCAACCATGTGGTTGGTTAGCAAGCTACTTACCACACAGCCACTCCTGCGCCTGTGTTTATTGATGTTCCTTTCATTATTTTTAAAACGAGTAAAAAATTATGTGATTTGAAGGAAATTTATTGGCGCATTTAGTTGGTCGAGTGGCTACTTATAGTGTTCCTCGTTATATCCAACAGAAGTGGTTAAAATACAGCAAAAGCTAGATGCACTTTCTCATTGTTCTTCAGATTTATATATAGTTGTAGTGTCTATGAAAATTACTGAACTATATTTTCTAGCTAGTAGATACCTATGTTTTCCCTTGACACCAGTGCTGACGAAGTGGTAATTAGAAACGTTATGCACCAATGGACAACACGGTGTCACGGTAGTTAATTCTCAAGAGCTATTTTATATGACTTCTTCTCAGTCAACTGTATCAAGGAGTTGATAGATTCCAGGACATTCTGGCGCTAAAGTTTTAAGTTCTTTATTTCAGTCTTCATAAGTCGTAATTGCTATTTCTTCATAGAGTTGAATACATTTATTCTGTTTCGAAAATGTCGTGATGGATTTTAAACAAGGGATTTTTATTCTTGTATATTGGTTTAATCTGTAATATCAAGGACCTGTCTATTTTAGCATTCAGAATTGGTCAACGTTTTTCTAGAACTTTAATCGTAATAGATATCTGAGCATGTAAAATATATTTAAGTGTCAATGCAGTGGAAAACAAATTTGAGATTAAAGAATTGTAGTTCTTAGATTTCTTATTTAATTCTGCAGTGTAGCCATGGGGGCGGGGGAGGTGAAAGTCCCTTTGGTGTACATTGAAATATCACTTAGTGTATGAAATTTTGT
>NC_043012.1:18449985-18482485 GCF_006345805.1 Octopus sinensis
TCACGGCGGTTGAAGTGTGGGACGCGATGGCAGAATGCTCGAGGGACACATCGACGGGTTTGGATGGTCCACACTACGAGCTTTACAGTTGTATGCCAGGCTTGTTGGATACGTCTTGGCAGCAGTGTGATGTAACTGGAAGCAAAACGGAAGCAGACTTGAAAATTTTGGCCAAGGTGTTAACCAAGAGATTGGCGCTTGTCCTTGAGAAACTGGTCGACAAAACAAAAACGTGCGCCGTGTTGGGCCGGAGCATCCATGACAACCGCCACCTGACGGGCTTCTTCATAGACAGGGTAGTTAAGGAACCTGGCATGAGTTGGGTCCTGATTACCTTGGATCAATCCAAAGTATTCGATGGTCGTAGACCATCGATACATGGAGGCTGTCCTCATAGCTGTTGGTTTCGGTCCCGTGTTCCGCGGCTGGATGGCTGCTTTGTACAGAGTCATCATTATGGTAATTTGCATAAATGGACATATTTCGAGACATTTCGACATTGCACTTTCCGTCCGTCAGGGATGCCCCCTCTCGTCGCTTCTACACGTATTGCCTTTCCAGACACTACTGCTGAAGCTGGCGACACTGCGGGGCATCCCGCGAGAATTAGGATGCGAGACGAGCGTGTTTGCATGCGCGGACTACGTTACCACCATAGTGTCTAGCCAGAAGCCCATCGAGCTGGTCGGCGAGACACTTAAAGACTACAAAGCGGTAGTAGGAGTAAATATCAACTGGGAAAAAATCAACCGACACATGCCGTTCACCAGCGCCTCCGCGGCTGGACGCTGGACCGAAGGTCTGGTTGAGTTGCTCGGGGTCTGGTTTGGTCTGGGACTCCAAATGGAGAAGAACTGGAACGAGATAACGAGTAGGGTGGTCTTTCCCGTAGGCTTTTCTTTCACCGGGTAAACCTAATCTGCTTTCCCTTTTTACATTGACATTTCTGTGATACACGGTCCCGATTCTTTCCCACGATCCGTTTTCATCGAAATTAGACCCACGTTTTTTATGTTCTTTTTTCTTCCCTTCTTCTTCTCGTAAAGAATATCTGTAATTTGTATTTTGTCCCCTCTGTGTTCAGCCCTGTGTAGCCAATAAAGTAACATATCTGTGTGTATGCTTGTACATGCAAATACGCACAGGCTCCTCTGTTAGTAGAAGATGTACATTCAGAGAATCTTGTACCTAGGAGCCGTTTTGTATATATTATATATAGAACCATATATTATATTAAACACACACATACACACGCACACACTCACACATATGTATAAAAATACATATTTAAGTGTATATATTAAGTATATATATATATAATATTAATTCGAGACAAAACCACTATTTTGCAAATCAAACAAGGAAAGACTTAATCAATACATAAAAAATTTTAATATAAAGTAAATAAATCGCCACTTTTTTATGTATTGATTAAGTCTTTCCTTGTTTGATTTGCAAAATAGTGGTTTTGTCTCGAATTAATATTATATAATATTTTACTATAAAATTGGATTTAATCCTAAATCTGATTTTTTCCCTGTAGTTTTGGATTTATTCCCTAATATTTATTATTATTATTATTATTATATATATATATATATATATATATATATTATATATATATATATATATATATATATATTATATATATATCGGTTTGCACACACACGTATACATATATATATATGTGTGTGTGTGTGTGTGTGTGTGTGTGCGTATGTGTGTCTGTGTGTGAGCGTGTGCGTGTGAGTGTGCGTGTGTGTATTTTCGTCTCCTTGGAAAAAAAGTACATTCGTCTTATTCCTTCAGCGAACGTTAGAAAGAAACGGCTTGTTGATCTGATTTGTATGTTGGATATAATCACACCTTGAGTGATTCTGTCTACATATTTTGTTTGGGTTTAGTACTGCGCTGTGATGGTAAATAGAGAATTAATTACATTTATAAGAAAAATTTTATACGTGTCTCAGTTTTGTCTTATAGGAACAAATTGAAAATAAAGAAAAGTATAGTGTGCAGGAAGATAAAGTAAAGAAAATTGAATGAGAAAGAACGAAAGGTAATGACCACACGCTCTTGAAGTTATTAAATATAAATGCTTCTCTGATGACGAGAAACCTAGAAGAAATGAGATACCGCTTCTGTCCTAAATATATGGCAGCGCCTGTTAATGGCTTGTTTTACTATCTCCAGCTTTGATGAAGTTTTCTTTATTGAGCCTACCTAGCTTCCACTATATCTAAGAAGTTTAATTTCACAATTCAGCTCCGATCAACATTTTAAAAATATTAGTGACTTTAGATTTGATCTGTTAACGCATACACGCACATACACACAAACTCCAATCATTCAAATACTCACGTACATAAACACATCCACCCAAACACACTGCCTTTGACAGCGAACATACTCCAATTATCCTTGTTCAAACATTAAAAAAGTAATGTATGATCACTTGTAACGAATTTTTTTTTGAAAGATTTTATAACATTAAAAATAGATGAAATATACTGTAAAGTTTTAGGTTATAAAATGATGATAACGTTTTATTCAATTCTAGCACGGTTATTGATAAAAACTTTCACGTCTCGTCTTGTATTGAATTCAGTAATAAACTTTTCAATCTATCTTTTTAAAAAATCTTATCTACAAACAATTCCCCAACACAGTTTGTGTTTAAATGGAAAATGACTTTCAAAAATAGTCAATATGAATATTTTTTTCTCTCGTTATAAGCGTTGAAGAGGATTTAGCTTCTATATCACGAATATAAAATATATTATCGGAAGATTATATTGTGTTTTTAATAATGTATGTTGAAAATTAGAGACAGCAAGAAGTTGCCTAAATTGAAACTTTTAAAAGCGATTCCGCTCACATCAAATATATTTATCATCAGTTCAGTGTGTATCAATTGCCTTTATTCAACACGTGAGAGATGTGAATGTTAAGAAAACTGATATTCACCTATTTATATCTACATCATGTTCATACTTGAAGCTATATAAATCTTCTATCAAAAACTGGCAGCTTAACTGGATATGCTGTGATGTATTTATACGCTTATGAAATTACAAGTGGAGATATTCATGTCTGTAAAAATGGCATTGGATTCTACAGATTTTCTTCCAGTGTTGAGGAGAAGCAAAACATGTTTATACACTAAAGCATGAACAACTAAATAAACCTCAATATATACTGGTATCTATAATTATTTTCTGCATAATTTATCAATTGTAGAAAGGCAGCATATTGTAAATAGTCAGCAATTGTACAAATATACTTACGAATTTTTACTCCTGTTGCTATCTCTGAATTTATTTTGCTACAAACTTCCTTACACACGAGCTATTTTATGTATAATCATTTGAATACGTTTCCATCACTTATCGTAAGTATGAAAATGTTTATTATTGGTGTGTAGCGTTTGATAGTTTTACTTCCATTAGTTGTTGCTTTTATTGCAATGGATTCATTTAATTCATATTCACACTCGGCAAAACCTCAAGCGTCAGACCTTAGTTTGTGATTACTCCTAGTATTAATTCATATATGGAATTACGAATATTATCTTTGTAGTCTGGCTGGATTTGAGTCAGTTTGGTGAAACCGACCTACAATCTCGCCATTCAACATATCGCAACAAGTTTCATAAAGATTGATGTAAGTAAAGATTGATGTAAGTAAACTCACTTTGGTGCAGTACCAAAGTCTCATACAAAATATGAATATAAAAAAAAAACACGAAATCCAAAATGATATAATTCCACTTCAATGAAAAGCCTTTCTTCATTTCTGTAGCATGGTTAAGAAAAATGTTTTCATAAATATGATCGAACCAGAGAAGACTCGAAGACAGAATACTGAAATCAAATGATCTAAAAATTAGGAAGCAGAAACATCCAAATCCGAATATTCAATATACTTCCCTCTCAAATATTTGGGGAGAAAATATGAAAATCGCCTTTAAAAAGATTTATGATATATTTACTTTTTTATTATAATAGAAAATGTGTTTTTAAGAAAAATACCGCTTTGAAAATGGAGTTGATTTGGGAAAAGAAATTAAACCTTTTTTTATGCCAGGCAAGAATAAATGTTATAAGGAAAAAGATGAGGAAAATAGTCTTTAAAGCACTAAAATTACTGTTTCAAAAATCTTAGTTTCTTTTGAAACCTATAACATTTTCATGTTTTAGAATGCTATGTTAAAATACCGCGGATATATTTACCTGAAAATATTGATACGATATCAAAGGCGCAAACAAAATCTCAGTTTAATTATCGAAAATACCCTTCTTCCCATTTCGTGATTAAGCTAGCGTATTTCCAAATCATGTTTCTAACAAGCAAGTATCATCTAATATGAACACGCCTCAACCCAAAATTTTGCATGAATCTTGCATGACAGTATGCAAGTGTGTTGTTACGCCGTAAATTTAAAACACTGTCAGGGTTAACATGGTTAGCATGACTGTTATCTTTACTTATTTGCAACCATAATGCCAGGTTTTCAGTCTCAGAACATTCTCTCACCTTTAACAAGCCCTAAAGGTGATCTTATTATTCAGTAGCAGTTATCATTTGATTAGAGGATATATATATATATATATACAGGTTGTGATGGGTAAAAGGACAAGAATTTATATTTTTAATTTCGCGCATGCGCATTTTTAATGTTTGATCTTTGATCCTCGTATATGTAAGATTTAAAGTTGAGTTTAAAGTAAATTATGTAACGATTTACCTGTATAAGAAGATCTATATGTATCTCCTTAGGCGATATTCAGTTGTTGTCTCCGTAAGTAAATTTAGATTTCCATGCTCCCGGTAAATCGTTACATTTAATTGAATTAAATTTAGTTTAAACTCAACTTTAAATCCTGTATATACGAGGAACTGTATGTATCGAAACATTTAAAGTGATTAAAAAGCTGCCTAACTGTACTTACTCTTCCTTTTGACTCTTTTACTTTTTACTTTTTATTTTCACGCACGAAGAATACCTAAGACTAGAATTGGTAGCAAACCATAAGCAAACTACCGGCTATTTGGGAATTCTAAGGGTAAACAAGCTCTATTTGTACTCTTATACGTTCTTAACAGAACACAACTCAACTGACTATATATATATATATATATATATAAAGTTCAAGATATGGTACACAAGTTAACATTTCGTAGTAAGATGTGGTAATATTTATTGAAATCATTGTTGCCTTACTTTACCGATGATCAATCTTGATAGAGTCGGCATTTTGACCATCCCTTTTTTTATGCGGCAGTGAATACCAAGAAACAAATTATCAAATGCGTATCTCCTTTTACAAATGCTAGAAGTGTGAGAATTCAAAGATATTTTTAACCTATTGTTAGAACGTTGCATCAATATTAAGGGTCTTCCAAGTTAATTCGGAAATAATAAGAATTCCTTCTCTTCAGTAACAGCATATCCAAATGTCATTATCGCCTTCTAACTTCTTTGAATCAGATATTTTAGTATCTGAAAAGGTACTAAATATCTGTTATATAATAAGAAAACTGTTTGTGATAATACAGGAAAATAGTTGTAAGAGAATTGAATGCACAGCATTATTTACTAAAAGCTTCTTTTCAATAAAACACCTAAATTCTCTGAAGAGAGATATTTATCATATAACACAAACCAATCGAAACAGTTTTGTTCAAATTTCGGTTGAAAAATCATAGGAGATAATCTTACACGATATTTCGCAGCACGCTAGCGCTTCCATCGATAAACACAGTGGCATGAGCAGATATAATATGCTACGATCCTGAAATATGTATGGACGCTAACATAATTACCTATACATCCATACACAAACACGAAATACATGCACTGGTAAACACATATTGATAAAAAAGTAAATAGGCATCAATCTATCTATCTATCTATCTATTTATCTATCTATCTATCTATCTATCTATCTATCTATCTATCTATCTTTCTATCTATCTAACACAGAGACATAAGAGCTCATAAGCATACACGCAGTGAGACATATTAAGAAGCAGAAACTTTGGAAAAAAATAACATTGAGATGTACGCGTAAATACAATCTCAAAGAACCATACAGATTTCAATGTCTGTATGTCCAAATGTATCAGATAAATCCATTCTCCTAACTCTTACACCAAAGGAAAGAAGAAGAATATAAGATGGTGAATACTTTTGATGCATTAGCATGAATTTATCTCCTGCCAAAATATCCAATTCCTGACTTACTAAAATAGTTATATTATGTTCTATAATCGTTAATCAGTAAAGTGCTCTTATTTGTCATTTATTTCCTTCAGACATGCGATCATAAAACGATGGCAACACACTATATTTCACAACACAAAAATAGTTATGAAATATAGTATTTTCGAACAGGAATGATGAAAGCAATTGACAAACTAGCCATTGGACAGAAAGGCACATTTATTACATTTCAATCAGAAGAAAGTTCTATTCGCAGAATTGTTGTCTATCTACAGAGTTAACTAGAAATGTATGAAAAATACAACAATATCAGGTATAAGTAATTCATGATAAAAAAACACCAATAGATCTCGATAATGAAGAAAAAAGTCGAAATATTAAATATTAAATTTGTTATTTTTAGCATTTTTTTTCAGTATCAATATCTATCGATACAGAATATACTGGAAATCCGATATTGTAATATTGAAGCTCTCGTTTCCGAAAGCATTTGAAATAGCCTTACTAAATGTAATGTATTGTCTGTATTCTAGCATGCTTAAACTTTCAAATCCTTCAAAGTAACAGTACTCGGTAACAATAAAAAATGAATAATGATAATAATCATAATGGTTTCAAATTGTGTTACTAGGCCAGCAATTATAACGTAGCGGTAGACGAAATACCGCTAAGAATTTCGCCCGGCGTGCTAACGATTATTCCAGTTCACCGCCTTCATAACAATAACAACAGCAACAACAATAATAACTGGTCAATTACTGAAATATGTAATCTTGACAGATAAATACGAATTTTTTTGCAAATGCATAGAATGCACCACCCTAATGCAGATATAGAACGACATCTTCTGCCAAAAAAGAGAGTGGCTGTGGATATTTACAACGTGAATTATCAATGAGGATTCCCACAATTGGGCTAAAAATCTACCTGAAATACTCTCATGACATGATGTTAAAACTTGTCTTAAACCATGAAAACAGGAAAAACACCATACTCAGTAACGAAACAGGTAAAGAATTATCTAAAGGAATTCAAAATACAATAAATCCCAGAATTAGACGTACTGGAAACAAACAGAAAAAATGTAAGCGTATGAAAATCCGTGATAAAACTGCTGAATGGCAAATACCTAAAGAGAGCTAATAAAGCCGATGTTACGAAAGCCCTTACTCATCAATGGTTAGTGTCTTCTGGCTTAAAATCAAAGACAGAAGGTTTTATCATATCAGCTGAAGATCAATGTCTACCACGAAGAATCTAACGGGCCAACATATTAAAGAAAGACTGCAACAAAAGATGAGTACGTAAACAGCAAAAGGAAACCATCGATCATGTCTCCTTGTGTAGTATTCTTGCGTCTACAGATTATCTCAACAGGTAAGATAGAACAGCACAGCATATTCACTGGTTAATTTGCAAAATGACAAACAGAGTAACTACGGTGAGTGAGAAAAATATTGGCTTCAAAGCTGAATTCCGGAAACATAATTTCGGAAATAAACTCGCGCGCAGTCGCAGTAATTCGGTATGGCGCTGGAATTCTGACGTGGATGGAGGAGAAGATAAATGAGATGGACAGGAAGTCATGAAAGCTCCTAAGGATGCACGCGACCCACTATCCACGTGCAGATGTTGATCACCTGTATATGAAGAGAGCAAACGCAGAAATGGAACAGATAAGTGTGGGAGACTTTGTGCGTATCGAATTCGAGATCCTAATGAGATACCTAGCCCAAATTAAGGAAGCTTTGCTAATGAAAGTTGGGAACGAGGGAGTATTGAGATCAAGGAGAAAAGGGAAAACAAAGGAAGTACAAAAAGGACATGAAAAAGAATTACGCAAGAGGGGACTACACAATTAATTCCATGAAGTCACAACAGAAGTTACGGGAAAAATAGGTGGGATTGGCAGATGAATGGAACAATAAAAAAGGGACCTAGAGCTCTATACTGGCAGCGCAAGTATAGAAAGACGTGGTATGAGAACAAACTGCAGAGAGTGGCGGAGACTAGGAAATCCTCTGAGTGTTCCCAATCCAAAGAAATCAGGTGCTAGAGCATAACAGACCGGACCTAGTGGTGGTCGACGAGGTGTATATCGTTGATGTTGCATACCCCTTTCACCCACAAATAGTTAAAAAGGATGGCGAAAAGATAGATACAACCATTTTAAGTACGAAATAGCCCGGCTATAGAAAGTGTAGACGATGAAGATAGTGCCAATTATTGTTGGAACCTTGAGAACAGTATCAGAAGATCCAAGAGGATTATAAAGGAAATTGGAATAGAGTACCAAGCAGAAATGTTAAAAAAGGTTTGCTTCCATGATACGGTCAGAATAATCAGGAAAGTACAAGTTAGTTGAAAAGAACGGATAGCATGGTGTCATTTGCATGCTGCGGGTAGTAAGCCCGCTACGCATGCAAATCTCCAGGAGTTCCAATAAAACCTGTGATAAAAAGAATAATAATGACGATGATGATGATGATGATGACAGTGGTGGTGGTGGTGGTGCCGCTGCTGCTGCTACTGCTGCTGCTGCTGATGATGATGCCTTTGATAATGAGAGCGACCAGAACTGCCCTTCCACGCAACTACCCTCGTCCGATCAGCACAACAATAATACTTCGCTCTCATATAAATGAAATGAACATTATCAAAAGCATCACCATCATCATCACCACCACCACCTCCACTATCATCATAATAATGCAGACCTAAGAAATAGGCCGCTACGTTCGCAAGATGCCATACGCACAGCTTCCGAAACATTCTAGCCAACCACAAATCTTTCATCTGCCCTTCCTCATTGCTGCTGCATGCATCTTTACATACAATGTTCAAGTCTTTTGCAAAAACACTATGAATGGGATGAGAAAATATTCCATCGTATCTGCAACTTTCATCTTCGCTTTACCTCGAGAAAAGTGGCCATCTCTTTTATGACATGATTTCCACGCCTGTAGATAAATGTTAACAAACATTAACAAAATCTGAATTGTCTACTGCATTGCCCTTAACGATGTTGCTGGCGCTGGCCGTTTTAGGTTTTGATCGCGCCACAATTTTATGGTGTATTTGCCAAAGTACGATTCCTTCTCCATATAACGGTTTGTTTGTTTGTTTATAATTATTCTGCATCGCTCTTTCTAAGGTTATTGTGTTTTCAATAATTTATAGTCGCATTCGCTGCTATCATATTTATGGCTATCATCTCACTTCAATATTGCAGAGCTGACTTTTTAGGCATAAACATAAACAGAGCAAAATGGATGTTTCCAGAAATATATGTCCTTTATAAAACTGTCCAGGGAGGAAGATTGTACTCATGCTCTAACTAACGGTGTCATGTTTTAAATATTTTACAGTATTTTCTGATAAATTATACCTCACAAAATACAAAACCATCTTCACTTCAAGTAAGGGTTGTACTGTTCAACATTATCGGATGTTATGTCCTGGAAACGCTTTCATAGAAAACAACAACAGGTTCAACAACAAACCGACAACAACAATTCCCCTCCATGGTTCTATGAACAATTTATAAATAGAACTGCTTAGAAACTGTTAGAAATACTGGGATGAAAAAGAAATTTCCTTTAAATGATAGTGTGCTCATACTCGTTATATGTCATAATCAAAATATATTACCTGTTAAATGAAAATGACAATATATATACAAACATACGCAAAGACGCACGCACAATCGCATGCACACCCACATACACGCACATGCACGTACATATAATAACACACAGAAACAGGCAACACACACAGACACACAGACACACACACACACACACACACTTGCTGGAATGCAGGATCCTGAAGATGAGAATTTATAAATAAGAAGGTAAGTATTGAGCGTTAGTATTGAGTTCCAGCCCGTGGCGATGTTGGTACACCGCCACTGCTAATCTCATTTTCAATGGAAAATTCTTTTGTCATTGACTTTTGGTGAAGGTGGGATCTCCATAATGCTGCCGTCGGGATTTAGATTTATCTGGATCATTGGAAAATAGAAATTCACAGTCATCTACCAGAAGATTCGGCAAGATATTACGTAGCGGTGGATCTATCTATCTATCTATCTATCTATCTATCTATCTATCTATCTATCTATCTATCTATCTATCTATCTATCTATCTATCTATCTAGCTATCTCATTATAACTCTTTCTTTCTCTCTTTCTCTGTGTATATATGAAGGCATGTAGACAGCAATTTGCAGTCCCTCTGACCAACCCTGGAAAAATTCCTTAGGCTCCGTTCTTATCCCAATTTGTCATCCCGGTTTTCAAACAAGGAAACACATCTCTCGCAGTCAAACTGTCACCGAATTTCAACTCCCATATTAAAGTGTTTCGAAGGGTGGTGAGATCAAGGATAGTTTGATTCCTAGATTCGAACCAGCATGGTTTTTCGCTGTGGCAGGGACTGTCTAACATAGCTCTTACGCTACATCGATGATATCCTTAAGGCTTTGAGATCAGGTTCAAAATCTGATGTCATATATCTTGACTTCGGTAAAGCGTTCCACAGAGTCGATAGTATTATTCTAATGTGAAATTGTCAACTGTTGGAATCCGTGAAAAACTAAACTGGATTAAGTATTTCCTGGAGAGCAGAACACAGCAAGTTGTGATCAGTGGAATCCACCCATGCGAGTAAAAGTCACCAGTGATGTTCCTCTGAGAACAGTCTTGGGCCCGCTTATGTTTACCTATATAAACGTCATTTTCAGCGACATAAAACACAGCAAAGTGGTGACTTTAAGCTCCAGAAAATTATCAATGAAGAAGAGGACCGAACTGAGCTCCAGTCTAATCTACATGCTGTGAATCGATGGGTAGAGGAAAACAGGATGCAAATAAACGAGGGGGTATATGAGCTGTTGCATTTTGGAAGACTATGCTTGAGACAATCATAATGCATTCCTTCGGGGGAACCACAGATGCATCTAATAATATCAGAGACCTAGGAGTAATTGTTGACAACAATCTCAGCTGTAGTGCCAACATCAACAATAAGGTCGATATAAATCGTAGAATAAGCTCCTGCATCCTAAGACCATTCCGGTCCAGGGACCAAGGTGCCATTATTCCTTCTGCGTCTTTGCACGGCTTTACCTCGAATACTAATGTCCCCTGCGGCCTCTCCATTCCTAAATATGATATTTTGAATATTGAATCACTCAGAAGACATCCACTAAAAGAATTATGGTCATGACTGATTTCGATTATTGGGACCGTCTTAAAACATTGAAATTCTATACTCTTCAGCGCCGCCGTCAACGATACATAGCTTCAAAATCCATCCAAGTCTAGGAACTCAGGTCTACCCAATTCAGTATCACAACACATAAATACACTATAAGGCAATTTCTCTTCCTCAACATGCCCTTCCCTATTTAACATTGTCCTGGAACAGATCAAAGAAGAGAAGGATTCCATCAACTTTAAATGCAATCTGGACAAATGTCTTCAAGAAATACCAGCTAAGCCTCCTATACCTAGATGCAGCTCACTCAACAAGAACTCCCTACTCGAATAGGCCATGATGCCACAAAACTTGACTTTTAGCATTTAGCTAATCCTATCAGGTGGTGCTATTAAATTAGCCATAACCTGGAGGAATCTTTGTTCGAAACATATCTAAATTATCGAGGTTATATATTTTTATTGTTCACTGCATTTCCTTTCTGCCATGCCTATAATCTATTTGTGAATGTTCCGTGGCACAGAAGTATGTTTTACTTCTATATTTAGCGATGCAGTTACTCATGGGGTACTCTCATGTATACATACATACATACATTCATACATATACCTACACACACACACACACACACACACATTATTAAGCGCCTGTACGGCTGGTATTCGATTGCCACTAGTGATGGTATTTAATAGGACCATTGCTCTTATATATACATATATATATATTGGTAAAAACGGTAAGATAACAAAAGAAAGAAAGAGACCTCAATATTATGTAACTAGAGGAAATTTATATATATATATATATATATATACGTGTGTGTGTTTGTGTGTGTGCGTGTGGGTATGTGTGCATGCGTGCAATGAATTAGCACTTAGTCAAGGAAATAAGATTTGTTCGCATCATTTTTACGTAAATGATATCACGCAGAAAACTCATTCATAAAATTTTAAATTAAAAGCGGTTTGAAATTACGTGTGAAATAACACGTAAATTGAACATTAATGACAAAGTGAAATGGTTACACTGCTTCCTTAAAAATTAGGAATTCTTTTAGAAATGCATCGTTCTCAATGCTCGACCACCTAATAGCAAAATTTATAATCGAGTTAAGCACAACATTGACACTGAGTATGTTTATGCATATTCCTTTATTAATTTCAGATGAAAGGCTTGAATTATATTGCAGACTAGCTGCCTGTGATCAGAAAGGAAAATGTTTCACTCATGCTTAGTTAGAAAGATATCTTTGTCGACAAATATGCAGATATGAAAATATTTGATGTAACACATGCGAAAGTTTGTCTGTATGTACGTGCAGCAACTGTAAAAATTTATGGTGAGACTCTTTCTCTCTCTTTTTCTCCTGCCCTGTTTCTGTGTGTCTCTGTCTGTTTGTGCCAGCCTCTCTCTGTTTCTACCGATCTGTCCCTCGTATAGGCTGATTCCGTAATGAGAATATGTGTTAACAAGTATTACCACAAAGCAGGCCAGAATATATACTCTGATCTGTATAAATGTTACATCACATATAATCATTTGAAAGAGAGACAAATAAAACAGGAACAAATTAAACATCGATGCATTAATTGTGCAATATGGATGCATTAAGTGTGCTATAATCAAAGAAGGCTTAGAATTACACAGAAAATTTATAGACGATTTCAAATGTTTATTCATATAAAATCCGTTTGTTGTAAGGGATATGTTACGCGGAATGTAAGCAAAGTTTTCGTCTAATAGATAGGAAATGGGCCTTGTAATCTCGCCGTCTGTGGTTCGATTGAACTAGGTGGAATTCATGGGTAAGTTATTTTTATCCAGAGAGCTGTATCGACTCACACAATGTGAATAAAACATATTGAGTGAATGTGGTTCTAATTCAAGTACCCAAACTTTTGACACTGTGGGGCGCCGTCTCTGGCAGGCTGTGAACGTTTCAGTAAAAATCACGGATATTTAGAAATTAGTACAATGTCGTTCGATTTCAGCTGTTTGAACGACAAAGATCTCCTAATTTCAAATTCAAACAAACAACCTGAAATACTATCAGTCCAAATACCAAATTAGAAATATGCAACTGAAATCAGGCGCTTGTATACACACATACACGGATGCGTATCTAGGTATAAACAACAAATACACAGAAATATGCCCCAAATATTGCATTGCATTAGTTTTCATTTCTACTGTAATTCATTTAAATATGACTGTGTAACGGTTTTGTCTTAAAAGAGGAGATCAATATATATTGATGCTAGTATTACACGGTCTCTTGTTGAATACAAGACGATCTCTAGCGGGAATGATTGTAACCAATACCACAATGTATTGCATCATACGATCTTCTCTTACTAATACCATTACAAACATCATAAACTAAGTTTAAGGAGAAAACGTTTAACCAAGTTTCACTATTGACATGTGTGAATGACGAGCAATTTCGAAATAATAATATTGATATTGCTTGTGTAAGGTACGCTGAAGAAAAAAATGAAAATGTGTAAGACGTGAAAACAACTGTATTTTATGAGTTAGTTGCCAAACGTAAGAATAAATATTTTTATTAAGATCAAAATGCGACATGATGCCTCACAGAGACAAGTATAGATTAGTTTAAGACGATTCTAACTGTGCTGATCATTCATTATATAAATACGTGAACAACTCCCTCTCCTTCTTTCTCACACACACACACATATACACACAAAACCGAGAATATAACATATCCGCAAGGAAGCGATGCATAAGCGGTGATATTCAGTCTAGAAAATACAGCAATCGTAAATAACTAAATAAGTAACAGTATACAGACAGAAGGGATTACACATCTCTGCTTAAAATATGTGGAAATACTACATCCTAAGAAAATATGTAAGAGTAAACTCGTAAAATTTTGGAGTGAACGGACCACTACATTCTATTAACTGTGTGCAAACCAAACTGGAAAAACGACTTGATCGTTTAGGAACATATATGGACTTAGAACATCTCAGTATTATAGCAAATAAAATGAATGACAAAGTCAATTTGAAATATTCTTTATAATTTCGAATAAAT
This sequence comes from Octopus sinensis, assembly GCF_006345805.1. Lineage (NCBI taxonomy): Eukaryota > Metazoa > Mollusca > Cephalopoda > Octopoda > Octopodidae > Octopus > Octopus sinensis. The sequence continues at coordinate 18,464,492 of NC_043012.1, forward strand.
TCGAAAATGCTTAAAGAAAATGACGTCGAATACACCACAGAGACGATAAAAAAACATATTTGGTAACAGTTGATATGGCACCATAAATGCGGTCAGAAAAACTGTCAGCCCAAACATAAGATTTGCAGATGAACAAGATTGCGTTAAATAGCTAGTGAATGTGTCCGCTTAGGGCGCACACCGTTGAAGCAATGTCCTTTGAAAACGTCCTCTAGTCATAGATCATGACCACCTACTGACGCTGCAATCGATTGAATATTCTTTCTTGTATCCTCTATATTTCGCCATTACTCGAAATAACATTGGGCAAATTGTATATCATTCAGTTTGATGTATTACTCTAGACCTATTATAATTTTATTATTGATTGGTTACTGGAACATTCCCATTAAGATTCAATCTAACGTTCTATAAACATTTGCCGCTTTTCCTTCAAAATTGTCGGAAACATTCTAAAAGTGAATATATAGTACAATCCACTCCAAGATATGATTACATTAAATTAAGGAGTAGCTTTGTTGCTACTACAACATGAATATGAGATGGACAATTCGTCACCTAGAAGGAGCAGAGTAAAATTGATTCTACATAAGAAGCTCTAGAAATAAAACACCTATTATTCGAGAAACATTCGCTACAACTAAATTAAAACCGACAAATAAATTACTGTTAACCTTTCGGAAAAGGAAAACAAGCTGCTACTATTTACACAAATTCAATATTATACCATCTCTAGGTACTATAATATCGAATTGATGTACCTTGCGAAAGGCAAATTGGCAACATTAGGACTAATTGCATAGAGAAAACCAATGCTCTAAGTAAGATATAATCAACCTATCGATACCCAAGTGAAGATGCATGGTTCAATGGGTAGAGCGTCGGCCTCACAACCACGAGGTAGTGATTTCGATTCCCGGAACAGGCTGTGTGTTGTGTTCTTGAGCCAGACACAATATTTATCGTTGCTGCAGCTCACTCAGCTGTAGACGTCACTGGTGCCAAGCTGTATGGGAGTTTCCTTTTCTTTTGGATAACATTGGCGGCATGGAGAGGCGACTGCTGCTCTTACTTAAACAACCTCGTTCGCATTTGTGCCTCTTTCTAAGTGCAAATCCACGATCAATCATGACCAAAAGGGGACTTCATCCTTTACCCTATATTGATAGCCAGTAACTTAATTAAAAACAGCAGTAATTACAAATATCAAATTTTCATTACTTAAATACGAAAATGAACAATATGTAATATAATTAACTGTTTAAATTCATAATATCCAACATCTGCTTAATGTATAAAGGTCCACCATATTTGGGGACACCTTATCAATAATATGTAGAATTGACATTTGCAGTATACCAAACACAATTCAGTAAATCGCATATTTAAAAATTGTAGACTCTTCTAAAATGACAAAGGCAACACACTCTAATCTAAACTGATAAATATTAAGAAACGCTATATAAAAAAATAAAACACCATGAAGTTGAACAACATAAATAAGAATCGATGAAGCAAACAGCATTCATGTGCTGTGCTATGAAAACTAAAACTGATGTTGTGAAACACTGACAAATAATGACTTTAACACCTGTCAACACCACAATTACAAATGCAGTTACGTACGTATACACAAATCATATCAACTTTTCATATAAAACTCCTTTCCCTGACCATGTAATAAAGCGCTGCGCACGCTCGAAATCTGGGTGTTGGCCAAAGCATTAGGATGTCAACGGAAAAGTTCAATGATGATCTTAGTCATACATGTAACGCCACTGAATAGATAATTTGCAATCACAACTTTTTAATTACTCGTACAGGAAATTTTAAATATCTGTATGTACCTTGAAATATTTTGAATGAGTCATTCATTAAATCTCTCACAGAAATCTTCATCTCGAAACTTGCAATAGCCTACTTCCAAACAAAGCCCTATACTCGCAAGAAGTGCACAAGTAATTCATTATCGCTCCAATATCAAAACTGTTACACGTGTTGTTTGGAAACGTTCTTTGATAAAAAAAAATTCAACTTAGTTCCTTGCTACCTATCTATATATAAACTACTAGATATCTCTGTAAAACAAGCAACATTATGGTCGTTGTCCGTGCTTGAAAATGAATTTTTTTTTTTCTTAAATCTCATGGCGTCTTACAGTAATATAATATATAAGATTAATGTGGATGAAGTCCGTGGTATATATCAAGTGATGCTGAAAAGAAGTGCTGCATTTATATTGCCGTGAGAGCGCTCAAATGCAGCGACTCTGGGGCTAAAGTAAAGCGATAAAATAAAATTGATGTCTTGCAGGCTAGTTTCCACGCCACCAAGAATGTCTAATGTAATACAACGCAAAAGTATTTGAAATACCACATACTCAGTACGCAAATATCCATTCATTTACACAATTTTGTCTTTTGCTATAACTAAAATTGTGATGGTGGCTGTTTCTCTGTACGTTTATAGTGTCCGAGCACTAAGGTCAAAGTACCCTTTGGTTTGCTGATAGTGGCCTGATTTTTATTGTCTTCTTCGCTTGTTACTTCTATGTATGCAATGAATCAGCTTTTTAAATCTATATGTGCTATGTAATTCCTTGCATAGCATAGATATGGAAATGTTTAATTCCAAAGCAAGGTATAATATATATTATAAGATGTGTCGTTTATATCGGCTCTATTTATCTCTTTGATATTGTGAATCTATCATAATGCACTAATGCATAATTTGCGAGTATTATGCATATGATGTGCTTATAATTTTTTCTGGTGGTGATTGGTTATTTTTGAAGTTATATACTTTGAAAATATGATGAAGTATGGTGACATGGCAGCTCCGAATCTCTGATGATAAAGAACCTATTTTTACTGGGTAAATTTAATGCAGGAAAAGTTATTGCATAGCTTGTTAAGAATAATGTTGTGTGTGAGTATAATGTAATCTGCGAATGAGATTGTTGTCAGTATAGTTTATGGGTTTTCTCAGAAGTAGCCTGTATTGTTATTGTGGGTATGTGGCCGTAGTAATATTATTAACTCGTAGAGCTGGCAGAAACTTTAGCACGCTGGGCGAAATACGTAGCGGTATTTCATCTGTCGCTACGTTCTGGGTTCAAATTCCGGAGAGGTCGACTTTGCCTTTCATCCTTTCGGGGTCGATAAATTAAGTACCAGTTACGCACTGGGGTCAATGTAATCGACTTAATACCTATGTCTGTCCTTGTTTGTCCCCTCTATATTTAGCCCATTGTGGGTAATAAAGAAATAGGTATTTCGTCTGTCGCTACGTTCTGGGTTCAAATTCCGCCGCGGTCGACTTTGCCTTTCATCCTTTCGAGATCGATAAATTAGGTACCAGTTACATACTGGGGTTGATCTAATCGACTGGCCCCCTTACCTAAAAATACGGACCTTGTGCCTAGGGTAGAAAAAATATTATTAACTGAATATCGGTTGTGGCAATGACTCATTCAAAGCGTGTTTCAGGAGCTTGTCATTGAATGTGATGAGCCTTGTGGATTTTACAAAAGATATAACCTTATTGTTTATTGGTGTCACCTGAAACAAATGTGTTGAGGAGTCAGCAGGAAACTAGGTCTGAGCTACATTCACCAACAGCTTTGTCACATAATTCTGTAAATCAATAACTCACTGCCTTACTCACTGAATGCATGATTGTGGTTTCATGGAATGAAGTACATCTACATGAGAAAACATTTGAAAGGATGCTTAAACATGTACCAGAGATGGTATATGGGAACACTCTGACTTGTACGCTGTACGATATTATCAAACTTACATTGTGCTTAACCCGATATGTCTATGCCATGCGATATGATAAAAATGTAGACACAGGAACGATTATGTTCTTACAACAGGAGACATCGCGCAGTGTTCTCCCAGACGCATTTTGAACTATGAGGTTAGAATAATGTTAAATACAAATATCATAAAAGTTTCGAGATGATATCGTCTTTCATTCCTTTGAAATCTATAAAGTAGAGCACACCGCATGTTACTGAGTTGATAGTAAAATACTAAGCCTTGTTCTTCAAAATTTCTCTCTATATATTTATGCTAGAAATCATTATCGATGTTTTATAAGTAAGGCACAATCGTTAGCACGCTGGGAACAACGCTTAGCAATCTGTCATTACATTCTCAGTTCAAATTCCAGCGTGGTCGAATTTTTCTTTCGTCATTTCAGGGTCAATGAAATATGTATTAGTCGAGCAAAACTTTCAGAACTTGCTTTGAGTTTACTTTTTACTGAATCCTCTTTTCTGAATCCTTATTTATACAAGGTACGAATTGAGATCGTAAATGTCTTTTCAATATAATATTTACGTTTTTTTTGTACGTGACAAACCGTTATTTCTTCGTCCAGTGTTAACCTTAACATTTCTCCCTCTGTTAAATACAGTCTTTATTTTTGAACCAGAAACGAAGAGACTTCTAATCTTTTCAATTACATAAATGAATGCTATATTTTTATCACTTCTAGAATATATCATTTTCTTACTTTAGAAGTCGCCTTATTCACAGTTAGAACGAAGTAGCTATTGAGGAATCAAATATACTCTGAAAATATCTTAAGTATACTGATAAACATGATGATAAAAATAAATTCAATGTATCAGAAAAACAATTATAAGCCAAACACGCAGAACAGATATGGATAAGAAACGTGTACTTACAGGTTATCAAAGTATACATCCTTTAAAGCTTTAACTAACACCCTCAGGTAAAATCACAAAACAGGCGTACTATGTATGGCGGACAATAATCCCGAAACAAGACAGCAAATGAAAAGAATAGCATTATCAAACGAAAGAAGATATATTTTCCCCACCAACTAAATAGATAAATATAAAGAATAGAATGAAAAATAGAAATAAAGTAAAAGTGAAAAAAAGAAACTTTGGATGAAGATAAAATATAAGAGAGATCCTGAAGGACAATAAACATCTTTTCACAGACTACGTTACAACAGAACATAACTGCAATAACAGAATACGTGAAACTATAAAAAGAAATAAAGAACAGCAGCGAATCTGTAATAACAAGAAAAGCACTTTAGTACTCAAAGAAGCTAGGGAATGTAATAAACTAGAAAGTGTGATGCATAAAAAACAAAACAAAATAGGGAAATTTGAAGTAACGTTTATATTAAACGAAAACGAACCTCACTGTAGCATGATAGAATTGAAGACGAAAAATACAATCTTTTTGAAAGAAGTTCACAATACGTTAGTAGTAATTGAAAGTCAAATAAGTGAGTAAGATATAACAGATGAAAATAAACTAATGTACGCCATAACCTGTTGCTTTTTTAAAATAGAATTGTCGTTGAAATAACAGAAACTTGTGAAGTGACAGAAGGGAAAAAAAGATATACTTCCAAACCATGCATGCAATAACAGATTCAGAGACAAGGCAAAGCCGAAAAAAAAGGAACAAATTGACAATAATAAGTGTCGAAATAATATGTTGAAGATGGACTCGGAAAGAAAAATCAATGGCATACACAAGAATTAATAACTGCTGATGAATACGAGTTGATGATGGTGGTAATGATGATGATGACGAAGTTGATGATGATAATGATGGCAATGAGGATGATAGACATAATGGGACACAAACGATGCTTATCAAGTGGTTAACATATTAAACAAATATGTAGAAATTTAGGGAAAGAATAGAAGTTAGGACACATAAAATTTTCTATAAATATAAATGGAGTATTACAATGAGAATTCAACTGGACTTCTGTACCGAGTACACTAATACAGAGGCAATAATGAAAGAACAACACTCTTGAGAGAGATGAGCTATAACTATATAGCAGTATATAAAATCAGGTTATTCGCAGTCGAATATGGTTTTAAAAGCAAATATTAAGAACATCGGGATAAGTCATTTATGGTTTCCTCAAAGCATTCATATAATATCAACAAGTCCTTACCAATCCCAATATAAAGCAAACTGCAGTAAAAAAAAATAGGCCCTGGAGAAACATAAAATATCCATCCATAATATTGTTATGTTATTTTATTCGATAAGTGTTATAGAAATACAAACATTTAATTGATCAAACGATAATCATTAAAGATACTAAAAACGCTACAAGTAATATTGCTGTTGATGCGAAAAGGAATACCAAAATAGACGGAAAGAACTGTTTACGAAAATGGCATAGTATGAAATATACAAAATACTAGAAAAAACCCTTCAGTTATTGTACCAAATTTACAGTTTTCAATCAAATAGCTTATAAATTAATATATACTGTTTTCAGGTGTTTTCAATTTTACTAAACGATTCTCCAAAAGTAGGGCAATCGAGTATAAAGCACCAAGCAGTTCTCCTAACACACAAATCGCAAACTTCAAGCAGAATATTTAATTAATTTTCCCTCTTTAACTTATAGCCAACTCTAATGAATATATTTATGTTATCGTGAGAATCTATCTAAGGAATTTCATCAATAGATGTTACACGACATATGTGTTCACAATAAGAGACGAAGGTGAAAATATCTCTTTCAAATATAAACTTTCTTCACAATTTGTATGGGCGATTGTATCGCCAAGTATATAAGAACTGTCTTTTAAGGAAAAGATCTATCATGCCATTGAACAGTAAATAAAATATCTAGCAAAGAATAAGATAATTAACAGGGAAATGTAACAGAAAATGAGAGGTGAAGATGTGTTAATGAGATAAGAATTCAGTTATTGCGGATATTGAATTAGTACAATACCAGCAGCAACGACAATGACGATAATAATAATAATAATAATAATAATAATAATAATAATAATAATAATAATAATAATAATAATGATAATAATAATAATAATAAATCGATAAGTGTAGAATTTGTGGACAAAATGGTGAAATTGTATGGCATGTTACCAGCCAAGGTACACCACAAGCCCAGAAGGAATATAAGAGACGCCACGACAATATAGCAAGGCGTGTCCATTACAGTATTTGCAATAAATATGCCCTTAACAGAGCAAAAAATTTGCACGACCTCAAACCCGAAGGCATCATCGAAAATGATAATGCTAAGATCCTGTGGGATTTTATGATTCAGTGCGACCATGAGTTAGAGAATAGGAAGCCATACATATACTTAATTGTGAAAGAAAGCAAACTATGCTGGATCATAGATATAGCATGCTCAGCCGACAACAAGGTATGAGATAAGGAACAAAGAAAAGTCGATATATACGACAGGTTAGATTGGGGTGTTAAGCAGTTGTGGTCGATGAAAAAGTTGGTAGTAGTACCAATACTTGTCAGATCCCTGGAAATAGTGAGTAGAAATGTTCAGAAGTACATGGAACAAATAGGGGTTGTAATAAGGGTGGAGCTGTTCGAATTCTCCGTTTTCAGTATTTAAGGAAGTTGACAAATACAAAAAAAGAAGTCATACTACATGACAACTATGGAGAAAAAGGAGAAACAACAAAAGTTGTAAAACAAATGAAATCCAAACTAAAACTAAAACAGCAAAAGATCATGATAAAACGATGGCAAGTAAAGCCCCTTGATAGCAAATACTAGGTTAAACTAATCTCAAACGAAATAGACACAGTAAAATCCCAACAATGGCTGAGAATCTCAAGACTCAAAGCAGAGACTGAGGGATTTTTAATTGCAGCACAAGACCAAAGCCTCCCCATCAGCAATTAGCAAAATCATATAATGAGAAGAAACATAAGTAACTGCAGACTATGTGGAGATAGACAAGAAATAAAAAAATCATATCATGTCTGGCTGCCCAGTCCTGGCTAAGAAGGAATATATTCACAGACACAACAGAGTTGGGACCTACATACATGGAAGCTATTGCAACACTATGGAATAACAACAGAAAAAAGATGGTATGGGAATACGCATGAGAAGGTCACAGAAAACGAGAAAGCAACGAGATTATGGGATATGCCAATACACACATGTAGAGAAATTAAGGCCAATAGGCCAGATATAGTTGTCAGATATCATGAAAAAATAAAATGCTTTCTAATTGATGTATCAATACAAGAGATGATAACGTTTCTCTAAAAGAGATAAAGAACTTTCCAAATACAAAATCCTGGAAATAGAGGTGACTCGAATGTGGAATCTAAAAACAGAAACAATTCCTATCAAAGTAGGCGCATTAGGTATGATAAAGAATTATTCAGACAAATACATAACAAAAACACCAGGACTAACAATTATATATAACATACAGAAAATAATACTATTAGGCACCACACACATTCTACGTATAACGCTTTCAAATCAGTAACTATAAGAGCTTGGTAACAAACTATAGCACATATCCAAAGCACACAGAGCTTCGCTCGGTAGTGCAGTGTAAGCCTGTGATAAAAGACCTCTGAATAATAATAATAATAATAATAATAATAATAATAACAACAACAACAACAACAACAACGACAACAACAACAATAATAATAATAATAACAACAACAACAACAACAACAATAACAGCAATAATAATATACAGTACATCCTGGATGTCAGAGGAGATATATGTGCGAATAATACGAAATATTTGAGGATAATTATCATTAAAATGGGATAATATATGCTGCAATTTTATCAAAAGTACAAGTCGTATATGGGAATCGATATCAATAATGCGTTTAGTTTTATTCAATATGACGAAATGATGAAACCCTTGAAGAATTGCAACAGATATACCTTCATTTAGAAAACGCATAGCAGAGACATAGCAGTTATTTCGATCGCCGGCATCATAACTACAGGCTTTAAAGTAACAGGCATACCTAAGTGATATGCCAAGGAACAGTATTCCTGCCTATGATTTCTGACTAAGTTTATTTATGATTATGCATAACTGTATCCTTTTGGGTGGCAAACCAGCATGTAGTTAATTATCGTGATCTTGGAAAGAAAAGAGAAGAAACCAAAACAAGAGAAGGCTAATGTCAAGCATGTAAGGAAAATATAATGATTTTGAAATATGAAGATGATGAAAATTTAGCGAAAGCTTTAGACAGATTGACTAGATAATATTTGATTATATCAGAACTCCAAAGATGAAACTGGAAAATTTTAGGATTCGAGAAATAATTGAGCACGACAGAATGTAAAATTGCGTGTGCTTACGCTTTCATAACTAAATTGAAATGAATATTTGAAAACGTAAAAAAAAACAGTTAAAATATTAAAGTGTTCTCCAAAAGCATGAACAATATTCTCTCATCACATTTTGAAGAAACAGATAGAAAGTATGGCTGTATATCATTAGATTGCAACGAGACAAACTTAAATAAAATAGCTCGTATTGCGATGTCAGACTATTGTCGATATAATATGGAGGCGCAAAATTATTGAGAACTTGCTCTCTATATACGTAGTAGCCGTCCAACTATAACTGCTTTGAGTAAAAAAGCACTGTAATACACATATCAATCTCCGCCTGCTTAGAAAATAACAATTTGAAAATAATATGGTAATTTAGCGTACAGACAGACACCCAAATAGCATATAATAAGCCTGACATAATTTTCAATGGCAGCATTGACAATAGCTTACTAATTTTCGACAAAACCAAATTACTATATAATGTTGTGCAAAAGCGAGCTGAAAAACTTAGGCATCTCACCGACCAAACTATTGAATTGAAACCATTAGAGCTGTTAAGGAACGTGTATATAATCTCAACTCTAATGGTTCTACAAGTGTATAAATGAAACGTTTCTTTAAAACGTCGAGAGTTTATTGCAAAATATAGATAGATATAAGTAGGTCACAGTATCTGTAAACACTGTCGGGTTTTCTGGTAGAGGAGTTTATAATTTGGATTGATTTGTTAAGCAGGAGTTTGAATGTGTACGATTGCCAGTATGGACTTTGTGCGAGTGTACCGAAAGGAAGCAAGTAATGTATAAATTGTTATCGTTTACCACTAGTCTCAGTCATAGAATTGTGGCCATGCTGGTGCACAGATTGACATGTTTACTTAATCAAATTGAGCTTATTACTTATTCTTTGTAGTTCAGGATTTATACTACCCGTATCTTTAGTCTATGTTACAGAAGCGGAAAGGATAATAAAACAGTAAATGTCAAGTTATAGTGTTTGGGAACAAGTACAAAGACACGGGCACACATTACTTCATACATAAGCACGTACATACATATATATACATACATATAATCATAATTACATATATACATACACACATGCACGCACGTATATGTATGCATGTGTGTGGGTGTCTCTGTTTGTGTATGTGTGTCAGGGGACTCTTGATTAAATGGTACGGAGCGCTCAGCGGGCATTTGAAATGTACAGGTTTTGATTCACTGTAGAAGCTTGCAGACCACGTTGTAAGGCGCTGAGCTGGTAGAATCGTTAGCACTACGGGCAAAGTGCCTAGCAGAATTTCGTTCGGCTTTATGTTCCGAGTTCAATTATCGCCGAGTACGCTCTTACTTTTCATCCTTTCTATGTCTATAAAATAAGCACCAGTAGGGTAATGGGCGCTAAACTGCTGGTCTTATACCAAATTTTAAACCAATATTAATCCATATTATTTATATTTGATGGATATTTGTTCTCATCTTGTTTGTTGTTAACACAACGTTTCGGCTGATATACCCTCCAGCCTTCATCAGATATCTTGGGAAAATTTCAAAACTGGGTTTTCATTCTTAAGGTATTTCTGGAAGTCTTTTTTTTATTACCCACGGGCATATGGTGTAGTGGTTAAGAGCGCGAGCTACTAACCCCAAGATTCCTAGTTCGATTCCTGGCAGTGACATCAATAATGAAAATAATAATATATGCGTATATATAAACCCATATCTATCATTCAATTTATGAGAGATGTTTTCATTTTGGCTTCTCAGCTTAGATTTCGAATCATGTAATTACCTTGCTCCTGCGCATGCTGGTGAGTTGGCAGAAAACTTTAGCAAGCCGGGCGAAATACTTAGCTGTATTTCGTCTGTCGTTACGTTCTGAGTTCAAATTATGTCGAGATCGACTTTGCCTTTCATCCTTTAGAGATCGATAAATTAACTGATAGTTGCTTACTGGGGTCGACGTAATCGACTGGCCCCCCTCCCCCAAAATATACCAGTTGTATAATTTGTTTTAAGTACTGGGACAACATCATGAAGTGTAAATTAATGTGCACTCTCGCTTCTACGTGATATCAACAAATCTGATGTCATCGATTAGCCACAAAAATATTGAGATCCATTGCCAATGTGCCGAAATAATATGCAAGACAGACGAAATACCTAAGTAAACGGAAGCCTTAATAGTTTACGGATTTATGATTCTATTAATACAAATTTCTATCAGTCAAAACTTTTATATTTCGTATTCAACAGTTGCTCTCTTGATTTCACTATATTCAGATTAATGTCGATAAAAGCCGTTACAGACTTCAGTCGAAACATTCAATTTCTTTTACTGAATTCTATTTCTCTAAAAATATTATTTAGCTCGTGTAAAAACTTTCTGCTGTAATCTGATGAATGTTTTTTCCATATTCTTTTTGGCTACGTCTTTTCCTGTGTAATGGTATTTTGGTTCTATGAAGAGCATAACGAAAATTTCCTTTCACATGCAGACGAAAAAAGTAAGAAAAAATACTGCTAACACATTTTGTTGTTAATTTTTTTCAGTAGTAGATGTATGAATTTTTACATATAAGATGTGCCTCGAGATTTTGAAAATGAAATGAGCCATTCATTTGTAATGAAAAAGTCAAAAGTAAATATATAAATTATAGTCTACACAATTTGAAATACTGATTAACACTTTAGGTACGTCAACGGTTATATTTGAAGTATCGAATGTGTTATTTATTTTTTCTTCAGTTCGTTAATTTTACTTTAGATCATACCTTCATTGGTAATGTCTCCTGAGTTACGAAACACATATTTAACTATCTAACTAGTAAATTATAGAAACACCTATTAATGACGTTATTTCTGAATAGATACATGATGGCAAATCTTGCGCAGTAGCATTAAGAATATTTTAGATTGGTTATTTGAAGATGCAAGTTTATTTGACTAGTTTCAAATTGTGTTTCCAGACATTCTTTGTATAAATAGAATAGTGTATACTTTTTGTCAACATAGAAATCAAAACAAGAACATCTAAGTAAATACAATGCTTCTGTATCTGGAATCAGTTTATAAATAAATAACCAATCTGTCAAACACTGCTGTACAAACCTACGTCTATATATGCTATGGCGCTAGAACTGGGAAAAAGAAAGAAAAAATGCAGTGTATTAGTTGATTCAAATATCTTACAAAATATTGTACAATGGCGGAGAATTTGCAGAATTGTTAGGCTACCTTTAGCTATTCAAATATAACCACCATGTTCCACGTTCAAATCGCACCAGCGTCAATTTTAGCATTGTTAATTTCTTGTCCAGTAAATCCCTACTTTCTTTCTGAATCCAGTTTCATCTCACTCAACCTTGAACCTTCTAAATAAATACATGAGCTGGAATCATAATCTGGCAAAAAACGAAATGATGTGTATGGATAGACACACACGGAAACCGTTGTCATTACACGGAGCATTTCAAGCCAGCGACGAGACTGATCGATTGTACTTCTCCATAAGTTGTGTAAGTCGATGGGTGGGTGTTCAATCAGTTGTGAGGACTATGTTGAATCAAAGGACAAGAGTTTATGGTGGTATGTAAAAAACGCCGTGGAACAATTGATGATGCATGTGAAGTAATCGGACACCATCAAAACTAAAAACTATGTTAAGAAATAAGTTTGAAGAGGAAAAAACACGAAATAAAATGTACGCCCAGTTAGAAAGAAATACGACCGCAAAGACAGAAACAGCAGCCCGATGGTTATGGATGCGGATACAAGGCGGCGAGCTGGCAGAATCGTTAGCGCGCCGGGCGAAATGCTAAGCGCCGAGGTCGGCTTTGCCTTTCATCCTTTCGGGGTCGATAAATTAAGCACCAGTTACGCACTGGGGTCGATGTAATCGACTTAATACCTATGTCTCTCCTTGTTCGTCCCCTCTATGTTTAGCACCTTGTAGGTAATAAAGAAATAAGTTATGGATGCGGAAGATGAATTGACGATAGAAAAAGAAGCACTTACATGCGCGATACAAGAATAAGTTTTGATGATAAACTATTTGAGGTGCAGATTTAATAAAACAAGAGCGACAAATGCAGAATGTGTGGGGAGAGGGGTAAAACAGTGCGGTACACACAGTGCTAAACTGGTACTTAATTTATCGAGCCCGAGAGGATACAAGACAAAATCGATCCCGGCATAGTTTGTATTCAGAACGTAAAGACGGACGAAATACCGACAAGCATTTTGTCCGGCGTGCTGCCAATTCTGTTAGTTCGTCATATTAACAACAACAATATAGTCTACACATGGGGCAACCTCTCGTCTGATGATAAAGTTTTGGCACAAGTCCAGCAATTTGGGATGAGCGGGCGTCCCTGGTGCTTAATTTATTGACCCTGAAAGAATGAAAGGTAAAATCGACCCCGGCGCTATTTGAACAGAGAATATAAAGCAACATGAAATACTGCTAAGCATTTTACTCTGCATAGTAAGGATTCTGTTAGTCCACCGCCATTTTGCATTTATACATATTGGTAAATGATTGCTTTGTATATTTGCAGAAAGCGATTTGGGAGTTTATTAAATTATCGTTAGGACATAAAACAGCGAGATATAAACTTCAGTGGAAATATGGTCCATACCACCTAAAACACAAATTTTGAAATAGCGAGGTCATTTGTCTGTCGTATACTGTGAGCTGAAGAATTAGTTCTCTCATTATTTTCCCTCCTTCCTCAATGGTAAAAATGTTGATACTATCTCAATATTACGTTATGGACCCGTCATATGAAACTGTAATCCTGAATCCAGACGAGAATATTCCATACATCGTGTTAGGAAAGCAATGTCAAACTAAAGTTAAACAAAACAATACAACAACCAGCTTCAAAATGGTTATGATCAAGAGAAACGCTGAAATTTGGATAGCTTCCATATGATAATGGATTTAAGATTCAACCGACAGCTTTTATGAATGCATTCCATAACTTTAAAGCGGAATATCCCTGCAAATATGATTTTAATTAATATTGTTGCTTTCTCTGCTTCTATGAAAAACAATGTATGATGTTGAATATATAAAGACATCCAAAATATCAGAAATTAAATAAATTACTTCATATTTCATGTTTCTTGTATACTGGGCATTATCTAACAAAATATTTCTTCCATTTTGAATTTGCATACGGACTGGACAAAACAAAATGTACCTCTCGTAAAATTGTCGCTTCCTTCACTAACATTAACTGTATGCAACATTAAAAATATAGCAAAAAAAAAGAAGGCAATGGTATCTAAATTTGAAGTATCTAAATATAAATAGATACTTGCTTTAAATATTATTTTCCTATGATATAAGGTCACTGTAAGAATTTACGTGTAAAGACGAGTAAAATATTATTATGTATAACCTTGACGCCGGAAAAAATTCATACTGGCTTCTGATCTGTCTTTGTGATATGAATTCAAATTCTGCCAATGTCTACTTTGATTTCCATGATTTTGAGGTCGATAAAATAAGTACCAGCCGATTTACGGTGTCGATATAATCTCCATGATCCCCACCCATAAGGTTTTGGACTTTTGAAACCAGTAATAATTGATTTCTACTCTAGGCACAATACCGATTTTTTTCCGGGAGGGGGCCAGTCGATTAGATCAGCTCCAGTGCGTAACTGGTACTTATTTTATCGACCCTCGGCGGAATTTAAACTAAGAACGTAGCGGCAGACGTAACACAGCTAAGCATTTCGCCGGCGTGCTAACATTTCTGCCGGCTCGGCGCCTTTGAAAGCAGTAATGATTAATATAACAAAAGCAGCGAACTGGCAGAATAGTTTACACGAGCTACAATCTGCTTCGCGGCATTTCGTTCGTCATTACGTTCTGGTTTCAAAGTCTGCCGCGATCGACTTCCCCTTTCATCCTTTTACCGTCAATAAAATAAGTACTAGTCAAGCATTGGGGAATATGTAGACGAATTCTCTATCGAAATTGCTGGCCTTGTACCAAAATTTGAAAGCAATATTATAACGTATATTAAATCGGAGAATCGTGGCTTTGGTACTACATGTATTAAAGAATAACGGTAATAGCCACGCATTCATTTCTTCACTAACTCTATTATTCTTCCTGTGTAAGATATTCTCCTTGGATGTTGCTTTCTGCGGAACGATTTCATTGAAAAAATACTTTCAGCTTGTAGGCATGCTGTTAGCTACCTTTCGCAGAATGGCTGAAACGAAAACGCTCCGACTTCTAAATAATTTTTTCCCTATTGCAATGGTTATCTATCTATCTATCTATCTATCTATCTATCTATCTATCTATCTATCTATCTATCTATCTATCTATCTATCTATCTATATATCTTTCTTTCTTTCTTTCTATCTATGTGTGCGTATCTGTGTGCGTTTGCGTGCGTGTGTGTGTACTTGTGTGAGTGTGTATGTGCTTATATATGTATACATTGGGTATATATGCTTATCATTATTTATTTTCATTTCCAGATTTGTTGCCAATAGAAAAGGATCTAGTTTCTAACCTAGATCCAAGACTTCTCCATTTCAACAATATCAACTAGTTATTTTGTTTTTATGTATATATGTACGTATATGTGCAGATTTGTATGTTTTGGTTTATGTATTCTCATGCATATGGTTGCATATCTAAACATGCTCATGTATAAATAATAATTTTACAGATTTTTACATTCCCAGTGATAGACTGGATTTGTAGTCTTCGAATCAACTTTCTCCTTTGTGGTTTGAGAAGGCTAATTTCTCAAGATTCGTATTTAGATAGTGTGTTACATATCCCAGTGTCCCAATGATTACAGGCGTAAACCTAAACTTGTAATCTTGATAAAATAACAGCAAATTTGTCAATAGTTCAGCATAAGTATTTTGTTTATCTCTGATATTTTGCTTTATACTAACATCCGCTGGGTAGCTACTTTAAGAACTGTACACAGTTTCTCTTCTCTATCACAAATCGCTATGTCAGGTCCATTATTTTACATTTTATTGGGTTTTCACTGGGGCATTGCACCAGTATTCCTTTTTATTATGAATGGCTATGTCTTCTCCCATATTATGGGATCTTATTTCTTTATCCTCTGTGCTATCCTTCTGACGGAACTCGTTATACAGTGTCATAGCTAGTATATCGTTTCTCATCGATAGATAATCCCCTGACATAATTTTCGGACAACTGCTTATAATATGGGTGATATCTCCGGTGTCATTTCCACAAAGTCTGCATCGGTTGCCTCATTTTGCCGATTTTCCCGCACCTCTGTCACTTCTGTGCATCAGGTATTTGTTTGATATTTCCTGTTCCTTGATTGCAAACACATACCCTCAAAGTGGGAGGTAGAAATCGGGTTGTTGAAGTCACTGTCATCTCACAGCTTTCTACTAACATATCCATACATGGTCTTCTGCTTATATGCCCTCATCAGATGGTACGTTGCGGTAAAATATTGCGAATTCGCTGGGCATGTGTTTAAGTTTATCAGAATTTATTTTCCAACTGCTATGATGTTATAAACTTCATGTACGCAAACTTAGTCAAGGGATGCATTTCGACACTTGGTGGATAATATTTGATGACGAAGGGATAGGATCCGACATTCAAAGGCAGTCTGGATTGATGTTAAGACTCTGTCGCCTTGCTTTTCTTTTAGGTAGTGGCTTTCTACGTCACTGTTGATGTATAAATTATGTATGATGTATCTATGTATGTTTGCAATCATGCATGCATCTATCTATCTATCTATGTATCTATCTATCTATCTATCTATCTATCTATCTATCTATCTATCTATCTCTATCTATCTATCTATCTATCTATCTATCTATCTATCTATCTATCTATCTATCTATCTATCTATCTATATATCTTTCTTTCTTTCTTTCTATCTATGTGTGCGTATCTGTGTGCGTTTGCGTGCGTGTGTGTGTACTTGTGTGAGTGTGTATGTGCTTATATATGTATACATTGGGTATATATGCTTATCATTATTTATTTTCATTTCCAGATTTGTTGCCAATAGAAAAGGATCTAGTTTCTAACCTAGATCCAAGACTTCTCCATTTCAACAATATCAACTAGTTATTTTGTTTTTATGTATATATGTACGTATATGTGCAGATTTGTATGTTTTGGTTTATGTATTCTCATGCATATGGTTGCATATCTAAACATGCTCATGTATAAATAATAATTTTACAGATTTTTACATTCCCAGTGATAGACTGGATTTGTAGTCTTCGAATCAACTTTCTCCTTTGTGGTTTGAGAAGGCTAATTTCTCAAGATTCGTATTTAGATAGTGTGTTACATATCCCAGTGTCCCAATGATTACAGGCGTAAACCTAAACTTGTAATCTTGATAAAATAACAGCAAATTTGTCAATAGTTCAGCATAAGTATTTTGTTTATCTCTGATATTTTGCTTTATACTAACATCCGCTGGGTAGCTACTTTAAGAACTGTACACAGTTTCTCTTCTCTATCACAAATCGCTATGTCAGGTCCATTATTTTACATTTTATTGGGTTTTCACTGGGGCATTGCACCAGTATTCCTTTTTATTATGAATGGCTATGTCTTCTCCCATATTATGGGATCTTATTTCTTTATCCTCTGTGCTATCCTTCTGACGGAACTCGTTATACAGTGTCATAGCTAGTATATCGTTTCTCATCGATAGATAATCCCCTGACATAATTTTCGGACAACTGCTTATAATATGGGTGATATCTCCGGTGTCATTTCCACAAAGTCTGCATCGGTTGCCTCATTTTGCCGATTTTCCCGCACCTCTGTCACTTCTGTGCATCAGGTATTTGTTTGAT
>NC_043012.1:18484985-18492485 GCF_006345805.1 Octopus sinensis
ATACGTACAGTTTAGGTTTGTACCTGTAATTACTGGGGGCCCTGGGATATGTAACACGCTGGCTAGATTCCAATCTTTAGAAACTGTGCTCCTCAAAACCAGAAAGGAGAAAGCTATTTCCAAGACTACAGATCCAATCCATCACTGGAACTGTAAAATTCTGTGAAACTTTTCAGAAGTTTATCATTTAAAAATATATGAGCATGTCTCGATATGCAACTATATGCATGAGAGAACATACATAAAGCAGAACATACAAATCTGCATTAATGCATACATACATTCAAAAAACAAAAATGCCATGTTGATGATGCTGAAATTCCAATGAAGGAGCCTTGGATCTTGTTTAGAAACAGGCTCTTCTATTCGAAATAAAACTGAAAGATGACATGACACATGCATTATATATATATATATATATATATATATATATATATATATGTCCAACGAATGATTCTAATTCCAAGTTTCCGTATAGAAACGATTACTGCCTTGTTCGTTCCACAGCCGTAGAGGAATCATCGTTCTCAAAGGAGAACAACCTACCAAACACAATATAGATCTAGGCGTCGCATCCACTGGACCAAATTAAATAAATTCTCTCCTTTAATGTATTGCGTCGAGTTACTTTTATTCGACCATTTCTATTTATTTCCCAGCCAAGATATCTATATACGTTTGAAATTGTATATCAACCCGTTTTCCTATTTATACATTTCTGTACATACACAAACACACACACACACACACACATACGCGCATATAAACACAAGTATGTATGTATATGTGTATTCGTGAGAGAGAGTAGGGTGTATTTCTTTGTGTGTGTTTGGATGTTTGGTTGTTTGGACGGCTGCATATTTGCGTTTATGCTGGTATTCAAAGTAACAAAGGCCCCTCCTTGATTACGTGTTGGCCTTACCGTTGCAAACATAAATCTACGAATATACGCTTAAAGTATGTGTTCGAATATATTTATAACTGAAGTAATTACTTTCGCAGGAATCAACACACAGAAGAATGATCGAGCAGAAACACATATATAGCTATATGAATAACGAATTACTCCCTCTCTCTCTCCCACTTCCTGTCTATCTGTCTATCTATCTATCTATATATTTATTTCTCTCTGTCTCTCTCTCTCTATATATATATACATATAATGAGAGAGAGAGAGAGACATACATACATCCATACACATATATATATATCATGTATACATATACATTTAAATATATAAATTACACACACACACATATATATATATATATATATATATATATATATATATATATATATATATATATATATATATCACTTATACATATACATTTAAATATATAAATTACATATATATATATATCACGTATACATATATATTTAAATATATAAATTATATTTACGCATACACACATTGTATTTTATATATACAAAAACATATACAAAGATATATATATATACACATATATGTATATGCATTATATGTGTTTATATATATATATTTCTTATATATTTAAATATATATAAATGTTATATATATGTATATGACTATATATACATACATAATGTACTTTATATATTCCATTTCCACAAATATATCTATTTATCTATATGTGCATATTGGTGTGAGTGTGTGTGTCTCTGTGTGTATGTGTGTGTGTGTGTGTGTGTGTGTGTGTGTGTGTGTGTGTGTATGGAAAGATGGGGATTCTGAGTGGAAGTGAGAGTGGTACTTGCGTATATAGCTTGAAGCTTACATCCGTTTTATAAATGCATAAATGTTAAACGATTGTGACAAAATCGATTGATATCTGCTTACAATAGAACTATATTTATATGACTAAAAAAGAATTACAAATTAATTTCCTGAAATATTCCTGGTGGACGTACATATTGCGTGTGATAAAATCATGTTTGGCTACCGTTTGAATCTAAGATGAGAGCCGTGCATCGTTTCTTAGATATATTTCCATCGTTCCAGGCTGCAAGCCAGATTCATGTAAGTAAACAAATCATGCTACATATATGATTATACTTTGATTGCTTTTCTTGAAATATATCAAGCTATATATATTGCAATCAAATTCGTACCTTCTCATATTTCACATCCAAAGTATTATTTTCCATTTCATCAATATACATTGAAATAACATTAGATTTATTATTATTACTATTATTATTATTATTATTATTATTATATTATTATTATTATTATTATTATTATTATTATTATTATTATTATCATTATCATTATTATTATTATTATTATTATTATTATGGTTGTTGTTTGTTGTTGTTCTGATTGATTTTCTTTTTGTTATTTTCCTGTAATCACCCTTCTTAATTTACTATCATGTGCATCATCAATATCGCTAATTATCATTGGAGCGATGGGTCTAGTAAAATAAACCCGAACTCCTCCCTACTGTTTATGACAGTGCGATATACTCATAGAAAACTTGTCCGAGCTTTCTGCTCAGCGAAGCAGTATTACTACGCAAAGTTACAGTCCATGTCTAACATCCACACTGATTTCATTAAAATTCCAGCCGGCATTGTTGAAGATAATGGTAATGTGAGGTAAGTTAGAACTATATTTATATATATATATATATATATATAATATATATATATATATATATATATATATATAATATATATATATATATATGTATGTATATATGTATGTATGTATATAAACCTATCGACCAAAATATCGACTATTGCTACATCCCGCTGGTCACAACGCCCTTCATGGCATTGGGCTTCATTTCGAAGGAATCCATCAGCTTGAATAGAGGTGCATGCATTTTGCGCAAACGTACAAAGTTTTGCATTTGGGCGTATCGAAGCCTGGATCATGCGGTAGTGAGTGCTCTTAAGTCGCAGACCACGTTCGTATACATACATACATACATACATACATGCATACATACATACATATATGGAGAAGCATATGAATATACTCCATATATATCTATACAAATATACACGTGTGTGTTTCTTTATATGTAAGATAGCCACCAAGATATTAAACACTCTTCAGCAAAAGAAATTATCTGTCTTAGTTTGGGTGCATCCAGCACCTGTGATCCGAAATTTCAACTCGTCTCCTCGCTGCAATTCTACGTTCAATAAATTTCGTTAAAAATAACTTCAGGCTACTGTATAGCGCCATTTGTATGGCGTTGGTAGGTGATGCTGATTATTGTTGTAGTAATGGATTTTTTTTTATATATAGATTGATATCTTAGTTTTATTATCGTCCTGTATTACCCGTCTTGCTATCAACGTCTGCCATAAATAACGCATTACTGCACAATGTTCAGTTTCAAGATAGTGAGGTGACAGTGATGGCTAAAGATCATACTCTTGGAAAATGTATCTCTTTGTTTGTTGATCTTGATCTATATGGCGATGCTTTTATTTAGACTTACTTTATTAGCATTGTTGCGCTATTCCGAAAACTTGCGTTGAAGAATTTCGTAAACTTGATTTTTCTCTTGTTTCCTCCCAACATAGATCATTTTAAAGATATATTAGTAGAAGATAAATAATGGAGTCTATCAGTTAATGTACTCACCTTTTACATGAAGCTGTGATAGTCATCAATATATCATGAAAAACAGGTTGGCTGAGATAGTGAACATCAAATATAATCTGTTGTATCGCTTTCAAGCCAATGGGCTAGAAATATTAAAATATAGCGACTGGCAACTGATATAGATGAGTAAGGAGCCGTATATGTCTAGTATTGTTACTATTTAGTGGTTTGAATAAGGAAATATTGTCTGCTGTTACGTCTATGCGTTGATATTTGCGAGAATTTATTGAAAATGCTATTACCAAATTTAGATGCTATGTTACTTCTTCATGTTATGTGAAAAATATGGTTGTCATCTTGTTTTCCAGATAAGCTGATAAATTAATAGTAATTACTATTGTAAGATTGGAAAGGATATCCATAAGGATATAAAGTAACTTCATGAATATAAATAATCCTTTATCTAAGAACATGACGAAAAAGGATTTTTAATATATACAGATCAGTTAAGGCGTCGAGCTGGTATGATTGTCGACACGCCGGCCGTAGTGTTTAGCAGCATAATGTACGTTTTTACGTTCTCAATTAAAATTCTGTAGATTTTGAGCTTGAATTTATTCCCTTCTCTGTCGATAGAATTAGTACCAGCGTTACACTGGTGACTGTAATCAAGTTCTCCCTCCCCTCAAAATCTGCAACCAATATGTAAGGAGCAGTAATCATATATCATCATAAAAACTGTATTGTATCAGATTTGCGTATTTGATGCTAAAATGAGGTGTTTATCTGAGCTTAATGTTCTACGTTTATATATCTGTTCGTGATTAGAATGTGTCAGTGGAAGGAATTGTGTTTGAATTATACTTCAGATGCTAATATCTTTGATGCGTTAATTACATTCACTCGTACTGTTAATCGGTGGTGTTAATTACCTGTAGCGTTAACCCATTGATGTGAAATTTGGAAGCCAGCTGCGAACATCAGCTTATAATTATATAAATCATCCGTATGCTTGGGTTGCCCTCAGCTATATAAGAAGATCGGCATTCATAAGGCATCTGCATAAAATAGTATATAGAGTACAACTAATTGGATTTGAATAGAGTATTTGCCAATCGATAAAGCCAAAATGAACCGTAACCGATTTAATATCTCCCTGATTTATAAGCTTTGTGGCATCAGAATGTGCTAAATGCCGGAATAAATAGCTTATGTTTTGTATCCAAACCCATTCTCGCTCACCTTTGATTTAGACTTATATAATGTTGATTAAAATGGTACCGTTAATATTACAAAGTTCCAGTAAAGGAAACCTCTTCCATTACATATTATAATGCTTTGTCTCATCAGTATATATGTACATGTATGTTTGTGTATACACACACATACACATACACACACACACACACACACAACACACACACACACACACACCACACACACACACACACACACATATATATATATATAATATATATATATATATATATATATATGGTGATACTTCAATACATGCATAGATACGTGGACGTTAAAATACGCTTCGCTTAACGAACACATACAGTGTTATTGTATCATTTAATTATATTTAGAGATCAAAGATATATTATCACATTTATGCTCGCTAAACCTGTTTAGATGGAGAGAGTATTTGCTCCTTAATTTTCCTACAGATCTACACAATATTCTTAGGTCACTTTGCGTGACTAGACTAGTGTGAATGTTCACGGGTGCACGAACAATTATTAAAAGCTTGTGCTGTGGGTGAACGCAGAAATATGCCGATGGGAAAATTTCACTTTTGCTGATAACATGGCGTACATGCCAGGAACAAAACATTATTCAAATTTGTTTCAGTCAAACATTTTTATTTCATATTCGTAAATGGCTTATGCGTTAGTATTAACAAGTGTGCAGGTATGTCTGGGGATAACTTAAACAAGACAATAATTACATTTTAATCTTTCTGTTTACTTTCCTCTCTCCATTGTTTGCCTTCTTCGTTCCTTACGGTAGAAAAGCGCACGCTCCAAAGGTCAAAGACATTTCCACTTTTCCTGCGCATCGAATTAATACACCTTGTTTGTTGTTCCCACACCTGCCTTTATCTTCTGCCTTCTGTCTGCTGTTTTGCAGATTTTGAATCACACACACACACACCTATATCTATATATGTATGTAATTATGTATGTATCTATCTATATGCGAACATTAGTGAATATACATAATATATATACATGCAAGGTTCCCTTTCACACACTCCCTTCCATCGTCACCCTACCCCTCGTAACCCCACCCCATCACTTAGACCCCCTGCTTCCACTACTCTCGCCTCCTTACACCCTAAAACTATCACACCACACAACACACCACACATTACAATACCCCACCACATCACACCACCCCGCACACACTAGCACTGACCACTTCCCAGCACCTACACCATCGTCCACATACCTACATATGCACACATTCACACGTCAAGGTCACCAACCCCGTTCCACACGCACATATACACAATCACAAACACAAGCACGTTGATGTATTTTCCTTTTGTGATCATCACTAGTTTATTATCTCCCCTTCTCTCTAGCTCTCTTGTGTGACCCCTTTTTCTGGCATGATAGATCGCTAGCCAATAAACGTTTTTTCTATTTTCTCTCCCTGTTTATTTCTGTGTTCCTTTCTGTTGAAGAGCGTAGGCTCGAAACATAAAAGTCTTTCTCATTTCCAGAGCATTAAACTAATACATCTGCTTGCTGCATAGACACCAATCTTTTTTGTTTCTCACTGTCTATACTTATCTCTCTATCTATGCATATCTATTTATGTGTTTGATATACTAGAATAATATATACGTACATACGCGTGCACATAATCTCTCACACACAAACACACACAAGCACTCACACACATATGCATACTCATATATATGTATATATATATGTGTGTGTTTGAGTGTGTGTGTATGTATATAGTTACAGAAAGGAAACATAATCAGGAGATAAACGCATATCGACAAGTATATAAATATATGTATATATACATCTCCACAAATAAACAATTTTTAACTCTGCAGTGTTCGTTCATAATTGGCAGGTGAAACGCATTAAAAACAATCGATATGCAACTGATAGATGATCGCATGTAGATATTACTCTAACGCCGTATTCCTTTGTCACGCCCGAAAATTGTCAATGACAATTGAGATAAACTCTAAGGCGGCAAGCTGGCAGAAACCGTAGCCTCCGAGTGAAATGCTTAGCGGCATTTTGTTTGTATTTACGTTCTGAGTTCAAACTCCTTTCAAACTCCTAACTTAAGTACCAGTTGCGTACTGGTGTCGATCTAATCGACTGACCCCACGCCACCCAATCTTTCGGGAGTTGTGCGTAGAGTAGACAAGAATATGAGTTAAACTGTGACAGATAGTGTGATAAGGCGCGTTGCAATTGAGACGCTGATGTAGGTTGCGCTTCGAATCTATTTATTTGTATTGTGCATTCATTTTATTTAAGGCAAGAAGAAATTCTGAAGTACACAATATATAAACAATGATTCTCTATGGTTTATCCATGACGACATCAGGTTTCGACTGCTTCGACCACTTCTTTCTAACTACTATTCCTTCTCCATTACGATTCAACTCGACCATTTTGGATATTTTAAACTTTTATGCTTTGAGTTATCTTGTAAGAAATTTAGGTGAGTTTATTCGTGTGCACGCGTCGCCTATTACCATCCGAAGCAGACTCAAGCTGGTTTAGCTATGTCATTAAGATATTTATAGTTGATTTCTTTCTCAGTATACAATATGTTGTGAATAAATTCACCAATAAATACAAGCAAAGTTTCTTGTGCTAATTTCCAATATATTGCTGCGACAACTTCGTTCGCTATCCTACTTGTCTTAACAACTTTTGGTAATATTTGATTCTAAAACTCCATTTATATAT
>NC_043012.1:18497485-18517485 GCF_006345805.1 Octopus sinensis
AAACTTGACGGTTTATTAAACAAGTATGATCAAACGGTCTTTTAGAAGTAGTATTCTCTGAAGACACGAAGCAATTAAGTGAAAAGCAATATGTACGTTTAATGTTCTCCCACAATATCTTACAACTTATTTTACATCGAGGTAGACAGCAACACAGAGTTAAACATGCATAATGGACCCACACCCCATCACAGAGAGCCAGACAGGCATATTCCATCGCAGAATTTTATGCGTAAATATAAAAATGAAACAAGAATACAAGTAGACATATATGTGAATATGCATAAATTGTATATATATATATATATATATATATATATATATATATATATATATATGTACACACACACATACACACGCATATATATAATATATATAATATATATATATATATATATATATATATCTATATATATATTATATATATATGTATGTAATATATATATGTATATATATATATATTATATAATATATATATATTTATGGAATATTAAAACTTATCGTCAAACTAACATGGCAGACCAGAAAAATATGATGAATTCTGCCGTTGATTTGCCCCAAGAAGTCATCGCCTGTAACTAGGTATGTAATACACGAACGCGCTACCATTATAACCTTCCTACAGGGGGAGGTCAGCCGTTTCTCCGTGCTGGTCTGGCATCTACAGATTAGTTTCAGGGTATTTGCCCCTTACCAATGTAGAGCAGCCGAAACTAGCAAGCGTCGCTACAGACCGTCTGTTCCAATGATTATTTACCTAAATTCAGTGGAAAAAATCCACTGGTTTTAAAAAATAGAAATATTAATACACCTAAGTCTCGCTAAAGGAGACTACATCAGCGGTACTGGATATTAATAGTTATCACCAAACATGGGAGTCCAGAAAAATAGGACGAATGCTGCCGTTGATTTACTCCAAGAGGTTATCGCCTCTAGCTAGCTATGTAACACACGAACGCGCTACCATTATAACATTCCTACAGGCGGAGGTCAGCCGTTTCTCCTTGCTGGTCTGGCATCTACAGACTAGTTTCAGGTTATTTGCCCCTGATCAATGTAAATCAGCCGAACCAGGCAGCGATCACCACTTACCGTGTATTTGAAGGATTATTTACCTAGGTAGAGGCGATGGCCTCTTGCAGCTAATCAACGGCAGCATTCGTCCTAATTTTCTGGACTGCCATGTTAGCTTGGCGATAACTATTAATATCCAGTACCGCTGCCGCAGTCTCTTTTAGAGAGACTTGGAAATATATTTCTATTATATATACAATGATATATATATATATATATATATATATATATATAGATAATTGTATATATGCATATATATATATATATGTATATATATTTGCATATTATATATACATGTGTGCTATATATATATATATATATATATATATTATATATAATATATATTAT
This sequence comes from Octopus sinensis, assembly GCF_006345805.1. Taxonomy (NCBI): domain Eukaryota; kingdom Metazoa; phylum Mollusca; class Cephalopoda; order Octopoda; family Octopodidae; genus Octopus; species Octopus sinensis. The sequence continues at coordinate 18,498,908 of NC_043012.1, forward strand.
ATATATATATATATATATAGTTAAAGTTAATCCAAACAGAAAACACAGAAAAAAACAGCAACGCGAGGACGTGGAACAATTAAAGTATTATTTGACGCTCAAGAAAGAAGGGAAGGAGGATTTAACGTTTCGAGCGGAGCTCTTCGTCGGAAACAAAGGAGAAGGACAGATCCCGAGAAGGGAAGACAGAGGAAAAAAATTGTTGGGTGGTGGTGCTCAAGAGATCACATGTTGAATATTGTATAATACTCATTAAAACATATCATATATATATATATATATATATACATATATACATACATATACATACATACAATACATACATATATATATACACACATACATATATATATATATATATATATATATATATATATATATACGCACATATAAATATATATATTATATATATATACATATATGTATATACATATATACATTGCCATGTTTGTATACACACATACACTCACATGCATGCACATACACATACTCATAAACATGCGTCCGTTTCACGTTGAGTATCGGAAGAATCTGTACTTGATACCTTAGAAGCCACTTATAACATGTTTCATTTTCGTCGAGTTGCAAGTTGTTTGCAAAATCTGAACACTCAGTCAAATCAGGGGTTGCCAAAAGGAATACACTACACACACATGCCCGTATATGTGTGCGTCGATCTGTTCTTGTGTGTGCATGTGTATGTATGTGTATCTGTGTGTGTGTGTTTGTGTTCATTATGATTGTTGGGGTGTATCTGAAAGTAAAGGTCAATGTAAGGATATACTTGAATCATTGTATTACAAGACTTCGCCTTTCACGACAACGCTTAAGAATTTCAAAAATATTGTATAATACTCATTAGAACATATCATTATATTATATACGTCACAATATGTTTCACTTGTTTCATTTGTCTCTACTAGCCTTATTAAAACATTACTGGTCAATTTTTCATAATGAATATGATTTTCAGTACGTTGTCCTAATGAGCAAAATATCGAACTAGCAACTGGTGGCGTATCAGTTCATACATATACAAATACATATGCATACACACACACACGCACTTAATGCACATGTATTGTACACATATTTATATCAGACACATGCACACATAAGTGGTAATATATATGTGTGTGTGTGTGCGTGAGTGAGTGTGTGATGTACATAGATATGATATATATATATATATATATATATATATATATATAATATATATATTATATATGTATGTGTGTGTGTGTGTGTGTGTGTGGTTTCTTTATTACATAGAGGGGACAAACAAGGACAGACAAACGGATTAAGCCGATTACATCGACTCCAGTGCGTAACTAGTACTTAATTATATCGACCCCTAAAGTATAAAAGGCAAAGTCGACATCGGCTGAATTTGAACTCAGAACTTAACGGCAGACGAAATACGGCTATCGAATTCAGAGTTGACAGGAATAAGTGTAATTGATAATGTTTCCGAAAACGTCCTTCATCAAACATTACGAAGACAATGCAGATAATGAAGGGGATAAAATTGAAACAGAAGAAATGGATGGAGGTGCTCTTGTATTTGAGTATGTGCATGCGTATCCGTTTGTGTCTGTACGTGTGCGGGTGTCTATATATTATAGATTTGCTTCCTTTCCCTGCATACACGTGCTCACACAGTTGTGTACTCCTGTACGAGTTAAATAAAGTACTCATATGTCATTTGCTGAATTAGTTCCTGTTAATTATAGATATGAATGTGATATACGCAAATGGGTTAACGGTAACGTTGAAAATTAAGACTGCATCGTTTTCAATATGATATATATTAGACTAACCCTAATTATCAGCGGTTGACGTCAAGTAGTTATCACTAATGTAATGTAATTCAGAAAGAGGGGACATATATCTGCAAAGCTTCGGGTGTAGGTGGACACATCCGTGATATATGGTATCCTTGCTTCATTTAACATCAGCGTGTTGTCGTTGTTTACACATTGAAAACATTTAATTCTCAACGTCGTTATCTGTATTTCAGTACGTACCATAATGATAATTCATTTAGCTCTCAGCAGGAGAGAAACAAACACGGTGTATGATTCGATTTATCGGTAGTGAGAACGTAGTGGCTAGAAGATAATCTGAATGACTTCATATCTCGTTTCAGTGAATGCATGTCCACTTCCTTTACACTGTCTCAAAATTATAATCAACTATTTACACTATTTATTGTTTTTGTGTGCGTTAATAGTGCAGCACATATTCAAATGTAATCCAGTCATTAAAATCATTTACTTGTTTTTGAATCCGATTGGTTTGAATAATACAATAGTTTCACCAAGAACCGCTTGCTTTTCAGGGAATGTTTTTATATGAAAATTTTCCAATGCAGCGATTTTATAAATACTGTCCAAAGTAGGCACGTACGTTAGGAGCAAATAGTATTCAAGACGGACCATTGTTCCCAACATCTGTATATATATATATATATATATATATATATATATATATATATATAAGGCAAGATGTGTGTGTGTGTGTGTACGTGAAAGTAGCTTATGAACATTCACAAATTAGCACGCATGTCGCTCAAATTTTAGGAGGATATTCGTCTCGACCCTAGCTGTATTTTCGTCAAATTATTTCACCCCGAGGCATCCGCGAATAGCGGTAAATAATTTTGAGCCATAACTTCAATTTTCACGGCGGAGAAATCCACTGTAGTGACACCATTATTGTTTACAAAACATGAGTTAAGTCCCCTTCCAGCGACCGTGTAAAGAGAGGGAGTGAGAGGGAGAGAGATATATACACAATATAAAAGACCTAAGCCTTGTGAGTAGATTTGGTAGACGGAAACTGAAAGACGCTCGTCATATATATATATTGCTTGACAATCAATTCTGGTGTGTTTAAGTCCCCGTAACTTAGCGGTTCGGCAAAAGACTAGGTAGAATAAGTACCAGACTTACTGAGAATAAGTCCTAGGGTCGATTTGCTCGAATAAAAACGGTGCTCCAGCATGACCACACTGAAATGACTGAGAAAAGTAAAAGAATAAAAGAATTAAAAAATTGCTAAAATTCATAGCTAAGTTGATTATAAATGCCTGTGAGTGTAAGTGCTTTTCTAATATAAACTAAGATATTATTTATTCCTGCACTTGAACGTGAGCAACACTGTCAGAATGTTTACAAACAATTATGATAAAAAACATGGGAATATTTCCCTTATATCATCAGCGAAAAAAACCCAAATAATTTAAATTTAAAATACAAAATAAATGAAATCTAAAAAAATAGACACTTGGCAGAGTCAAGAAATTCCATAATGTAGTACTAGTAGGCGCTAAACTTAGAATTGAACGAGCTTACTTATTTGTATAATATTTAACGAAAAGGAAATTACAAAGAAACGATTCGAGAAAAACGTGACAGATCCATTAAATCATGTTTTCGCCGATCCTTACGATGACACAAATTACTTTGTGTGAAGTGTAGCTGAATAAGTTGGAAAAAGCCCAAACAAACGTATGTTGTTAAATTACTATTTTTTATAGATAGAAGGTTACAGGCAAGTCTATAGAGAAACAACCTATAGTTGAGCTGAAGTAGTTTAGAAACATATTTTTTCTATTTTCTAAAGTAAACAAAAAAGTTTGCCCTGTTTATATCCACCTCAAAATAATGTACTTAGAGAAAGAAAGAAACTGAAGATTCATAATCACGACGAAACTTCATATATATATGCTAGCAAAAAGGTGTATTCCCCTAGAAGCAAACTGCTATTAGGGGTTGCTGTTCCGTCGCTAATTCATAGGTCTGGAAGAGATAATAGGATCGATTTGCTAAAATGTTTATAAATGAAACACAACAGAGACTAACAAACAATGAAGCAGGTATGATTCAATCTATAGTAGAATCATCCTGTGGTTCGAAGGAACAACGAGGACATCTTCAACAGGTGGATCCCAGACAAGTAACTTATGAAAACGCAGAGCCCCAACAATAAACACAGTAATAAATGAAAAATAGTAATAATCATTTATAATCTAGGCACAAGGCTGGTAATTTTAGGGGAGAGGGTCTGCATGATTTTATCAACCAGTATCCCACTGGTGCTTTTGTCTTCACTCTATCGACCCCAATATATATATATATTATATATATATATATAAAGTTAATCCAAACAAGAAAGCACAAAAAAACACAACAACGCGAGGACGTGGGACAAATATAGTATTATTGGACGCTCAGGAAAGAAGGAAAGAAGGAGGGTTTACCGTTTCGAGCGGAGCTCTTCGTCGGAAACATAGCAGAATGAAAGATCCAGAGAAGGGAAGACGGACGAAAAAAATCGCCAACGGTACACATATCATAAACGTTCAATGTGTGCAGCTAAGTTAAACAGAACCATATTACTCTTCACTTATTCACTCAGTCACAACCGCTGACGCATATATATATATATATATATATATATATATATATTCCAAACATGAACAAAGAGAAAACACAAAATCGCAAGGACATGGAACAAGTATAGTGTTATTGGATGCTCAGGAAAGGAAAGAAGGATTTAACGTTTCGACCAGAGCCCTTCGTCAGAAAAATGAAAAAAAGGAAAAGTCCAAGAAAGGGAAGACATAGAAAAATATCGCCAACGATACACACGCGGTAACTTATTGAAATGACCGGAAAGGAATGGCTGAAGAAAAAGTTCTTTCAAAGACAGGAGAGTGTGTGTATGTGTGGGTATGTGCGAGTGGGCAGGTCTCTGTGTGTGTGTGTATAATGATAGCACGTGTGTGTACCTGTCTGTGGTTGTGACTGGCTTAGTATCGTTTAAGGTCATAGGAAGAATTTATAGTAAGAATTTTGGTAGGAGTGGCTGCGTCTTGCATGTCTACCTACACATGTGCGTAGAAGAATGGTCAGTGGAGGGTACCGGTATTTTCAAGTATGTGTATGTGCGCATGTGTGTATATGTGTCTGTATATATATATGTATAAATATATTATATATATATAATATATATATATATATATATATATATATATATATATATATATATATGTTTCTGTGTGAATATGGGTTTGTGTGTATGTGCGTCAGCGGTTGTGACTGTGAGTGAATACGTGAAGAGTCATATGGTTCTGTTTAACTTAGCTGCACACAGAGAACGTTGATGATATCGAATATACGAACGCAGCCAGGAACATTTCTCTCTCTCTTTCTCTTTGTATATATATAAATGTATGTATATATATATATATGTATATATATATATATATATATATATATATATATATATATAATATATATATATATATATATATATAATATATATATATATATATATATATATATAATATATATAAAGTCAAAGACATAACGCCGCGATTCTTCGAATAAAAACAGATACATTGCAATAAAATTGTATCAAAAGTTGCGATCTATTTCGTTAACAAACAACAAAATATGGAAAAGCACCATTTATATAAAACATACGTAACGATACACACACACACACACACACACATATATATATATATATATATATATATATATACACGCGCACCCCCCATATATATATATATATACTGATATATGTATATATATATATATTTAGACATACATATAAGAATATATTTAAACATATCTGCTGTGCAATAATAAATGTATGCAAATATATACATTCACACATGTACATACACACAGACACACATACACGTATATGTAAGCACATATACAGGCACACACACACATGTTGCAGTATATGTTAGTAAGTTTGGGAACAGATATTAAAAAAAAAATAGCAGCAGAAATACAACACTCACCAAAACACACGCATTCTTATAAACGTCTACACGCACACAATTACGTATAAAATATATTTCGTTACTATTGTTTATTGAATTATTTTTTTTGTCTCCTAAACAGATAACGGCTTTTGGCTATACATTTATTAGCGTTAATATACACGCACATATAAACAGACACAAACGTACATACCGCATCAGAATCAACAACAAATATCATACTTAGAAGTCAATAATACACATAGTTGGACTGAGAAACAACAACATATAAATAGACCAGACGCACGCATTGGAGACTATTATATAGTATTCAAAGACATAACCACAATGTTTTGGTCAAAATTTTGTCAAATGAATCAATTAACAATTAATAATTGAAGAATGGACTGCAAGCAATTTTTGATATTTTTTGGCAGACTGACATCCACAATAGAACAGTACACACACAAACACACACACACAAACACACACACATATGCACACACATACACACACACACACACGCACGCGCAAATATACGTATATGTTAAAATTTCACGAGATTAAGCACACTGACATCGAAGCATTGGGCTGTTATTCCACATCATATTATTAAAAGTAACAACGTAACAAATACTAACTTATATATATGTATATAGATAGAGGGATAGTATATATATATATATATATATATATATATATATATATATATATATATATATAATATACATACATATAAACATATGTTCATATATATAACATTTATATATATATATATATATATATATATATATATATATATATTATATATATATATATATATATATATATATATATATATATATAGGCACAGAATTGGCAGAGTGATAGGAAACTTGCTTCTCTACCACATGGCTCCTGGTTCAGTCCCACTGCGTGGCAACGTCGACGGCTGTCTTCCACCACCATACCCTCGAACTAGTACTAGTGTTGTATCCTTGGGGTGGGGGTCAATGTTAATGATTAACCCTCTCCCACGGAAAGTCCTGCCTCGTGCCTAAATATAAAACCAATATTTACAAATCCTATTCAGACCCTTGAAAATTTGTGTTTTTCGCTGATTTACATTTGTATTTGTCTACTGATTTGTATTAAAATGATAATGAGTCATCTGCTACTAAGATTTTTCTCCTCTTATAGACAGGTTTTCAGGTAAGATGATAATTTTTTCAAATCGTTCTAAATGGCTAAGAGTGGCTCTGTGGTAAGTATCTTGCTTACCAACCACATGGTAAATCAGCCACATGGTTCCGGGTCCAGTCCCACTGCGCGGCACCTTGGGCAAGTGATTTCAACTATAGCCTCGGACCGACCAATGCGTTGTGAGTGGATTTGGTAGACGGAAACTGACAGAAGCCTGTCGTATATATGTATGTACATATATGTATATATATACATATATGTATGTGTGCATGTTTGTGTGTCTGTGTTTGTCCCACCAACATTGCTTGACAACGGATGCTGGTGTGTTTACGTCCCCGTAACTTAGCGGTTCGTCCAAACAGACCGATAGAATAAGTAATAGGCTTCCAAAGAATAAGTCTCGCGGTCGATTTTCTCGACTAACGGCGGTGCTCCAGCATGGCCACAGTCAAATGACTGAAACAATTAAATGGAAAGAGGCGAAATGTATTTTTATCTAAATCGTACAAGTTATTAGATATTTTCGGCACACACAATCAAACAAAACTATAAATTTATGCGTATCCTGCCATCGTATATATAAATATGAAAATGTGTGTGCGTGCGTGTGTGTGTATGTGTGTGTGTGTGTGTGTATGCGCGCGCATGCATGTGTATATGTGTTACTTCCCCGCAAACTAGCAGTCCAGGAAAAGGATAATGGCAGTGGATTTGTTAAAATTATGACTTCATGAAATAACTGAAACATATAAAAGATAAAAGCTTAAGATACAAATATTTTTCTAAGATTTACTATAGAAAACCACCCAACATCTGATGCAAATAAAATTGTATGTGTTATGATACCCAAATATTTTTCGTATCGATATAAACGTTGCAAGTAAATAATAACGAGCCATAAAGACGCCAAAAAGTGTCGGCTCGATACCCATACCAAAAAATACAGAAAAAAATCATAATTCTAATAAAAGCATATCGTGGAATTCTGCAGAGAGTCTAAATTTGACGCTGCATGTTTACTTATGACCAAATACATAAGTATATCTAGACACCTACGCTAATTGTTTGCATATACACATATTTATATATATATATATATATCGCTATGGGCTCCGTGTGGGCAGTCATCTAAAAGTTTTTGTTCATCTTGATGCTGACATAAGTTCCTTGTTTTTCCTGATGAGAAGGCGGCATAATGCACCCCTTATTCCTTCGAAATTATATGTCGAAAATAAAGGAATTTTGTTAATTCGTCGTTCAACTGCATTCTTTCATTTATTTGTATTAAAAAAAAAACACACAAATTTCCACACGAAGGCACGTGATATCTGCCCTTGGCATGTAGCTTCAACCGTGTTTTTCTGACGTGAATTTGCTACCCAGGTATCGGTTAATCGAATTATCCATAATAAGATAATTCATTCAACTACTCAATTACTTATATATATATATATATATATCTATATATATATATAATATATATATATATATATTATATATATATATATATATATATATATATATATATATATGGGGGGGTGTTTATGTGTGTACGTGTGCATGCATGTGTACTAATGTATGCGCTCTGTGCATGTGTATGGCCTGAATAGAGGCAATTTCATATTGTTAATTATCACCATCGCACAAGTCCTTACCAGTCGACACAGTTTGCTAAGACGACTTTTAAGGCCATAACTATGTTGATAATTGAATTTAGTCACTCACTAGTGAATAGTATCAACTGCGTTTATATATGTATCTACTACTATGTATACACAGAGGCTAATACATACAGAGAGACCTAAATATATGTAGACATTAATTGAATTATCATAAAATCAGCGTTTTTGAAAATACATTTAATTTTCAAAATAAAATAGAATCTACAGGCGTAATTTATTTCTCTTTTATGAAACCCCACTCCCATTCAAAGGAATAATACCGCAAAAGTCACGAAGCAGTTCGTTCTGTGTATGTGCACATTTACGTGCAATGGCTTTTGTTAATCATTCGAGTGTTATGAAAAATTCACGTTTCAAACATCCCATAAATAAATTGAATTCTAGTCGCGTAATGTCCGGTGAAATCGGACGTGTAATCCCCCTGTATGTTAAAATTTTGGTAGGGTAGGCACTTATAGTTATATGGTAAGATGAAGAAGTACCATTTTGCTGGAGATAAATCTCTACATTTTCAAAATCCTTTGAAATACTTCGCATAAAATTGTTGCCGTAGTTTCACTTCAATGTAAACTGTCATAGTATCGTCCAAATGAATGCTCATATTTATCCTTTTGGTGATATGCCGCACCATTCTGTAAATTCTGATAAATAAACATGATGTTCCCCTGTCCTAATCAGATTCTCAGAACTCCAGTAAGCCTAATTTTACCGGCTAATTAGATAACAATTATACAATTTCTTCAAATTTTGGCAATGACCACAGTCCGGATTATCTTCAATGAGAGCATGAGCTATTTTTGGAATGTAACTTTTTCAATGTACGTATGTAAGCATGTAAGTTTGTATATATTTTAGCACCATTAATAATATTCACTCGATCATCATACCAATATGGTAATTGATCTAAAGAAGTTGTCACGATTATCTGCTAAATTGATGTTGTATTTGCCGTAGTCCAGTGACGGGAACATAGACGCACAAACTGATAAAATAACTTTTGCCAGAAATTATAAAACCCCGGGCAAGCATTTAATAATATACATGCTTACACTGCAAAACTGAAGCACAACACATCACTAGAGTAAACAATGTCTATCTTAACACGCTTTTCTGAACAGTTGTGCCTACTGCGCCAAATTTCGGAGAAATTAATTTCTGCAAATACTGAAGTGCATATGTCAACCAAATTTAGCAACATAAACAAATCCTCTCTTAACGACGCTCCTTGTCACTTATATGAAGAGACCACTAAATATATGCAGAGAACCTCTGAGAATTATCATAATAATGAAATGATTACAACTCTATTAAGATATACAGAAGTAACGTAAAATCCCCACCAATTTCCGCCAAATTGTACAAAACCGTTTTATTAAGATCTATGCTTTCTTCATTGTGTGTTATAGACACTACTGTGGATGGGTGCACTCCGTCGGTTACGACGACGAGGGTTCCGGTTGACCGAATCAATGGAACAGCCTGCTCGTGAAATTAACGTGTAAGTGGCTGAGCACTCCTCAGACACGTGTACCCTTAACGTACTTCTCGGGGATATTCAGCGTGACACAGAGAGTGACAAGGCCGGCCCTTTGAAATACAAGGTACAACAGAAACAGGAAGTAAGAGTGAGAGAAAATTGTCATAGGATCGCGCTTTCGATTCCCAGACCGGGCGTTGTGAGTGTTTATTGAGCGAAAACACTTAAAGCTCCACGAGGCTCCGGCAGGGGATGGTGTCGATCCCTGCTGTACACTACTGTACGCGAACTGTGTCTATATACATTCATACAAATATATATATATATATATATATATATATATATATATATATATATATATATATATTTGCACACACACACACACAAACACACACATACACACATACTGTTATGTCGCAATACTACACAGTGGCGACGAGGTTTCGAATAGTACCGAAATGGAAGAGTTACTGAAAGCAGTTGTAAAACCACAAGAGTAGCAGTCGGTAGACTAGAAGAGAGAACAGTTGAGTAGCGGCGAGAGCAGAATAGAGTGATGTAGAGGTCATCCGAACGTGCGAAATAACACATATATAAATATGCATACTTGTATATGTTACTCTCACATAACAATGCACACACACACATTTCAATTCGGTGATACTTTCTTTCATGCATATTGTGATTTGACTAGTGTGAATTTGAATCTAACATTTTTCACTTTATGTTTGATTTTGTTCATGTGTATTAGTTTCTAGAGTTTGAACCAAAAGTCTCGTAAGTCGTTTTAGTCATAACGGTCGGCCTCACGTCCATATTTATTTATCTATTACAAGAAAAATACACCATAAATATTTTTACATGTTCGTCGCAACGTAGCCCAGATTATAAGATTTATAAAATCGTATTCATATTGCTGGCGTAGTTGAAGAATTGCAGCACTAGTAATGAAAGATTAAATCAATAGATAAATAAGTTTGTATTAAATGATTTAATAAAATAACATTTTTTTCTATACTATACTCAGAAAGTAATAACAACACCGTTATATTCTGGACACTCAATGGTGAATTTACATTACAATCTAAAGCTATTCAATGCCCACCAAAGAAATTATTATTCCATTATAAATCTGCTCCGCTTTTGTATCTAATATCAATAATATTATCTGTAGATTATACCTATAGTTATTAAATATCCTACTATATATTTGAGAAAACGTCTTGAATTCATACAAAATAATAAATGGCTGTAAAGAAAATGCAATATTTGTATATTAGTTTCACTTACTTTCATATGAAAAGCTTTGGTTTTTTATTGCTAAATGTTTTTTTCCCTGCTAAATTCATTGTCACGTCATACTGGCAGACACTTATGCATAGCCAGATATTTCTGTTTACCAGTGAATGATTTCATTCCTTTATCAACATATTTCTGGCATTAACAGGCGTCTCAGTATCGACAGTTGCACAGAATATTTTGTTCGCTGGAGTTAATTAAGAAACCTTTAATTGTACTTTATTGTATTGCTTCGATTGAAAAAAGAAACATACACATTGATTGCTCTCTCCACACTTGCAAAGTGAAGTCTAAAAAGCAAACAAAGACCCTAGAAAAATGAACAAAATTCACGTTAGATGCAAATAAAACTAAATGTGTATTTAAGGCTACTATTGTCTTCTGCCTATTTGTTTGCGTTCAGGCGGTTTTGTATTACTGGAAAACGTGTGTGTACAAGGTAGCACACAACATATTAATCGAGATATTATACTAAACTACATACCACAACGAGCGAGAAGGAGAGCTGAAATTAGAAAACGACGAATATTATACAACTTGTAAACTGTCTCAACACTCTGATGCTTTGCAATTCAAATATTTTCATACACATACATCCTTGTTATTCATTGATGCACAGCAAATAAAAGATTCTCTAACAACCTTACAACAGCGTATATATATATATATATATATATATATATATAACGGGAAGCTTTATGAAAATAAACAAAAGACGAAGGCAGGTGGAATACAAACGAACAATTGTATTAGTATGGCGCTCAAGAATATAAATAATACAAGTCTTTTACGTGTAGAGCCTACGCTCTTCAACAGAAAGATACACAGAAAAGAAACACATATATTATATGCATGTGCGTGTGTATTTGTGTTTGTGTGTGTATGTATCCCCATGTCCATTGAGAGAGATAAATACATAAATACATGTCCAGGAAGGTAGAATGATAAACAAAGAAATAATAATGGATAAAATATAGGATACATTTATAGTTGTTTGGATAGATAATGTTTCATCCTATCTTACAAGTAGTGGAAAGAGTAGAAATGTTCCAGTAATGTAATATCTGTATAATTGCTCGGCCTGATAGCAAAAGAGCAAACAAAAAAACCCCTAAAATTTTACCGTTAATTATTTTAGGGCCAGGGTATGACTGGAAATAACATTGGTTAATCACAGCTTCAAGGTCCAAAAAAGGCTGACCTTGGTATTAAACAGCACAGTTGAAAAATTGCATTTATATTCTTTGTTAGATTATCCAATTCCTTAAAAAATGTTCATATGACCGTCCCTCATTAGGAAGCTTTATAATTAGATTACTTGCTGCTAATTTGATTAATTTAAGTAAGGTTGTATATTGTTTTGAACACCTTTCATTAAAGAATTGGATAAGCTGGCAGAATAATTAGTAAAACGGACAGAATGTATCACAGAATTACTTCCGGCTATAAGTGAAGAATTAAAATTTCGTCGAGGTTGACCTACTATTTCTTCTATCTCTAAAAAAAAGTGTCATTTGAACGGTGAAATTGACGTAATCGATTAGCCTGCTTTTACGCAAATCTCCAGGTCTTGCGCCTATGGCAGACGTCGCCGCCACCACCATCGCCTCGCCATCGCTTCCGTATTCGTGATGGTCACCGCCATGCCTCGTACACTTTTGCATCACTTTGTTGACACTACAAGGAAAGTTTTCTCGTTAAAGCGTGCGATCTGCCATCGAATAAAGCGGTAGCGTTACATCGTTCTGGCACTAGCATTGTCCTCTAGTGGCAGTGATAATGGGGTGGATTGCCATTGCCTTCTTGAACTGGATGGTCATTGGCTCATAAGCAGTACATCCGACCTTTGACAAGTCTTCTTAGTCCTGAGGGTGCTCAGAACCCTCCTCACAAGAAGAGCAATTACCCAAGTGAACAAAAAACATGTTTATTCACCGAGCTTTATCTGTAGTAGTTCTCATTAGCCTGTGATAAGATCCCTGACCTCTCTATACTAGAAAATATTATTCATGAAATATCATGCCATACTCAAGTTTGAGTTTCGTCATTTTCAGTTCAGTAAAAATAACGTACAAAGGAGATATTGACTTCAAAATATTGAAAATTCACTTGGCAAGGTTGTGCCAACACAGAATTGCTTTTGTTTGTTTCCAAACGCTTGAAGATTTTTTTTTTTTCAATTTTCAATGGATTGATTTAAAATTTTCTACGGATGTAGATTTACAAGCTGATGACGAATATTGCATTCATTTTTTCGAAAAAAATTAGTTTTTAACCTCATAGAAACATTTAAAGAGATATGTTTTGGGCCAATTAACGAGTTGTTTCCTCTCAAGCTGATGTCGAAGCTGTTTGCTGCTATGGCAACCTAATTGCCATGACAACATTGATCAAAATGAAGAAGAGAAGCATGTGGCATCTTTTCAAATGAATTTAATGAAAGAAATGAAAACAGACAAACAGTTTTTTTCTTCTAAAATGATAAAGGAACACAATAAGGAAGTAATGAATATTTTCTTGAAGATTTATATTTATATACAATAATAATAATAATAATATAATAATAATAATAAATAATAATAATAATAATAAATAATAATAATAATAATAATAATAAGAAGAAGAAGAAGAAGAAGAAGAAGAAGGAGAAGAAAAAGAAGAAAAAAAGAAGAAAAAAAGAAGAAAAAAAGAAGAGGAAAAGAATACGCCTGAACAGGAAAACAAGAAAACTAACATCTAAAAACATGCACCACCGATAATCTGACGTTGATCGTCAGTACCTTCCTACAAGTAATGGGGGAAGATGAATGATTCGAGTAGAACTGTGCTACAAGACTTCCATCATAGCAATGAACAAGTACTTATCTATTACAGGGGACTGAATGCTGCGGCTTGTGTGCTAACACGAAATCAGCAAAAGATCAAACTCCATTGTGAAGGAAGCTTCCAAATCCACAAACGAACGCGGCATTAACCCTGAATTGGAACAAGAAGCGGAAACAACTTCCACCAAACAATCAAACGGATCAAACATATAGCAAAAAAGTATGGGCAGAAACAAACCGAGAAGAGGTGGAGCTAGACACCTCTGCATGGACATTATATACTTCGAAACCGAAATGCTCATGTAGAGCAAGCAACAACCCATTGGTGGCTGAGAAGGTCTGAATGCAGAGAATGAAGGTTTCTAATTTGCGACACAAGATCAAAGCTTGCTTACCAAAAATTACCAGAGTAAATTCTTTAAAACGGTTCACACTCTAAATGCAGATTCTGCAATAAATTTTTTGAAACTATAGAGCATCTCGTCTCGGGATGTCCTGTACTGAGACCAAGCGAACAGAAATAATTGCTACGATAATGTAGGACAGGATTTATAAAAAATGTAAATACTACAAAATCAGAACTCCTGCTTACTGGACATAATCCTGAGTCAATCGTTGAATGTAAAAATGTCACTATCCTCGGGGATTTTCCAGTCAACACCGACTGAATGGTGCAGGCTAATCTACAAGAGAGTCATTAAAGAGAAGGAAGAAAATGCTTCTGCACTAATAGATGTAAGTACTCCCACCGCCAATAATATATCTGTAAAGAAAGGTGACGAATTAATTAAATATAAGGACGTGGAAATTGAAATACAAAATGTGTGGCATCTTAAAGCGGGAACTAATCCCATTATTGTAGGTTATAACTGGGCAGTTATGATAAGAAAAGGATGTCAGAAACATGTAGATAATATCCGGCGAGAACCATGTCTCAGAGAAATCCAAAAGATTCTGCTGATAAATACTGCCCACGTCCTATGAAAAACCCTTTTAATTTAAATATCTGTATTGTAATATATGATGATACTTCACTACTGCACCTACCCCTTCTTGTCCCCATGCCTTCAATCATACTCTAACATGTCTTATATTTTACTAGCCCAGGGCACTGGATGTGTCTCAGCAAGTGATTGTAACAAACATGCAGATAATAATAATAATAATAATAATAATATAATAATAATAATAATAATAATAATAATAATAATAATAATAATAATGTAGCATGATGTTGCATGACAATTTTACCTACAAATAGTCAAGAAGGAAGTCTAAAAGATAGACAAAAATAACCCTCTTAAGTCCGATATAACTCGGTTATGGAAAATACAGATGGTGAAGATAATGCCAGTTATTGTTGGGTCTTTGGGGACAGTACTAGAAAGCATCAAGAGGAATATAAATGAAATTGGAATAGTGTCCAGTCGAGAATTTACAAATGTTTTGCCTCAGAATAATCAGGAAAGTACTAGATAGCTAAAAGGAGTGTATAGCATGGTAACATAGGCTGCAGGTAGCAACCACGATACGCTTGCAAGACACCAGGAGCTGAAACAAAACCTGTGTTAAATAGAAAGAAAAAAATTAATAATAACGTTATTGCCATAGCCATAGTTAGATTTCTTCGATATGCCGTTTGAAATAACAACCCAAGTAAAACGAAGTCACATGAATAAAACAGAATTTTCTCTCTGATATTTTTTCATTTTGTTTTCTTCCTACTACTTGAAAATTTATATTTATATACATTGCCATGCTGAAAGTTCTTCGAACTGCCACTAGAAGTGAAACGGAAACACATTGAAGGTAGCAATACAATGCAGTATCTATTTTAAAGAAGTCTCGTTTTTCAGACCTGCGGTGCCTCATTGATCGCAGAGATACGAGTTTACTATAACATGATGAGTGTCTCAGAACTGTTTATTTCCTCCCTTCAGACAGACTCAATTGCTTCTTATTTGCCGAGTGTGGATCCCGACCTGCTAGTTTACCGTGGTTCATCGTTCTATGGCGAAACTGATATCCTGGTATCTCAGGAATATACGAGTATGCAATCCATAGGTCAAAATAAATAGCTGTTCCTGGCAAAAGTCATTGGCGAATGGTTTTTTCAAGGTTCAAGTGTATTATATTGTCAAGAAGGTTGGCAAAAAGAAAGGTGTCTCGAAATTGGTGATACACACCACCGAAAACCCAATTTTCGAGTAGTATTCAACCCCGTATGTATTTTCTTCTCGGAAAGACTGATTCGTCTATTTCAACAATTCTGCCAGGATCAAAACTTTTGGTCACATTGCGCAGATCATCTTCACGGATCTCGCGGGAATTTTTTTCTGGATCTGACTTATGCTCCCGCATCAATCCTTAGTTCTTCTTTATAAAACTTGTCGTCATTGCTTTCACCCAGCCTTAAATAATTATAATTATGATTAGCCCCTTCCCACCACGTACTTCTTCTAACAGACACGAACTCCAGTATTGGCAGCCTTGTTTGTATTCAAATTAATTACTTGCTGAAGCAGAGTTTCCAGGACAACACACATTTTTAAATTCTGCGATGAGGACAGTGGCTAAAATTTCATTGGCTTAAAATGAGTAACTTTAAAATATTCCTTCTGATTTATAATTTTTCCCAAAAGATAACTGCGATATTCTGAATCTCAACACGAAATTATATCAAAGGTACAACTTTTTAAAAACTTTCTGATTATGTTTTGTGACTAGAAGCAAACGAAAAAGATCGCCAACATCAAACATTGTTGGTAAAAGAATTAAAAATGTGTATTTCAATCAACGTGATTTGAGACTTGCACATTATGGTTAGAATTCGATACCATAACGTATGTACCCTAGCATTCTACACATTGATCTAAATGTTTTAGAGTAATTATATTTTATCTCCACGATAGTCTTAGGGCAGTCAGTAATGAGTTCAAATGCCAAATTTCTTTAAAAAATAATTGCGCTGACAGTGTATGCGTATTCATAAGCAAATAATATTCTTGAACGACAAAATTTGATATTTGGAAACAAAAAAAGAAAAAAAAAAGAAACAATGAAAGAGAGGAAGAAAATAATACCAAATATTTTGATTCACAATTTACAAAATAAAAGTAGTGAGTGACATGACGTATAATACAACGCCATAAGCAAATATTTCTATATGGAGAATATTAAATAAGAGTATAGCAAACGATACACATATTCTTGTATTGTTTAATTTTCAATATGAGATGAATTATATATACAAAAAGAAAGATGTATTTAATAATAGGCAAAGAATATTCTGTCATTTCCTGGAACTATTCATAGAGTAGGAACACTAACGCTATTTGTGAATTTTTTGATGTGTGTGATAACAACATAAACAAAAAGAACAAAAGAATATGAATAATGAAATTCGCTCCGCTGCATCACGATTTAACAGAGGGAAATAGATCAGAAATGTGATTATTTATTAACAAACATACATGCATCGACACACACACAGAAAAATGTATCGAACATATCATATATACAAATATGTATGTGTGTGTGTGCGCCTGTGTGTGTGTGTGTGTATGCATGTATACATATATATATATATATATATATATATATATGTGTGTGTGTGTGTGTATGTATGTATATGTACACATATATTAGATGTCTGTCTGTATGCTTGTTGACGCGTGAATGTTTACTACTACTACTACTACTACTACAAGTACAACTGCTACTACTAGTACTACATAATTATATATTTGTTGTATTGATATGTGTATTATCATTTATCTCTGCATAGGTCAGAAGCAAAAGTACCTTCAATAAAAATAATATACTAGGTTTACATTCATACCAGCAAATAATATATTTCTGGTGTTGGCATATAACTGGTCAGAATGGAAATACTAAAGAGTGTTCGTCACTATGTCTGAAGTCATCGGTTTTTTACCGTGTCAATATTAGGCATAAAATCGGCAGTAATATTTTAGCCATTTATAAGTATATCAATCTATCTATCTCTCTATCAATCTACTTATCTAGATAGATAGATGTGAAGACAGAGAGAGAGAGAGAGGGGGGGAGAGAGGGAGAGAGAGGCAGATACAGTGATGCACACACATAAATTACATATAATCCGATAAACATACATATGTTCAGATGTAAGGGTGTTATAACCAATTTATATGTTTCTTTATTCTTCATACCTATATACATTCTTACTCACAGTTTGGCAACATTTAGCACAAGAGTAAGTAGATAATATCGACCCCGGTACTCAGGTAGTATCTATATAATCTAGTCTTAAAGGCAATAGATGATCTCTGCGCGGAATTTGAACTCAG